>NC_039358.1:168867129-169173054 GCF_003573695.1 Papaver somniferum | reverse complement strand
CACCTCTTGCTAAGAGTCATGTAATTATGTTTTTCTTTTTGTTCATGTATCAAAAGTGTCATTATGTTGTAAAGATCAAAGTTATTTCTTCAAAAAAAAAAAAATTCAAAAAAAAAAAAAAAAAAAAAAAAAATCAAGTATTTATTTATTCCATGTTTTGTCATGTTAAAGACAATATTCTCTCTTGTTCCAAAAATAAAGAGAGTAATCAATGTAAATAAGAGTCATGTAAAGAGTCATCTTTTTTGTAAATAGTCTTGTAATAAGCAAGGAGGGTGCAGCCATCGATGTATAACGCGGGTAAACTGAAATATCACCAACTATTGGGTGAACATTCACAATTCTCGTAAAGCCGGACAGCTAGCTTGGCTTAGAATTCGGTTCTTAGCCTAAAAACTATCTCTTGGTGGTTAGTAGTCATAACTTCAGGTCATTCTAGAAACATGTGTAGATACACTTTACACTCTTATCACATGTCTTTATTTGTTATCAGTGCTAGGATTGTGCCTTTGATAGCTAGATTGACATCTCCATTTTGTTGTGAGCTTAAACTGACTTGCACATGTCACATTTGATGGAATCTGAGCTTATATTTTGACCTAGAACTTTGTAGGTACGTTCTAAGCAAACCTTCACGAGACTTCACTCGTCCACTAGGGACACTTAGTGGTTTAAAAGGCTTAGTGCATACGCTAAATGCATTCGAGAGACCAGCGACAGTGGTATAGGTAGGATTTCCTTAGTTTTGTTTTACTTGAGGACAAGTAAAATTCAGGTTTGGGGGTATTTGATGACTGCTAAAAAGTGCATATTTCTATATATTTTTCTTGGCATTTAACTCATCTTTTGTGCATTAATTCTACATTTTATCCCATATTCTGTATTTTCATTGTTTTCAAGAATAAATATTTTTATTAATTAATTTTGCATTTTTAGGTAATAAATAAAGTTTGGATGAATAACGGAGCGAAAAGAGCAAAAAAGTAGTGAAAAGCCGGGAGAAATTACGCAAGGAAGCCGCAAAGAATGGTGCGCACAAGTCCAAAAAGCTAGGAATGGGCTCAAGAAGGAAGAATTGTTCTTAAAGAAGATATGGGCTTGGCATACCCAAGGCCCAAAACCCTCACCCAAACCCATTTCCTATATCCAAACCCGCCTCCATCTTCAGCCGTCGGATTGGATCCATCTCATCATCCAATGGTCGCTTCATCGTCGTTCATCGAAATCGGAAGCTCCTGTCTAACACTACAGCACCTAACTCCATCTGGCGCCGTTAGTTTCGTTGTATATCTGCATCCAACGGTCGCTGCCATCCTCTTCACTTTTAGCCGTTAGATCAATCTTCATCTCCACACCCCACGGCTAAGCATCGCAAGACATCGAAATTTGATGAAACTGCCTCACACCCAAACATTAATTACCCTATACCCCAAAAGAGAGAACCCTAACCCAAATCATTTCTCCTCCTTCTTTCTTCTTCTTTCTCCCGACCTGCTACCACCTTTCCCGACTGCAACTCCATCATCCATCGCTCATGTCACCACCATCTCTACCACCAACTCCTCTGTCTCAATCACCTATACATCCCCCTACTCTATAGCCATCTATTACATCAGCCCATCACCCCTTTTTCTCGCTGGAACCCTAGGCGTGAAGAGTTGATGAAATAGATGAGGCTATAGATTGAAATTGAGGGCAGAGAAGGATCGAGAGAGAAGAGAAGAGGCATGGGTCACCACCAATTCAGCGGATTTGGTGAGTTTCGGAATTGAAAATACCTAATTTTAATTTTAGGGTTTGTAAATTATTGGGGCTTTTGAAGTATAAATAGCTCATGGTGTAGAGGATGAAGGATATCTATGGACTAGCCAGTGTATCCCCATGAGGGCTGGACTAGCCAGTTCCTCTTGGGTAGATTTTTCTTCCCTGTTTTGTATTTGTAGATTTAATTTTAATTTTCAATTTTAATTCCAAATTCAGTTTTAGTTTATCTTGTTTCAATCCATGTTTTGCTATCCATGTTTTTCCATGTTCTGTGTATTGTTCAGTTTCTCCATTTGATGTAATGTTCTGTACTGTTTCTGTTATGTATGTTCTGAATCCCAAATGCTAGGACTAGATGAAATTATGAACCAGCTGAGATAGTCTTCATCATGTGCATCTCATGTTCAGTGTTGCTAAGCCCTTAGACTAGTTGTGCTTTAATCAGACAATTAGCACTTTGGTAATTATTTTAGCTGTGATTAGAATATCCCTTAGGTTAATGGTGGATTCAACGTCCTAGTGATCATCCTCTTGTCTTCATTGTTTTCTTATTTCTACTCCACTGTTTTCTTCACATCACTGCCCTTGGCTTAGGCCTTGGTTTATTACATTGTCATTTTATTGTCTTTGCTTCACTGTTTATCTCCATTGTTGTTTGCTGTTTTGTGCCTTTCTTATCACTTGTTGTTCACTGTTAGTGGTGGAAGTTTAGGTTAGAATTCATGTAAATTGAGCTGATTGAGAAATGGAGGAATTTAGTGTCCACTGTTGCTTGTGATTGATTGTGCTGTTAAAAGACAGTCAATGCTAAGAGTAAAATAGTGGACAAGCTTCTTCTCCTTCCATTCCATTTATGTATGTCCTGGAACATAGGCAGGATAGAACCTCCACCTAGCTCCATTAGGGACAAGGATTTAACCAAAAACAGCCACTGCCTAGCATCTTTCCTGTTCTTCTTTGTTATCTATCTGTTTTTGTGGCTTCTTATCACTGTTCTTATAGCTGTTTTTATAACTGTTTTGTGCCATGTTCTTCCTTTGCCTTTGGCCCTTGGCCATTGTCTTTGATTTATCACTGCCATGCCATTGTAAATTCGCATCCTTTTTCCCTGTGTTGCTTCCATGTATATGACATTGTCACCTTCACCATCATCATTGTTGTTTGCTGTTTGCTTTTGCCATTGTAAATATCCATGTTTTACCTTGGCCTAGTGCTCTGCTGCCTTGTTTAGCTCCAGCTGCACTAGGTCTTTTTGGATTTTCTGCCCTTTTCCTTCCCTGGCCTTGCTGCCAGTTCTCCCCCAGCTGCTACTACTTGTTGTTGCTGTTGCTGCTGCTGTGCACTGCTTCTGCTGCTGCTGAAGCCACCACTGCTGCTGCTCCAGGTCCAGTTCAATTCTGGGCTACAAGTCCAGTCATTACAAAAGCCCGCTGTATCTGCTTAGAAACCTATTGCCCAACTCAGTTCAGTTCATTCAGTCTTGGGTTAATCTAGAAGCCCATTGACACTCAAAGCCCAGTGCACTTCAAAGGCCAAGCCTAGTGCACTTCAAGACCAACTGAGCCCAAGCTCAGTTCACTTCATTGTCAAACAAGCCTATAATCCAAAGGTACCCTAAGCCCAAAGCCCAAAAGGCTTCATAGTTAACCAACAATAGTTTAGGAGCCCAAAATAGCTAGAAAACTCCAAAACACTCCCAGTCTCTGTGGATCGACCCGTACTTGCACGAGCTACAACTGACGACCGTGCACTTGCGGTATTACTGTAGGCCCGTTTCATTTCGCTTCAATTTTATACGCTTTCCCGGGCCCACCAGTGTGCGCCTGTGGAATTTTATAGGGTTTATCTTGTATCTTAAAACTCCTTGATGAATGCATTTAGCTTCGGCTTTATGATTGCATCTAAATTAAGTTGGTATGTATTTTTCTTTTAGTCTATGAAATGTCTCTTGTGGAAATTTCATTATGATCCCGTTCTTGTACCTTTGCCAATTTTATTGACAAAAATGGAGAAATATTGTAGTCCACACTACAAATACATATGGTTTTTGGATCATTGTGTAAGGGGGAGTGGTTTCCATGATCGAGATGGAGTATTGACTAAGGGGGAGTGATACATATCACCATAGTGTTATTGTTAAAGTCGTGATACAATTGGACTTTGATGTTACATAATAATACTACGACACTGTATAATAATGATCGAGAATCTCGATTTCTCTCATTGTTATAGCTACGGATCTTCAACAACGGTGATGCTAAACTTACAACCTTTGGGATCATTGGAGTACTTGGAAGGACAAAGATTTCAGGGAACGTTGAAGATTAGACTATGGAATAGGAGCCACTAAAGTTTATCTTTTTTGTATTCAATATGTATTAATAGTTTCGTCACTAAAATTGACAAAGGGGGAGATTGTTAGAGCATAGCTCGGTCGACCTCGCTTGCGTTGCTATCTCAAGCATGTTTGTCAATGTTAGTGATCAAAACTATGAGTCTTGATTTCTAGCCTACATAGCTAAGTCTCAGACTAGGATATAAAAGTGTAGTTGAGCTCAAGGACTTCATGGCGATTCATCATACAACGACGAAGATCTACTCAAGGAACCGTGGAACTTCATCAACAAAAAGGTATGTGGAGAATAGAACTTATCTATCACTCAAAAGTCTATATCTTCTATCTCATACTTCTTATGAGACAAAAGTCGTATGCTATATAGACTGGATCATACACATTTGATATTTCGAGCCGAATATATCTCGCCTATCTATATCTCGAAATCATGTGTTGGTAAAGCGTTTCGCTTTGATCAAGTTTATGTTCACCTAGTGACGAAAGTCATGAAAAGTTTCAATTACTTTGAGAATTGCTCTGACGCGAAATGGTCTGTGAATAACGGCTATATAACGTCCTCTGAGAATGTCTCAATGATTGGAATGAGAGTTTAGATTACATAACCATGTATTCCTTAATCCGAAGTTTTCGAACTTTGTTGATTGAGAGAAACCGGAGGAATTGGCTTTGCCAAGTCCGCGAACCCAGTCTGCGAACTCAGTCCGTGAACTGACGGAAGTTCTTGTACCGAGAATTTCTGCTGGGATTTTCCAAAAACCCGTTTGCGTGTAAGTCCGCGAACTGGCGAAAGTCTCTTTGCCGATATTTTCTGCTGAGTTTGGAAAACTCCACCGGTTGTCTTAAGTCCGCGAACTTGTTTGTGAGCTTAAGAGTTTATGATCCAAAGATGTGCTCTGAACATGAAACTTAAATTACTAAGAAATGCTTTATGCAAACCGTGGCTATAAAGTTCATGAGCCGATTCAATCGAATTGAATCATCTTTGTTTCAATTGTGTCTTGTGTAGTTACATAAGATCTCATAGCAATTGAACAACTCTTTAACTAGTTCATTTGAGTTAATTGAACTAGTTATGGTGAAGAAGAACAAGGTTAATATGAAATGCTCATATGGTTAACCTTTTGGGTTACTACGTTGAACCAACATACACGTACACTTTTGAGCATGGTTTTCACAAACCCAGTAAACGTCTACCCAAGTGTGTGTGACAAGCTAAGTTTTCGATCTAACGGTTGAGAAATATTAGCTTGAATCTAAATCAGGTTTTCATCTAACGGTGAATATTGATTGCTTTGTAACTAAGGCAAAACCCTGATTTGAAGACTATATAAAGGATACATCTATCATTGTGCAAAACTAATCCCCACACGTCTGTGTGATACTAGTGCGCTCGCTAGAGTCGATTCTCCTTTAACCTTTGGTTTTCTTCTCTAAAACCAGGTTAACGACTTAAAGACTTCATTGGGATTGTGAAGCCAGACCGATACTACTTTTATCGTAGTTGTCTGATTTGATCTTACATCTTTTATCGTACGAGTACAATCTTTGATTGGCATGAGATCGTGAGAGTTCTCCGATAGGCAAGATAAAGAAGTCACAAACATCTTCGTCTCACTGTTTGTGATTCCTTGACAAATCGCCTGTCTAGTCAGGAAGGATTGTAGAGAGGTGATTGATTAATCTAGGTTGTTCTTCGGGAATATAAGACCGGATTATCAATTGGTTCTTGTTCACCTTGATTTCATATCTTAAGACGGAACAAAACCTAGAGTTTATCTGTGGGAGACAGATTTATCCTTTGATAAACTTTTCTGTGTGAGACAGATTTGTTTATTATCAAGTCTGCGATTTTGGGTTGCAGCAACTCTTGGTTGTGGGTGAGATCAGCTAAGGGAATCAAGTGCGTAGTATCCTGCTGGGATCAGAGGCGTAGGAGTACAACTGTACCTTGGATCGGTGGGAGACTTATTGGGGTTCAACTATGTCCAGTCCGAAGTTATCTTGGAGTAGGCTAGTGTATGTAGCGGCTTAATACAGTGTGTATTCAATCTGGACTAGGTCCCGGGGTTTTTCTGCATTTGCGGTTTCCTCGTTAACAAAACTTATGGTGTCTGTGTTATTTCTTTTCCACATTATATTTTATATAATTGAAATAATACAGGTTGTGCATTCGTGATCATCAATTGGAAATCCAACCTTTGGTTGTTGATTGATATTGATTGATCTTTGGTACCGTCCAAGTTATTCCTTGTATTTGATAAAGACTCGCAGATTTCCATTTGCTTGAGTAAAGATCAAATCGAGAGATTGAGATATAAACTCTTTGATATATCTTTTTATTGATTGAGTCTAACTGTCTAGTTGATTCTCATAAAGAGTATATTGGAGTTAGTCCATACAGAATGCTAAGCGAAATATTGGGTGGTGTTGTTAGACCCCCGCTTTTTCAGTTGTTGTTGATGTACTGATTGTTGTTGCTTCTGCCATTTTCAAGATTAGAGAAGATATTGCTGCTGCTACAGATCTTGTGATTTTTGAAGAGTAAGAGGAAACTACTTCTGGAGAAATTGGGTTTGTAGATGAATTATGGATGGATCTTAGAGACATCAGAGATTTATCATGAAAGCAAAGAGGATCTAACATCTCTATGAATCAAAACCTCAAAGAAAAACAAGGAAAAACTAACAAACCTTCTTTTCGAAATTTTAAACCTAAAAACAGAAAAAAGAAAAAAAAGTCCTAAATAAGATTAAAAAACAGAGAGGGAGGAATGAAAGAAATATTTGAGAAGGTTTGCTTAGATATTCTCCCCATGGGAGCCGATCTGAGCAAACGACGCTAGGGTTTTGGTTTCTCTTATCACAGAGAGAAGAAAGAGAGAAGAGCCCTTCACTTAGAAAGAGATACCTCGACTGTAGCTAACTTCGACATCAAAAGTTTGGATTGTTTAGATCATATTATATTCAATTATGATCCGTTACTAATTTAGTGAATGAATGCAACCATTGTTGTCGTACATTACCCGTACTACTGCTGAGTTGCACCTATCGATGTTTCTGAAAGATGAAGATCAACGAATAATCCACATCATTCCAACGACAATCTCTCTCACTCTTTCTTCTTCAATAAAATCATCAACGACAAATGGACTGGATCTGAGCAGATCTATTTCACTATTTCAAGATTTCTAGGTTGGTTATTAGTTTTAGCTTAGTTTTTATTATGTTTTCTACTACTTATCTACATAATTATGGTGGTTTTATCTACTCTTTTGAGGTTTAACTTCGCTTTAATGACGGTTCTTGGTTATTGAATTGGGTTTTAAGATCAATTGTGATATTCTCCAGCGACAAAATCTTCATATTTGTTGTCTCCGGCGACGGAATCTTCATCGATGATTTCTTTGACGACGGGAACTTCATCACTCGTTATAAGAGATTTGAGCAAATCACTCATATTTTGGGAGCAAATCTTTCTAAAGAAGAAAAACAAATTAAATGGCTGGAATATAATTCTGAGAAAAACCATTCTTCTTCTGATTTAATCGGATCTTTTTCATACTTGTATTTGTCTTACTCCGGTAATCCTTCTCTTTCTCTTGTCGGATTTTTTGGTATTGTACTTTTACGGTATGTTCTTACTACTTTGTATTCTCTTATTTTCGTTCTTAAACTCATTGTAACCACGAATTTCCATTAATGAAAAGGTTCATTGGTTAACAAAAAAAGAAGAATATGGAAACCATCAGAACAACACCAACAACGAAATAGAAAAGATGTCCAAACAGGGCCCAAGGATACACAAGCCAAATTTGGAGGGTCGTAGAATTTCAACTCCAATTACAGACTACATCATCGTTTCCCATATTGGTCAGATAGGCTTTATAACTTGACTAAGCAAACACTTTAATCTTAACTTCTAGAATAATGTCATATGCATTTCTCCGTTTTGTTAAAAGATCTTTCATTTCTCGCCGGCCAAATAGACTATTTTGTAGCACCTTTTT
Source organism: Papaver somniferum (assembly GCF_003573695.1). Taxonomy (NCBI): domain Eukaryota; kingdom Viridiplantae; phylum Streptophyta; class Magnoliopsida; order Ranunculales; family Papaveraceae; genus Papaver; species Papaver somniferum. Next base: position 169,164,928 of record NC_039358.1, on the reverse strand, counting down.
TAGTTGGTTTATTGGAAAATTTCATAATTAAATGTTGCTCAAAAAAAAAAAAAAAACCTACAACTTTGTTTTGTAGGGAGTCTCGGTTAGATTTGAAAGTAAATTTCATTTTGACTTACCAAAAAAAAAAGTGAATTCCATTAAGTCTTCAAGATATATTACATTAGGCAAAGTAATTATAATTCAAAAATAAAATAAAATGGGAAGGTATTTTATAAGCATAACATTTATATACCATTGCAGAAAGTTTATACATGTTTGATCTGCCTCGTTGTTGTCGTTTAAAATGAACATTTATTTAACATACACTTTCTCTAAGAGTTTAATGTATTTGTATTAAGGGGTAAGGTTTTTTCTCGTGGGGATTGCAATGAGATTATTCATTCTTCCAAACATAAGAAAGGAGAGAAGGTTTTGGATAACTTTGAAGTTGGACTTTGATAAAGCGTATGATAGGGTAATTGGTCTTTCATTTTAAAAGTCATGCATTATCTAGGGTTTAATGATACTTTCATAAATTGGATAAAGATATGCATCTCTTATGTTTCTTTCCAGGTCTTAGTTAATAAATCTCCAAGTGAGATTTTCCAACCAACAAATGGTTTAAGACAAGAAGATCACTTGTCTCCTTTCTTGTTCATCATTTTCTTAGAGGCCTTGTTTAGGTTAATCAATAAAGGTATGGATGGGAAGTAAATCTCTGGTTTCTCCATTGCGAGGGGTGCTCATGTTATTTGTCACACAATATATGCTGATGATTGTATCATATTTTTGAAGGATACTTACAAAAACACTTGTAATCTAAGGAAAATTCTATATCAGTTTTACAGGTGGTCTGGAGAGATGATTAGTGACAGAAATTGTACGTCAGCTAATCTTGGAAGAAGTTTCTCGAAAGGCATGGCAAATGCTTTGAAGGTTTAGGTCCCAAAGAACCTAGGTAAGTATCTTGGAATACCTCTTCAACGGGGAAGAGTCAATCTAAATACATACAAGGATGTGACTGAAAAATTGGCTACTAGAATGCAGAGATGGAAGTCTAAATCTCTGAATTTAGCAGGTAGAACTACTCTAATTAGGTATGTCTAGATCATGTATCCAATCACATTATGTTAATTCTTTAGCTCCCTTCTCGCTTAGTTTCTACATTGAATAAGTATAAAGTTTTTTTTTTTTTTTTTGTTTTCATGGAGGAGATAAGGATATGAGGAGCTTGAATAATATTAAAGTTAAATGGGGGAAGGCTTGTATGCCTATAGAGTATGGTTAATTGGGTGTAAGAGAATTTAGAGATGAACAATCTGGCCTCATTATTCAAAATGGTTTGGATAATTTTCTCTAATATCCCGGGGAAGAAGTTTCCTACATGTTAAGAGCCAAATACTTTCCTGAAAGTAATTTTTGAGACTGTGAGGTTAAGAAGAGAATTTCTGTGAGCTGGAAGATCATCACGAAGAGGAGTGATGCTATTAAGTATTGCATTAGATGGAGTGTAGGAAATGATGAGAAAATAGATTCACGAAAAGATTCTTGGATTTTTAAATTACTATTCTCGACTATTTTTGTAGGTTCTGATCATATATTACCAAATATGTTAGTAAATAACAAAATCGGTACTCAAAATAGAAACTGGAACATTGAGAATATTATAATTTCTGCGCAGGTTTTGGAAGAGATTAAAACTATGGGGATGGTAACAACAAGGATTAGGTAATATGGTCTTAACTAAAGCAAAGCGGGAGATGTCACACTAAGAGGGGCATGCAATTTTTTTTTGTTTCCAATAAGATGGGGAACCAGCTTCCTAACCATGATTGGAGGTATTTGTGGAGGCTTAGATGGTCTCACAAAATCAATTTTTTAATGGATTATATGTCATAACAGGCTCAGCCTTAATGAATCTCTCTACTTAAAACATATATAGTAAGCCCATGTCATGCAGTTGTAGTCTTTGTAACCGGGATTTCGAAACTACTTACCAATTGTTATTTTGGTGCAGGTTGCTGGAGCCTTTATAGAGGAAGATTAAAGAGTGGATTGGTTTCCATCCGGGAAATGCCTATTTTTCTCCTACAACTCTCAAAAAAATTTGTAACTTTAAAGGGGAGATTGGTGGGGTTGATTGGCAGTTTGTTCTGCCGTTTGTGTTGTGGTCTATATGGAATAAGAGGAATGAATGTATCTTCAAAAAAGTGAAGTTTCATCCAACAAGAATATTGGCTAAGGCGTTGAGAGATACTCGTGAATATCTTAGTTCTTACAACAAGTTGGTGAAGGAGACATACAATTGTGATGGTGCTTCTAATCAATTTAATGATGCTGGAATTTGAGGAGTGTTACGTGGATGTGATGGATCCTTTCAAGCTTGTTATGCAAAGTATATCCACAAGAAAAATAGTAATTTGGCAGAGGTATGGTCTGTTAGTGATGATTTGTTAGTGGCTAGAGGAATGCGAGTGAAGAAGCTAGAGGTGAAGATTGATTCCACGGTTGCATTGCAGCTACGCATAAAGGAGATTGTTGTCCCATGAATTTTTCACAGTCTAGTGAAATATATTGAGAATATATTGATGTACTTTGAGGAAATTACTTCAAGCAACGATACGGGGAGTTATGGTGCAGACTTCCTTGCCAAGTCTGGATCAACGAAAAAGATGGAAGGTGTGGATAGTCCATCCACCTAATGAAATCAGGAATTCTCTTAGAGTCGATCTGGTATGAAGAGATGATGTGAGAGTTTTTAGGAGATAGTTTGTGTGCCATATGCCAAAATTAGCTAAAAAAAATAATATCTTTTGAATATATCATAAAAGAACAAGTTCCGAGTTCAATGTCATATATGTGTTTTGAATATATCATAAAAGAACAAGTTCAGTGGTGAAGAGAGGGGAAAATTAGGATTTTCAGGTGGAGTTGAAAAATATAAATCTATATGTCGATTTTTTTCCCCGAAAAAATGCTCTTAGATTTTAGAATTTTTTAAATTTGAATTTTAGGGATTATTTTTAATTTTATATGTGATTCATGCAAAATAACTAACCTTACATCAACTCTGATATAGAGATCAACCATACTATATACATGTTAAGCTAGAGTTGTGAGAGGGGGAAAAACCCTTATACTTAGGTAGACTAAACACTAAACATTGGACGTAGCTAGATACAATAAGATAAAACCAAACGCTAGTTACAAGTTAATAGAATTTTATGGGGAGCTAGAACCAGAGTTAGTTAATCCTTGGTTTTGTTCCCAGGTAAAGGGTACCAAAAGTTCCAAAATGTTAAGTCCACCGGACGTCAAGAGACACGGCGCTTCATCTTAAACCATAATATCAATGGTCTGAAGAAAAAAAATCGTAAAGTTATCACACCAAAGTCTCCCGATTAAGCGTCAATAGACTATATACTCTTTAGGTTGGATTCCAAACAATCTTTCATGAAACCTTGGAAATAGTTTGTAAAATACTTATTTTTACCCTAACTTTAAACTGCTAGACTTGATCTTTTGCGCTCTTCTATGCTTTCATAACCTGTTAGACTTCACCATAAGCGTTAATCTAATGACTATGTAAAACTTCAAAGAGCATCTTCAACGAGAGAATATTATGGTCTCCTAGGTATATACACCCACTACCAAAATACTTTTCCTCAACAAAATTTGCTTTCTATATAAACGAAAGAACAGAGACACTGTGTGACGTAAGAAAAAAATGGTTCCATATGCATCCAGGTCAAAGAGCATCCAAGATCGTCCATAATTTTGGAAGACAAAGAACATGTCTTGACCCAATTATCTAACCTTAAACTGGCCATTTAATCGGCTACGACTAACCCTAAACATTACACAGTTAATCGTTGTATACCCAAATATGTCATGACCCAATTATATCTAAACTTATAACATAATCATACCGGGATCATAGTTTTTAGATCACTGCTCGGTCGAACTTACAAGTGTTTCTATCTCAAGCTTGTTGTCAAATTTAGTTATCAAAAGTATATCTTGATTTCTAGTCCATATTTAGTCAAGTCTCGGATTAGGATAGAAGTGTGTAGTTGAGAATCAGATATCACTGCGTTCTACCGTTTGAAGACGAATATCAACAGGAGTTCTGGAGAACTTCTTCAACAAAAGGTAAGTGAAGACTAAACCACCTATTTCTCATGTTTTCACCTTTCTATCTATGAGACATTGTCGCATGACTAAATTAGACAGTACATGCATAACAAAAATTTCGAGTCAAGTTTACCTTGAATATCGTTCTCGAAATATGCTAAGCTTAAGAACATTTGTTCATACTTGATGAATTTGGTCAAGAAATATTTATTGTTTATGCCCTAATTATGATTTAAGATTTAATCATTTGAAAATAGCCTGGAACAGTGATATGTTTCATTGATGTTATTCGGGAATATTTCGAATCGATTATTAGTCAGATATATAACTACTGTAAATCTAGATATATGATAGTATGCATACCAGTTCACATACTGAGAGAACTGTTATAGGTCCGAAGCCGCAGTACATGTATCCAGTACACGTACCGGCGTAGCTATAGTTCTACAACGACTTTTTGGTACGCATACCCAGTATTCATACCATAAAGTCTGTGAACTCGTGAACCAGGAAAGGTATAAACATACCTAATATGCAAACTGGAAAATATCTGTTGGTTTCAAAACCAAATAAGGTAGGCATACCATAAAAGATCTGTGAGTTCTAAGTCTTAAAGTGTTATATGAAAATGATTAAGCTTATTGTTCAATTGGCTAGTTTTGGCTAACTTTTGTGAACCAAGAATTATACACGGTTCGGTTACGGGTCATCCTAACCATAATGTATATTATATTATGTTAATCTCAAGTCAAGTTTTTCATCTAACGATGATTATTGATTGCTTGATTCCAAAGCTACCTTAGCTTAAATCTAAAGCAACCTTGATCTTGAAAGTTTATATAAGGAGAACCTCAAACAACCGAGATTTTTGAATCCCTGACACTATTCTTGTGTGTCCTAGTTATAAACTAGAGTCGTCATGTCATTTAAACCCTTTTATGGTTTAGCGACTGAAAAAACTTCACCTAGGGATTCGTGAAGTCAGGTCCAACTATCGTTGTCTTGATAGTTCGTGTATCCTGATCTTGTTTTGATTGTCGAGCCTTTCTCCAACAAACAAGATAGATATAAATCACAAATTTTCTTCGTATCAGACCTTTTTATTTCCACAAGTTTATACTTGTGAGGTGAATAATAGTCTAGGATGCTCTTCAGGAGTCATAAGACCGGATTTTGAGGTTTTCTAAACTTTGTCTGTTGAAATTGATTTCCTACTTCATCTTGATCTTTGATCATAACAAAAATCACTATAGGCTTACCTGTGGGAGACAGATTGGTTTAAAGTCTTCAATTAAGTTGAAGCAACTCTTAGGCTGTAAAGGACGTCATCTAAGGGAATCAATTGCGAGAAGTCCTGCTGAGATTCAAGAGGTGTAAGGAGCGCGACTGTAACTGAATCGTTGTGACGGTTTAATTCGGTCTCAACTACATTCTAGTCCGAAATTCTGATAGTAGGCTTGAGTTTGTAGCGGCTTAATACAATTTGGTATTCAAGTCTGGACTAGGTCCCAGGGTTTTTCTACATTTGCGGTTTCCTCTTAATAAAATTTCTGGTGTTTGTACGCTTTATTTCATTTTCGCATTATATCGTTTATCTTTATAATTGAAATACCACAGGTTGTAAGTTAAAGTCAATTAAAGTAGATAAGCCTATTGCAATTGTTGGACACGACTTGATTGATTCTTGGATATTGATCTTTGGAATCGTCCAAGTACTCTCACGGTACAATCAGGTTCATGGAATAGTTTCTGTAACATTCTGATTGTGGGAGAAATAGATATAATCTCTTCATATCTTTCCTGATTAAGATTCATTAAGTAGAACTCTCGGAATTATATTTGAGTTTAGTCCATACAGGTTGCCTAAGAAAAAGTTGGTGATGTATTTTGGTACCCCGCGTTTTCAATAGCCACGACTAACACTAAAATCGCTGACCAGAAAGAAGTTGAGCTAGCACTGGCCAAAGTGCCTAATACATTCACATGGATAATTACCAATCAAATGCAATGTAAACACACTCCAAGAAATAATGTTTGGGACACTTATTATTAAGTATTAACTACATCCAGTAGGGCCAAATACATATGTATTTCCGCCTTTATGTACGTTATCTAATGTGCCCTGTTTTTTTGTTATTTTTTTACAAATGTACTCATCATGTTTGACAAATTTTTTTTGAAAAAAAACCAACTGTTAACGGAGAGTTATCCTCCACTATACAATTAAGTGCGCTTAAAAAAAAATACTTTTTAGTTCTTTATCAACCACTACCATTACCACCAATACTCATTATGGTAGACGTATTTTTGGTCAAACGGAATCTAACGAACAAGTTATCTGCATACTAATGGTGAACAAGAGATACGTCTTTGTTGTTGTTTAAGACTCCTTATCTTGCTAATTTTCCCGTTAAATACAAATAATATACAAACCCAACAATTCTAAACATGCACAAACTTTATAAAATCACCAATCTAAGACATTTTTCTCACAAAATTAGCGGCAATAGCTCTTCTTTGATCTGATTTTTCCAGATGTAGATCGTTGAATTTTCTCCGAGATGTAGACCATCAGATAAGGTTAGTAATTTTCTCCGCTGAATTACTAACCTTACATGTGTTGTAGTTAAATTACACTTACATAGGTAAATATATGACATCCACTTAAGGTAAAAAAAGTAACCTAAAATTCAATTTCTCATCTCAGTCAAAGAGATATTGACCCACGGCCACGAAAAATCGACCAAAGTAACTTATTTGGATGAAAAAGTAAAAATAGTTCTATACCTATGAAAGTCCAAAAGAAGAAATAAAACGGAAACATTTTTATCTATCAGGTGTAATATTGGGAGTAGATATGCTTATAATCCTTGGTATTATTAGTTGAGATTAGAAGAAAAACCTATAATGTTAAGCATATTTAGTTCTTGTGGCGGGAGTGTCCAAAAGGTTTTTTTTTCTCTTTCTTGTGGCGAGAGTGTCCAAAAGGTTATTATTTTCACAAAATTGGTTAAAAAGACCAAAATCAACAATTCCTGGGTGAAAAAGACTTGTACATTTTGATACTGTTTAAATGGACAAAAAATTAAAAGATACTGTTCAAATGGACAAAAATATAAAAATAGTAAGGATATAACCAGTTTCATCCTACCCATTTTCAAATATTTAATCTTATTTTTAATTTTTATCAGGATGCATCCAGTTTCATCCTTGCTATTTTTTAAGTTTAAGCCGCGATGAACCCAATTTCATCCTTCCTATTTTTTTTTTGTGTCCATTTTACCCATACTAATTTTTACTCGTCCATTTCATCCATACTAATTTTTACTCGTCCATTTGAACCATGTTTTAAATTTTTTTTGGACAAATGATCCATTTTCCGTATTATTATTTTTTTTCTTTTCTTTTCTGGAAGCATGTCGAAGAGGTATTGATCAAAAATGAAACCAGATAGCTTAATACGCACCAACGCAGGTTTTAAGTTGTACCAATAGAATTCTTAAAGATGTGATTATTCCACTTATCAAATGGGAAGTATACCTATCACTTTGCAATGGTAAATATAGTAATAGAGCCTGATTCACACTCCCGCTGGATCGTTTGCATTAAATATGCACAAGAACTTATTCTGTGGGAGGCCGCGGGATTAGTACGTTCTTCCCATTGCGCACCAGGGCCACCACAATAACATGGTGGACCACATGTACCCACCACTACAGTGGTTTAGGAGACCTTCCCATGAGAATTTTGTAGACGTTATCTCTGGTGCTCTAAAAACAAAACACAAACCGCACATCGCTTAATCCAACGGTGAAGAAATGTTGCAATAAAAAGAGGTACTCATTTATGACTTTTTGTTTCTTGATTTTACAGAAGACGAAGAAGACATGAAAAGGAAGACATGGAGTTTGAGAGAGAGAGAGTGGAGCTGGGGGAGAGAGGGAGAGGGAGGATGGGGATTTAACTCGTCTTTGTCAGATCCGATTATTTAATCATTGTACCCTCCTGACAATGGAGATATGTTTCAGCTTTCTCGATACTCACGATCCAAATCCTTCTTCTCTCTCTCTTCTTTATAAAATGTTTTCTGTTCTGGTATTATTTTTTTTACCTCTCTCTTCTTTAGAGCGACTGCAATGGTACGACTAAGAGCATCCACAGTGGGCGAGGAAGACTAAAAATTTGGGTTGATTTTCTAACGCAGCGGGACGGAGTAAAGATCAAAACCCAGCCCACGATCAAAATCCAGACCATATTTAGTCGCGACCAAATCCCAAATCCTAATATAGTCGGGCGTAAATTTAAAATCCGTTTATTGTCAGGCGTAAACTTAAATTGCGTTTGTTAACGGGCGTAAACCAAATTTACGTATGTTGGTGGGGCGGAATTTAAATTTACGTTTGTTACTGGCGTAACATAAATTTACGCCTGATGAGACGGACAGCAGAATTCCGCGCGTTGCCAGGCGGACACCAAAATTCCGCCTCTCTGGGGCGGACACCAAAATTCCGCCCCTATCAAACGGACTTTTTTTTTAAGCCATTGCAATCTTGCAGAGGCCAGAATTGTGTTGCACAATCATTACACATCACCACTGCATATCCAGCCATGATGTCTATTCATCTTGTATCTTTTCCAGCACACATGCTCATTCATCTGTAATCAATTCTAGTTTCTCAATCTTTCTTGTTCACTCATATTCAAGTCCATTACAGACTCATGACAATCAACATAAATCAACCATCCTTAGCCTGCAACATTCTGCACATTCCCAACTGCCACTATCACCGCATTCCGCAACTCAGACGAACACAGTAGCAACATACTTTCATATGCATCTCAATCATTCCACCAGTACCCATTAACTCCATTCCTTGCCTGCAACTTGAATCAACTCATTCATCTCTTCCTTGTAGTTGTGTGTATTTCCTTGAACCTGACAACCCCTTTATTTCTTGTATATGTTGGCTTCAGAACGAAGCTTTAATACCAGCTAGCAGACAACCACCAGATCCACCTACGATGCAGCTCAACCATTCTCAATAACCAATTACAGTGGCAACACGTTACACATATCATAACCTCCAACTCCATCTCAGGCCAAAAGCATAACCTGCAACAATAACACAATCCCATCTCCAACTGCAACTGCACTAGTATCAACTCCGCTTCATTCGACTGCCATCACCAGCAAGCTGCACCAGTTTACATTCCATCACTCCAGGTCACCTGCAATCTCAAATTACCACCAGAATCACTTCAAACTGCATCTCATTTCAGTGTTCAAAACACCAACACAAAGTTCCAGATGCAACTCTCCCTTGCCAATCCCTGTAATCTCAGCACTGCCAAAGCCATTGCAGAACCATCACACACAGCTGCAATGTCTCCATACATTCACAATATAACAGCATCATCCAAGTCCATTGTGCAGTCACAACTATTCTTTCATTGTTGTATCTTCATCTCCTACAATGCAATCTTCCCAACTCAGCAAATGCTTTGCAACTGCACCTGATTCATTTCATCTATTCCATTACCACCAGAATAGCCAACACATGCAGCTCAGTTTCAGCTACATCACAGTTACAAGCCTCTCTTCATCACATCCATAAACCAATGGCAGCAACCACTTCTCACTGTCGGTATCAACTTCTAACACCTCAATTTTTATTTGAAACCTAGGCATTCATCTAAATATTCTTGAGCCAACACAAGATCACTACCATGAGCATCTGTAACACCACCTGCAATCTCATTCAAGCACATACCAGCAAGACCTCCATCTAACAGCATCAACCACCATCTCTTACTTTTACTACTCTAAACCAACATCAACAACTGTCGTTTTTCTCTACTTCCGATCATAATACATAGCTCAGAAACCCCATCAACACAGCAACATCATTATCTTCTCAAAATTATAATTCAAAACCCTAATTCCAACTATTCTTTTCAATCCTCCAACCAACCACGAATTCAAGGCCAACCCATTTCGATTCTTGCTCTAATTCTTCAGTATCTGAATTTGAAACACTCAGATTCCTTCTCAGCCCATCTCTTCCACCAGTACCCATTCTCAGTTTCAGTTCATCTGTTCTTCTCCCGATTTCATCAGACGGACAGGAAGAGTACGCCCTAATGAAAACCTAATGGGCGGAAATTTTGGATACGCCCGTCTCAGGCGTAAAATTTATTTTACGCCTGACAAATTAAACTCATATTTAGTATTTTTTTTTGGTCTTTGATCTTTGAGTTTAGAGCGACTGCAATGGTACGACTAAACTCAAAGATCAAATACCAAAAAAAAAGACTAAATATGAGTTTAATCTGTATTGTGACGTTTATGGGGAGAAGACCAAATTTGGTCGCGCGTAAAACAATTTTACGCATGAAGACGGGCGGAAGTATTAGTTACGTTTCATTTCTGCGCGGAATTATAAATTACGTTTCAATTGGGCGTAAATATAAATCACGTCTGTTATCGAGCGTAAATATAAATTATGTTTCGTATGGGGCGGAATCTTAAATTCCGCCCGTTGATCAGACGGATTCCAAATGACCGCTCGAAGAAACGTAAAAATAAATTCCGCCCGAGTTAAACCGTGATGAATTGTACGGACGGACATCTGCTGTTCGCGTGATGAATTTGTCAGGCGTAAAATATTTTTACGCCTGAGACGGGCGTATCCAAAATTTCCGCCCATTAGGTTTTCATTAGGGCGTACTCTTCCTGTCCGTCTGATGAAATCGGGAGAAGAACAGATGAACTGAAACTGAGAATGGGTACTGGTGGAAGAGATGGGCTGAGAAGGAATCTGAGTGTTTCAAATTCAGATACTGAAGAATTAGAGCAAGAATCGAAATGGGTTGGCCTTGAATTCGTGGTTGGTTGGAGGATTGAAAAGAATAGTTGGAATTAGGGTTTTGAATTATAATTTTGAGAAGATAATGATGTTGCTGTGTTGATGGGGTTTCTGAGCTATGTATTATGATCGGAAGTAGAGAAAAACGACAGTTGTTGATGTTGGTTTAGAGCAGTAAAAGTAAGAGATGGTGGTTGATGCTGTTAGATGGAGGTCTTGCTGGTCTGTGCTTGAATGAGATTGCAGGTAGTGTTACAGATGCTCATGGTAGTGATCTTGTGTTGGCTCAAGAATATTTAGATGAATGCCTAGGTTTCAAATAAAAATTGAGGTGTTAGAAGTTGATACCGACAGTGAGAAGTGGTTGCTGCCATTGGTTTATGGATGTGATGAAGAGAGGCTTGTAACTGTGATGTAGCTGAAACTGAGCTGCATGTGTTGGCTATTCTGGTGGTAATGGAATAGATGAAATGAATCAGGTGCAGTTGCAAAGCATTTGCTGAGTTGGGAAGATTGCATTATAGGAGATGAAGATACAACAATGAAAGAATAGTTGTGACTGCACAATGGACTTGGATGATGCTGTTATATTGTGAATGTATGGAGACATTGCAGCTGTGTGTGATGGTTCTGCAATGGCTTTGGCAGTGCTGAGATTACAGGGATTGGCAAGGGAGAGTTGCATCTGGAACTTTGTGTTGGTGTTTTGAACACTGAAATGAGATGCAGTTTGAAGTGATTCTGGTGGTAATTTGAGATTGCAGGTGACCTGGAGTGATGGAATGTAAACTGGTGCAGCTTGCTGGTGATGGCAGTCGAATGAAGCGGAGTTGATACTAGTGCAGTTGCAGTTGGAGATGGGATTGTGTTATTGTTGCAGGTTATGCTTTTGGCCTGAGATGGAGTTGGAGGTTATGATATGTGTAACGTGTTGCCACTGTAATTGGTTATTGAGAATGGTTGAGCTGCATCGTAGGTGGATCTGGTGGTTGTCTGCTGGCTGGTATTAAAGCTTCGTTCTGAAGCCAACATATACAAGAAATAAAGGGGTTGTCAGGTTCAAGGAAATACACACAACTACAAGGAAGAGATGAATGAGTTGATTCAAGTTGCAGGCAAGGAATGGAGTTAATGGGTACTGGTGGAATGATTGAGATGCATATGAAAGTATGTTGCTACTGTGTTCGTCTGAGTTGCGGAATGCGGTGATAGTGGCAGTTGGGAATGTGCAGAATGTTGCAGGCTAAGGATGGTTGATTTATGTTGATTGTCATGAGTCTGTAATGGACTTGAATATGAGTGAACAAGAAAGATTGAGAAACTAGAATTGATTACAGATGAATGAGCATGTGTGCTGGAAAAGATACAAGATGAATAGACATCATGGCTGGATATGCAGTGGTGATGTGTAATGATTGTGCAACACAATTCTGGCCTCTGCAAGATTGCAATGGCTTAAAAAAAAAGTCCGTTTGATAGGGGCGGAATTTTGGTGTCCGCCCCAGAGAGGCGGAATTTTGGTGTCCGCCTGGCAACGCGCGGAATTCTGCTGTCCGTCTCATCAGGCGTAAATTTATGTTACGCCAGCAACAAACGTAAATTTAAATTCCGCCCCACCAACATACGTAAATTTGGTTTACGCCCGTTAACAAACGCAATTTAAGTTTACGCCTGACAACAAACGGATTTTAAATTTACGCCCGACTATATTAGGATTTGGGATTTAGTCGCGACTAAATATGGTCTGGATTTTGATCGTGGGCTGGGTTTTGATCTTTACTCCGTCCCGCTGCGTTAGAAAATTAACCCAAATTTTTAGTCTTCCTGGCCCACTGTGGATGCTCTTATAAAATGCTTTCTGTTCTAGTATTATTTTTTTTACCTTGCAGCCGATCAGCTCGATGATCACTTTCTTCACTGACATAGAAATACCTGCACTCTTTCTTCACACACGCACGCATACTCTACGACAACTTCTCTCTCACACACACACACTTCAAATACACATGATCTCTAACTCTCTCTCTATATATCTGGCTCTCATTAACTCATATGATAGGATCTGTGTTCAACAGAAAGGAAAATCCACAAGTAAAAACAGACAAAGGTGGTGTAGAGACAGAGATTTTCTAACAAAAGAATACTTTGTTCTTAAAGTTAAAAGACGTAGTAGTACTACTACGTTACTAACCCTGCGATATAAACAGTTCACATTCTCAGAATCCCAAAAAACACACAAAAGCAATTTGTGGAGAAGAAAATTAGCTCCTTTCTCCTGTAGTTGGTGCTGCTACTCATCTCTTCAACTCTTGCTTTTAGGGTTATCAGCATCTTCATTTGGGTAATCTTCGAAACTTGAAACCTTTCTTTCATGTATTTCTTAAAACCTGATTTGATGATGCATGTACCTTTTCACACCTAATGCTTTGATGAAAACATGAAAACAAGTCACTTTCTTATATGAATCTCTTAATTAACAGCTTTCCTCTGCTGGTTTTGTGTTGTTACAGGAAGACTTCAAATCTAACTTCTCATTCACGTTTTCAAGCTGAATACATACTTTTCTTCAAGCATCTGCGTCGTCTATGGAGAACATATTTCAAATGAACAGCAACGCCAACAATGAAACTCATCTTCCACCTGGTTTTCGCTTTCACCCAACTGATGAAGAACTCATCACATATTACCTTATTAAGAAAGTCTTGGACAGTAGTTTTACTGTAAAAGCTATTGCTGAAGTAGACCTCAACAAGTGTGAACCTTGGGATCTTCCTGGTAACAACCCACAACTCATCATCTTTCAACTCGAAACCATGACTTTGATGTTCATTTTCAAGTTATTAAGCTCTTGCATTTGGTTATTAGTTTCTGAAATCTTTGTTGGTGCGTTTGTTATCACAGGGAAAGCAAAGATGGGAGAAAAAGAGTGGTACTTTTATAGCTTGAGAGACAGAAAGTACCCGACGGGTCTGAGAACAAACAGGGCAACTGGATCCGGGTACTGGAAAGCAACGGGAAAAGACAGAGAGATTTATAGCTCAAAAACATCTGCTCTTGTTGGTATGAAGAAAACTTTAGTGTTTTACAAAGGTAGAGCTCCAAAGGGTGGGAAAAGTAATTGGGTCATGCATGAATATCGTCTTGAAGGCAAACTTGCTTACCATTATCTCTCTAGCAGCTCCAAGGTACTCTCCCTAGATTCAAACTTAATTTCATTTTAGCAAATTATTATCTTTTCGTGAAAATATTGCAGCAAATTATTTATCTTTTATCATGATAATGTTCCTTAGCATCAGAATAGAAATCTCTCCGATTGTGTTTCTGCATGGTTTTGCTTTTCTGTGATGATGACATAAGAAACACCAGAGATGTTTGCATCATCATCTTCAGATATTTTTTTAACTCATGTTGGATCAGAGCAAAGAAGTAAATACTAATCTGTATAGGTATATGATAAAAAAGAACGTTTACTATTTATGTCATAGTTATGGGCACTAGAGTCATTCGACAACTATCACTTGCAAGTATTGTAATCATTATAGCTAATTTTTTTGCAATAGTGTGTGTGCTTTGTACAATGTTGTTAACTCACTTTAGAACGTAAGTTCAAATCATATTTCCAACTAATAATAGTAGTTAACCGATCCGACTTAAGGATTCTTATATTCTCCCTATCTAGATATCAGGATTTCTCCCCCATGTTACATGTAGTTAACCAAATGTGTAGGTCATATAGTTCATACAAATTTGAATTTCTACTTGATTAGATTCGCGGATTCGGTCTGTCTTAGTATTTGTATGTGTTGTACTGATGCTGAACTTCTACGCAAATGTAGGATGAATGGGTAATTTCAAGGGTGTTTTCAAAGAGTGGAGGAGGAACTACTCCTACTACTACTGCTTCTAGTATTATTAGTATGAGTAGTTTTGGTACCAGTACTGGTGGTGGGGGAGGAAAGAAGAAGGGTCATGGAAATGGTGGTAGTGGTTCTGGTTGCATCTATTCATCTGAAAATATTGGATCTCCAATATCCTCATCAACACTTCCGCCGTTACTTGATTCATCTCCATACGTTCCACACGCAGCTGACCGTTCCGATAGTTGTTCGACTTATGAAAATGAAAATGTTGCTGTTGCACGAGAACAGCACGTGCCCTGTTTCTCCACTCTCACCAACGCTGGGAATAACAACAACTTACTAATGATGAATCAGAACCATTCATCGTCTTCTTCAGGAGGGTTTGGATCAACATCATCTCCATCGTTGATGATGATGATCAACCAAAGCAACAATCATCAGCATCCTCAGGTAGTGGACCCACCAATGCAGACGCAGCAGCAGTTAGGTTGGAGTGGAGAGTTATCAGCATTTCAAGGTCTGAGATCATTGCAGGAGAAACTTCAGATGCCTTTCTTTTACTCTGCTTTAGCTCCTCCTCATCATGATCATCCTATGTCATCATCTGACCCACCGCAGCAATATCATCAGACAAATGAGATTAATGGTGGGTGTATCTCAGCTCGTACCAGCTGGATGTTCAATGATCATGCATCTGATAATCAACATCAGAAAGTAGAGAAGAATCGTATGCAGGTTGGGAATACTGAGTTTGATTGCCTCTGGACTTACTAAATGAAGCAATCAGGACGGTCTCTTTTACTGTTTTATTAGTTTTTGGTATGGCTTATCAGTTTAGCTGGTGGTTTAATTAGTATTGCTTTCTTAATGATGTCTGTGACTTTCCTTGGGAGCCTATGATTCTTGTAGTTGTAGAACTTATGCCAACTTAACTACTATCTTGTATCACTATACATGCTGGCTACTACCTATTTTGGCTTTCGTTTTTATGCTTTTTTTGATCATCAATATGATTTGCTACTGGGTTTGCCTGGACCAGCAAGAACCGTTCAAGATATGAATGGCCTTGCGGTCAAACGAGCCACTTAACCACTTAAACCAAGTGTATTCTCTAATATTTCATAGTTGTACTGTCTTATGCTAACAAGTTTTTGCAAAATGATCGAGGAGTCGTATGTACTAAAGCGATCATGATTTGAAAAAGTATGTGCCGGATGCTGATGATAAAGAGATAAATGTTTGCATCAAAATGAGAATCAGTGCAAATTCCGATGAAATACTGCATAAAGAGTTGATTTGCATATATGTTACACTTTCTTGGCATTATATGACAATAATACATTAATATATGACGTTAATCAGATACATACAAGTTAGGAAATGTGGATTCCACAGATAGGAATAAGTGTTATGACTGCATATATATATGTATTTGTAATTGCATGAATACTCATAGGTTATTTTACTCTCAGCCTTTGAACTGGGATATCTGAGTTTGACACACATGAGGTAATAGCAATCATGATATTTTTCTGAGTTTGTTTTGTAAGTATATATATCTGGTCATAAAGTACACCAGAACTTCAGTGATGCAAGTCATATGCATGAATCATCATCATCGATCAGTATTATCAGTAGTACCATATTACTGCAGCTAACATTGATCATATGCATCTTGTGTATGTATTTCATAAGAGTACCACTTATCCTTTGATTGGTTGCTATCAAGTATATCAACCATATTCATGAGTATTTATGTTCCATTTTATTTTATTTTTGAAGCATTTATACCCCATATGATTTAATATCCAATTTTTTTCTAATTTACAATTACAATTTTGAACTTTAAGCAGTGTTTGATCATGGAAATCTACGAGGCTAAGTATAATCATGCAGCATACTTGGAGTCTGGAGACCCTATTTATCCATATTACCTTAGACCATCTTTAAGAGGTGAGAACTTCCACTGATGTGGGTAAAGGTACCATGCATGTGTTCTCTTTTATCCCGGCTCAAAATAGACACCTAAATTCCTTTCTTCTTTCTATGGAATGAGTGTGGAGTTGCTATCTTGGGCGTATAGGACAATCCCAACACAGCACGCTTAATGTCCAATTGAGTGAAAACACTGGACCATTCTCCAGGGTCCACTACCATTCTCTTGGGTCCGCCATCCGCGGCCCCCTCTGAGTCCTGACGACCGTCGGCAGCGAATCAGGACATATATTAATTTGGAAGTCATTTTTGTTAGATTTACTTAGTGATGGACATTTAATAGCTCTTTTCTTTTGAAGGAAACATGAACACTTAGTAATTGGAAATTCTTTTGGTAAATTTGTTTAACACAGATAACTGCATTTTTATTAGATTTTAAAAATTGTTAGAAAGCACGCTAAGTAACTCTGTGAAAAAGCGAGGTCTAACAACCACACCCAATATTTCGTTTAGTCAATCTGTATGGACTAACTCCAATATATTTTCAAGAGAATCAACTAGACAATCAGATTCAACCAAGAAAAATACATCCAAGAGTTATATCTCTGTTTCTCAATGTAATCAGCAAATCAAACAGATAGAAATCCGTGAGCCTGATTATTATGAGAAACAACTTGAACGGCACCAAAGACCAATGTTCAAGTGTCAATCAATTTATATCAACAACCAAAGGTTGGATTATCTAATTGATTGAACTACGCACAACCTGTGATATTTCAATTATATAAACAAATATAATGCGGAAAAAAAATAACACAGACACCAGGAATTTTGTTAACGTGGAAATCGCAAATGCAGAACAACCCCGGGACCTAGTCAGATTTGAACGCCATATTGTATTAAGCCGCTACAAACTCTAGCATACTACAAGTTAACTTCAGACTGGAATGTAGTTGAGCCCTAACCAATCTCACACTGATTGAGGTACAGTCGCGTTCCTTACGCCTCTGAATCCCAGCAGGACTGTATGCACTTGATTCCCTTAGATGATCTCACCCATAACTAAGAGTTGCTACGACCCAAAGTCGAAGACTTGATAAACAAATCTGTCTCACACAGAAAAGTCTATTGAATAGATAAATTTGTCTCCCACAGAAATACCTACGAGTTTTGGTCCGTATTTTGATAAATCAAGGTGAACATGAACCAATTGATACACCAGACTTATATTCCCGAAGAACAACCTAGTAATATCAATCACCTCACAATAATCTTAATCGTATGGTACCGGAACAAAATATTATGGAATCACAAAGAATGAGACGAAGAGCTTTGTGATTACTTTTTATCTTACCTATCAGAGATTAAATCTCGAACAAATTTTAGAGAAGATAATACTCAATACGACAGAATAAAGTAAGATCAGAACACACAACTACAGAGAAAATAGTTGGGTCTGGCTTCAGAATCCCAACGAAGTCTTTAAGTCGTTAACCTATAATGGTGTTAGAAAAACCTAAATTAAAGGAGAATCGACTCTAGTCGCAACTAGTATCACACATGAGATGTGAGGATTAGGTTTCCCGGTTGCTAGAGTTCTCCCTTATATAGCCTTCAAATCAGGGTTCGCAATCAATGTTACCTTGGTAACAAAACATTCAATATTCACCGTTAGATGAAAACCTTATTAGATTCAAGCTGATATCTTTCAACTGTTAGATTGTCTTAGCTTGTTACACACAAATGAAATGTACCTTTATTTAGATATGGGTAACCGTACCTAAATGTGTACACTTAGTTGGCTCAACAATAGTTAACTGAAGTTAGCCATATGAACACTTTCATATTAACCTTGTTCATCTTAATCACAACTAGTTCAAATGACTCAAATGAAACTAGTTATAGAGTTGTTCGATTATTTATATTCTCATAGAAGTATACAAGACACAAGTGAAGCAAAATCGGTTTTGATTCGCTCGAATCAATTCATGAACATTATAACCACGGTTTGCAAAGATTGCATTCCTTATTATATAAATGTATTTGTTCATGAATAACCGATTTTAGAACTTAACCACTCAAGTATGCAAACGGGTATGCATACTTAGAGTTGTCGGACTTGGTCTTGTTCGCCAGTATGCAAACGGGTACGCATACTGTCATTCACGACCAAACTCAGTTGAAATCAGTACGCATACGTGTATGCATACTATAGTTCCCGGACTTGAACTGTTGAATCAGTACGCATACGGGTATGCATACTAAATTCTCGGACATGGAATATACCTGCAATAGGTAGCATACAAGTACGCATACTGTGCTATATCCAATCAATGGTTGATTGTTCTAAACTCCCATTTTAATCATTGAAACATTCTTGGAAGACGAGAATAACTGTCTGATACAAACTATTATCTTCAAAGCAAATTTCAAGTGATCAACACGAAATTAACATTCCGAGTCTACATCAAATGATTGTCTCACAAAAATCATACAAGATGTTACCAGGCGATTTTCACATGATCATCTTTTGACTTTCCTCAAGAATAAAAGATAAACTTGGTTAAAGCGAAAGCTTACCAACACATATTTCGAGAAAAATGTAAGCGAGTTAAACTCAGCTCGAAATATCAAATGTGTATAAAGTAAAGTCTATATAGCTACACGACTTTTGTCTCAAATAGGAGATAGAGTAGATAGACTTTTGAGTGATAGATGAGTTCAAGTCTCCACATGCCTTTTGTTGATGAATTTCCACAAGCTCCCCTTGGTAGTTCTTCGTCTTCAATCGATGAACGTCGTGAAGTCTAAAGCTCAACTACACATTCTATCCTAATCCGAGACATAGCTATAAGTAGACTAGAAATCAAGACTTATAGTTTTGACAACCAAACTCGACAAACAAGCTTGAGATAGAAACGCTTGCGAGTTCGACCGAGCAGTGCTCTAACACTCTGTCATATGCTTAAAAAACAAAAAAAACTATGTCACTCGCCATTTTAGACGTGGCAGCCCTACGAACTTAACTGTATAAGTAACCGATTTCATATCCTAGAATTCAGGAATTTAGTGAAAAAACATGTTATGGTCCATATCATCATGTGAGCTAGTCTTGTATGAATGATATAGTGCTTACCTTTTATTTTCTTCTACGTGTTTCCACTAATTATCCATTTTATCGTTTTACTCTCCTTATTATGATGTTGGACTGTCGAGAATCCATTTTATCTGCAAGAAACTAAATTTCAGCAATATAACGATCTCCTAGTGTAGCAATGTTGGTGAAATAAGTATATTAAGTGGTTAGACTCTCCTTCCCAAGGTAGCTCAAGAGGAATTCTTCGTCATTGGGACTCATCTAAAGTTCAAGTATTGGATTCTTTAATTGTTCCTTTCTCAATTACTCTGTTATGCAAGATTATGCCCAATAATTTTGAATGGATGTTTACAGGTGTATATGCACTCCGTGCTCCTAATTCTAACCTTTGGAGGGAGACTGAAGAAATTAGATGTTTATGGAATTATCCTCGAGTGACTGGAGGTGATTTTAATAAAATTAGATATGTCATATGTGAGGTATCTTGAGGGTGGTGACGCAACTGTGGGTATGAGGAAGTTTAATAATTTCATTTCTCTGCATCAACTTTTTGATTTTCCTTTGATTAGAGCCTTTCATACTTCGAAAAATAACTAAGTCTAAAGTATTAGGAGCAAAATTGACAGAATTTTAATTTCTACTTCTTGGGAAGGTTTTTACCCTCAAGTTACTCAGTATGCTCTTGTCGTCCATGTTTTGATCATAATCCAATAACTTTGATTTGAGAAGGGTTAAAACATGGTCCATCACTACTTCTTTGTGAGTACTTCTGGTTCTCTAATCTTAATTTCATTTATCCAAGTGTTTGTGGGTGAAAACTTCTTCTGCCGATTTTGGTAATTTTGTGTGGATGATAAACGAGTCAAAACCCTAAACAATGCACTGCATGGGAGTACTTTTGATTCGAGAGATAAATATGTAAAATCCTGGCCTAAACCAAGAAATGTCCGTTCCAGGCTTGCTTCGGTCACAAAGTGAAGGAGAAGGGTTGGTCTTAGGGAGGGAAGCGAAGAAAGTGTTGAGACCAGAATCATTGATTCTGAAGGTGTGGTTGTTTACGACTTGTATCAGAAACTAGAACTGGCTAGCAGAATGGAAAGCTATCAGGTGATTTCTAGATACTGTGTTGTTCTCTGACCAAAACTTGTTCTTTGGTGAAAATAGGTGAAGCCTATTTATACATGTCATATTGAAATGTACCCTGGTCTCGTAGGAAGTGGAAACGATTGAGTGGTGGAAGAAAAGAGTAATGTGTAACCGTCAGTCATTATGCTTCCATGATGAAGAAAGTGAATTCTTTTACACCGTTACTTTTTTACCACCACTAATTATCCTGCTTCATGACACTTTCTTGTAACGGGCGCATTGCACGCCGCACGCTGTAAACCGCCAGACCAATACCCTGATGAGCATCCCCCAGTTTGTGACATGTTTGATGTCTCGAGTGTTTTCGTGGAAAACATGTAGCACTTTTCTACGTGTGGCAAGTCAAAGTCAAGGGACTTACCGCAGAAAAATAGCATGTAATGCTATTAGGTTCGTTTTGGCTGGTCGCCTAAAACTTGCCACAGGTTTGTCAGTTCGGTGGTGAACTTCGATGGCTGAGATCGCATCTCATGAAGGAGGGTAGCCGTTGATTATGGCTACCTTGTGTTGGCGCCTGATAATTGCGCGGTGGTGTTTTGGTGTACGCCAGTGGCAATGTGGCATGGCTAGAACGGCTCGTGCATGCCAATGGCACGGTGATGCAAGTGGCGACTGGCGTAACCATGACCACTAGATTTAGGCAGCTGGTCGCCTGAAACTTTCCACAAGTCTGTCAGTTGGGTGGCGAACTTGGATGGCTGAGATTACATCTCATGAGGAAGGACGACCATTGATTGTGGCCGTATCTTGTTGTATAACGAAGTGGCACCAATGACATAGTGGCGCCTGGCGGAGCCATGGCATAGCGGCATGCCATTGGCGTAGCCGTGGCAGCTGTTTTGGCATATTGGTGTTAGACCCAAATATGGATTCTTGCAACATTGGCCCTATTACTAAGTTAATCTTGAGGTCTCGGGAGAGTCACTGGACCCAGTTGGCATGACAACTTTTAGCTAAATTAGGGTTTGGCGTATCACAACTCTATTTAGCATGTGCGGCATGATGGCGTGGCTGGCATAGTTAGCACATGCCAGTGTCACGAAGTAGCGCCTGGCGTAGCCGTGGCCGCTAGACTTTGGCACGTCGGTGTTAGACCCAAATGTGGCGTAGCAACATTGGCCTTGTTGCCACATCAATCCCAACGCTCTGGGAAACGTTAGTTGGCTTGGTTGGCGTAGCAACTTTGCCTAAATTAGGGTTTGGCATGTCGAAACCCTAATTGGTGCGTGTGGCATGCGACCGCGGCATGGCGACACTTTTTTGTGCAAGCAGTGCCATAGCTATGCCAAAGGAACTATTACAAGGCCGTAGTGTGGAAACGGCCACAAGAGTAAGGGTTGCCGTGGGTGGATATGATATGGCGCCCTTCCTAGGGCTTCCTGGACCCCACACGGCTCGTGGGATGTTGTGGGGCCGAAGCGGCATAATTTGTGTTGCGAAAATTAGGGTTTTGGTTAATGCAGGGTCGTGCTTCTGACTAGAAAACCCTAATTTGAGCTTATCATGGCATTGGCCCCGAACAAGAGGTAGGTTAGCACGTAAGGAGCTATTTATGGCGCGTTGGCGCGTTTTGGCAGGTTTGGCATGCCGTTAGCATGTTGACGCGGTAAGTGGCATGTTTGGCACGTGCACTTGGCATGCCCGTTTGGCATGTGCGATTGGCATGCTTTTTAGCGTGTTTGGCATGTCGTTAGTATGTTGGCGCGGTTTTGGGAGGACAACATGGTATGGTGACATCTTGACACCTCTTTTAAAGATGTGGCAGGTTTAGAGCAACCTGATTGGTCGAAAAGGGGAGGGCCAGCCAAACATGGTGTGGCCACACTTCCAGCGTGAGTGTGGCGGCTTTAGAGCGACCTGATTGGTCGAGGGAAGTAGGGATGGTTTAGGATGGGGTGTGGCCAATGGCAAGTGGCGCCAGCTGGCCTAAGGCATGGCCACGCCTCCCTTTGCTGCTGCGGCTCCCTGTTTTCTGATTCCGGGCAAGGTTTTGCACCTACTAATCCATGGTGGATTAATTACCTAGTTTGCCTAGGCTTACTTTTGACAAGCAAGGTCTGGTATACTGCACAAGGCGCAAAAGTAATTGATTGAATTCTATGCGTTGACACAGAGTTCTTTAAAGTTCATTGCCAGAGAGCAGCATGCTTTCTGATTTGAATACCTTATGCAAAGACCTCATCCTTGATACTTGGAAATTCGTGCTACTCTGCTGCGAGTGAACACAAATTTTCATGCCATATCAACATTAAAGGTTCAGCCAGGGAACATAGCATAGAAAGCATTCAAAGAAACTTATATTAATCGAATGTGGGCAAGGTGCCAAAATTTACAGAATACTTGGGATTGTTACCACATACACCATTCTGGGTAAATTTCATAAGAAAATATTGAGTTGCTCAATAAATATGCCAGTGAAGAGGTGGACACTCATGGCTCTGTTTCCTTACAGGGTGACGTCACATCAGATGTGTAGATGAGAAAAACGATTTGCTGGTTTTTACGGAATTGAGGAGACGTCCGTGTGGAGACTCCTTGAACCGAGCGAAATGTTGAACCTCACAC
The DNA here is from genome assembly GCF_003573695.1 of Papaver somniferum. NCBI lineage: Eukaryota > Viridiplantae > Streptophyta > Magnoliopsida > Ranunculales > Papaveraceae > Papaver > Papaver somniferum. The sequence continues at coordinate 169,141,343 of NC_039358.1, read as the reverse complement.
AGATGCACTGCAAGAAGGGAGTGCTTTAAGTTCGAGAGATCAATCTGTAGGACTTCGGCCTAAACCAAGAACAATGGTCGTTCCAAAGTCAATTCGGTCACAAGAGAGGATGGGTTGATCCGTAGGAGGGAAGCTGAGAAATGTGTGAGATCAATGGTGATCTGAGATTGTAAGTGTGTTGTGAATTCAGCAGAAGAACGCTCTGAATGATTGAATTTTACTCAATTGAGAGTGATTGCTCAGACGATGAGTTCGTGTAGACGAAAAATTGTTTGTATGAACTTGCCGAGAATTCCTTGTGTAGACAAATGTTCGAGTATTCAAATCTTGTCTTTTCAATCAGGATTCAGAGACATTTTATAATGGCAGAGTTAAAAACACCATGATCCCATGAAGTGTGACAGTTGCTGGAATCAGAGAGTGGGGAAGTGGAAAATCGTGTTAAAACCAGTTGCTCATCGTGCGGAGACTTGGTTAATTTTCGACCCACTACTTTGCTGACTCTTCCAACTGATTGCACGACTTGCTCACATTCTCGTCGTGGGTGAACACTTGTGCCGTAGACCGCCAGACCAAAACCCTAGTTAATATCCCCCATGTGACACGATTGATATCTCGTGATTGTGGAGTCAATTGTTGACTTTATGGGACGATGAGTCCATGTATTGCTGAGTTGAACATGATTTGCAAATGTTCTGAAACTCATGAATTAAACATGTCTGCTGAAACGAGGTATTATTATGTTGATTACCTAAGACGAGCAAACTGTATTACTGAATTGTTGAATATTGATAGTTGAATCAATATTCTTGAATCTGAGCAAATATTGCCGGTTTGAGCGAATATTTGCTCGTTTGATGAATTGTTGGTAGCAGGACCAAATAAAATATCAATTTAAGATACTGACTGCTGGGTCGATTATAATAAATAAAAGTGTTGATCACGGGATCAACATAAAATTATCAGTATTTGAATCCGCTCAGAATCATGTTTTTGCAGAGTTCTGGATTCAAAACCATAATTTTAATGAAATGATGATTTATTGAAAATCAACCGCCGAACGAAGCAGAGACCGACTACATGGGATGATGACTCCACCATGTAACGCCTAGATGCTCGAATGAGCAAAATACCAAAGTCTCTTGAGGACCAGTTGGTGAAAGAATGATTAAATGCTGGTTTAATGATTTATTAAAATAATGCTCGTGTGAGCGACATATAACAAATTATAGCCATGAAAAGATGAGGGACCGACCAAGAGGTCGTGGGACCGGCTCTTGGTGGACGTGGGACCAATTGATGGTCGTTTGAGCAAACCCTTAATTGTTTGAAAAGAGTTTGAACCTAATATGAGCAACTGAGCAAATTAAGTTAAAATAGTTAAAACATGTGGGACCGGCCACTTACAAGCCTCAGGGTCACCCTTGGTCGGTCAAGGGAATGCGCCCGTGTCACCATGGTGTCCATGTCTCAGTCCTTAGAGTTTCAATATTTTCCGATGTGCATTTGAGCAACATTTTGAGAAAATATGAAGAATTCAGGGTTTTGCTGAAACTAGGAAAATACATGAGATGATGAAGAATAATTAATAAAATAGGGAATTGCAAGGTGTAGGACCGGCCACGGCTAGGGCATGGCCGGCCGGCTGACAGTCACAGTCCCACACACTTTTCCCAGTTTTATGTATTTTCTCTGAATTGAGGGAAATTCCATGAAAATGGAGAGTTTTATGAAATTAGGGAACTTCCATGAGATGAGAGAAATAAAATAATAATAAAATAGGGAATGATGGAGTGTGGGACCGGCAATGGCCAAGGCATGGCGGGCTGGCCAACGGGCACGGTCCCAGGGCACTCTTCCCAATTTTAGGGAATTTTCATAATATCAAAGAGTTTTGTTGAAACCAAGGTATTTTGTTGAAATCAGGGAGTCATGAAAATAAAACAAATAATAATAAAATAATAGGCGTGTGGGACCGGCTAGGGCATGACCAGCCGGCTAGGGCCCGGTCCCACAAGTTTTCTTAATTTTATAATATTTTTCATGGTTTTAGGGAAAATTCATGAAATCAGGGAATTTTCATGGTTTTAGGGAAAATTCATGAAATCAGAGAATTTTCATAGTTTGAGAGAAATAATAAAATAATGGGGACGTGAGGTGCGGGACCGGCCACGGCTAGGGCATGGCCAGCCGGTTGGTGCTCGGTCCTGTGACACCTTTCCCTAATTTTATTATTTTCTTGACATAAAGAAATATCATGAGATTAGAGAATTTCCTTGAATTGAAGGAGATTTACTCAAACGAGAGAATTTTCATGAGATCAGGAAAAATAATAAAATATGATAAAAATATAAAATTGGGTGTGGGGCTGGTGAGCCCAGTCCCTGGCGCCTTTGCTAATATTTTATTATTATTATTTTTCCTTCCTATTTTGCATAGGTTCATCGTTCATTCGTATTTTTGAAATGCTCGTTTGCGCATTCAAATGCTGGCCTGTGCATTATTGCTAAGTACACTTGCACCAACAGGGCTTATTCGATGCTCAGATGCCTGCACGTTGAATATTTATTACTAACCCATGGAATTCTGCTGGGAAAACCATAAATTGAAGTAACGAAACATTCATAGAATCGTAGAATATAGTTGAATATTCAACTACGATTGGAGATAATTAATTGATGGCTCTATACTAGCAGGGATTCCTGTCTAGGAGCATTAATTATCTGAGAGTTGAGCAATATGAACTTGCTGGAGTGTCATATTTCTCCTATATAGTCAGGGAAAACCTGGTTGCATCCTGAAGACGTTGTTGCTCTATAAGCAGGCATGCTGTCTAGGAGCCGTCAAATCTTTTGATTCTATACAGAAATAATTACTGAAATTGCTCAGTATTCATGAGATGTGTCGTGGCCTCAGCTGGGAGACTACATATCTACATATACTCTGAGAGACAGCCTTCTCAGTCAAAGGTTTTATGGCATGAGCTTTCACGCTTTATTGAGAGACATGAGTCTTAATACTCATCCGATTACCGGATCCGGAGTATGCATAATTATGGTTTTACGATTTTTCCCTTGTCGAAAATCCACCATCTACATTAAGTCCCCTGCTTAGTGAGGGACAGTCATGTTCCTCAATCAACATTGAATGGTGATTTTCTAGGTACTGACAAAAATAAGTAATTGAACTTTAAAAGATAAGATATTTCCGGATTTAGACTGAATGAGCAAACCATGGTTTGAGCGCAAACCCCAGTGGCATAATAGAGCATCATACAGCGAGCATAAATTGTTGTAGAACCGCTGATTTGATGACGGAACCTTGGTTGGTTTAGAATTCACGGGCTGGCCCGAAAATAAACTCTTGTCTTAGGAATAGACGCTCGTTCGTTCGTTAGTTTAAGGAACAAACAAAATAGACCTGAGTCTAATGATATAAAATTTTGTCTATGAGCTTTCACGGAAACCAAAATTTTATATTTTAAATATGTGAGATTTCGTAAAGTGGAATAAATTCTCGTTTCAAAGGTGGATGCTCGTACGAGAGAAAAGTTTTTTTTTGAATAGACGTGCGTTTGTTAGTAATAAAATTTTGGTTATGAGCTTTCATGAAATTTTTTATCTTCGAGCTTTCGAAAATCTTTGAAAATATACTCTCGCTTCAAAGACAGATGCTCGTGCGAAGGAGCAAAAATATATAAATACATTTTTCAAATTTACGTGAGTTTCACATTAAATATATATATTTTGTAAAATCAATGTTTTGATTTTGAACAACTGTTGAAAGTAGACAATTATACATGGTGAAATAATGTCTGTATGCGAGTTTTCACAATTGTAGAATGGTCGTCTGTCCAATTTTTAAAAATCAGTGAATGTTCACATAGTAAAAATTTATGTGGGTTGTTCACGGTTTTATGAAAATCAAGTCATGATTTTGAATAATGAATTTTGCTCGTCCTTGCAGGTTTGAAGGAATGAGCACATTTTCGAAATTCTGACGTATAATCACTACAGCTAGTGAAATTGTAAATAGGTAAAAGTTGGATTGTTACCATTTTTGTAGACATCGATGTGAGCACCTTTGTTATGCTTTAATTCCACTGCTTTGATGAAATTTGCACCTCTGAATGACATCCTGAAGTAGAAATATCACATGGATACCGCAGCTACTTTGTAGAGATGTCAAACGGTGGTTATGAGACTCCTTTAGTTGATGAAGAGGAAGAAGTGGTGACTAAGAGTTCTCCAAATGCGAACGACGAATTCTTCTTGGTCCAATATAAACCCGAAAAACGTCATCCACGTTCGAGCACTGTAAAGTCCCCTGTCTCTTTGGTGAGTTGTTAGCGCTCCTTTCATCATGACTTTTTCTTGTCTGTGCAATTAGGATCACGAGACCAAAGTTTGTTATTTCTTTTTCATAATTTTGCTCCGGCAAGCCTTGACAGTCTTCAATTCTCTGTTGGACGGTTTCTGACTTGAGTGTTGAAGAAGAGGCTGAAGTAAGTATTTCTTCATGTAACAAATTATGATGCTTCGTAGATAAAATGCTAATTGTTGAGAATATATCCAGGAGGATGTCTCCATGGAAGTGGAGAGTACTGGTGATGCTCGCTCGGAGAATGGCGATAAAGAAAAACTCTCAGAGCTCAAAACCGAATGAAAGTAATGGCATTGTCGATGTTGACGCTAGCAATTCTGGTTCTTTGAACGCTTCAGAGACCACCCAAGTAAGTATTTCCCTTGCATTTTATCCATAGAAGTATAAACTTGTTGATTTATGAGTGAATGAACGAGAATCCATGTGCATATACGAAAAACTTTGTCGAAATTCGTCGTCAAAAAATTCAGAACCCAGTCTTTTAGCAAAAAAATACCATAAAACCTTCATATGAAGTCGGATTTTCATGGTCCGCATATGTATCTTTAATCCCGGAGAATTTCCAAGCTTTAGCATTTTATCTACGAATCTTTTTAAGTTTTGAGCGCGTTCAGAGCCTGAAAAAGGCAAAATAGTAAACTTCCAGGAGACTTTCAGAACTTTTTCAGGCTGTACGTTGTCCGATGTTTTGACCACATCTCCTTGATCGTTTCTTAAATTTCTGTGAATTTTGGATATGTTGTAGATGACATCCATACGAAGAGAATGATATATTACCCATCCCAGATTCTTCACCAATTGCTCCCAGCTCATCGGTTTGTACAGAACAGTATAAAATCATCTCAGACGAGCTTGTTGCAAAACACTCATGTTGTGTTTTTAGACCATTCGCTTGTGTCTTGAACAGTTGGTGAAGGATTTTAATGTCATTGATTAGTTTGAGATCAGGACCCCTTGATTTATACATGATCTTGGTGCTTGCAGCGCCATCTTGTTTCTGTCAGTCGTAGAAACATCACTTCTGAAACCCTGGTCACGGGACCATAGCTGAGGTTGCTCTCGAGAGGGGATGATGTAACGACCATGGTTTCATGTCCCGGCGGTAGAATTAATTTTATGATGAATGATTAACACATGAGAATCTGGTGCCACGAGTCTTGGACTGTGAAACTGTTCGTCATGATCAGTGGACCGTCAGTCCCCAGTATTTTGTTAGATCTCTCCTTTTCGTTTTCTCTTCTTCTGGCAAGACTTTGATAGAGGACCCAGGTAGAAAAATTGATGTAAATACCTAGGTGGTCTACGTTGGAGGTACCTTGATGAAGTACTTAGTGGAAAGACCTGGTGGACACCGATCTACTGTGGAAGTATGAATCCCGTCTAAGAATTGCTACTTGCATGTTGTACACTCTGGAAGCTGCAGGGACATCATACAAGGTCGGAATTCGATGCTTGACCCCAACTTTTGAAGTTAAGAGTCTGAGTTATCAAATGAGAAAAGAATCACTCAATTTGGAGTTGTAGAGGTCAGCCAACGAAGCGTGCACATTTGTAATTTGTAATCCCGTACAATTTTTTTCAGACTCCGTACACCTGACGGTAAAAACCATATCTTTCAGCTCGTATGTCTGATTGATGCGCCCTTTTGGTATGTTGTAGAAGAAACATAGACGAACATCTTTTGTTGAGGAAGTATTGTCCCATTCCTCACCCATTGGTACGTTTTTGTAAACCCATGGCCTGGAGCATGTCGTATCTCATTTGTAGAGGCGATGAGAACATCTTGTAGAAGAATTTGATTTGTACCCGTACGTCGTGCAAGCTTTGGGAAGATGTTCATGTTTTCATGTATACATATCTTGATATGAATCATTATGGTTTGGAGAAGTACGACCCATCGAGTAACACTTCAGAGAATGGATAGTTGATGAATCCGGATGTTGTGCCTGAGACTGTTATTGATGCTGAGATCATGATTCAATTTTCTCCAGAAATTATTGTTGATGCTGAGACCATGAATGGAGTTCCTCTACATATCCTTGCTGATGTCGGTACTATGTTTGGAGTTGCTACATAGACCGAAGATGATAGTCTTTGCTCCTCCATCCAGTGAGCCTTTATGAACTAGTTGGCGGGTTGAGAATTCTTTAGATGAAGGTGTACTAGGATTTCAACCCAAATTCTCCTGAATATGACTTTACAGTGAAGTAGCTTCGTCAGGGAATCGATGTTGTTGTGGCAGATAACAACGACAGTCTCCATTCTGGATGTGATTGGTGAAGATAGGAAATTCCTCAGTCGTGCGGGACGTCTCATGGAATCACATCAGGTTGCAATAACTTGTTATTTCTTGAATCTTGTCCAATAAGATCAAGTCCCAAGTACATCTCTCATTCGCTTAGCTAAGCAGAGTTGAAGGAGCTTGTGCCATCCATGGATGAATGATGTTGCATCTTCTTCAGAAGTCTTATCATGGGATAATGAATACTTTATCGATTGTAGTTCAGTCACACTTTGATCATGCTGGTGTTGAATCAGTGTGTCATCATCGAGATATTTGTGCTGAAGCCAGATGCGCCACTATCGAAGGTGTACTCTTTGATTGGGAGTACAATTTGAAGGCTTCTTAGATGCTTGAGCGTAGAAGCTTATATTCCTTAAGCATCGAATGTCTTAGGTTTGATCGTCTCGGCCCTGAGTATCTTCTGTTGATTCAGCATTCCTTTAGTCACGGTAGTGGGATTCAACACTTGTGCAGACATCAGAGCTTTCTGATTTTGTGGCACACATGAACACTCCTGCAAGGCAATGGAGAAATGCCCAAATTGTTCTTTGACGTGCTTGAACATCATCTCAGTAATGAATGTCTCAGTGAGATGCTCGATTCGGTGAAATGTCAGATTCAACCACTTGGTAAAATATTGCTGAAGTGAGATTACCCACTTATAGCATAGCAGAGATGCTAGAAAAATTGAGTCCCCATGCTAGAATATCATGTGAGGAAATAAATGACATAGACATGGGAGGAATGAGACTTGCCTGAGTACATGACCTTTTGATGAATGTCTATGCATCTTTTGAAGGTTCTTGTTTCAACCTCGTCAAAGTTTGAAATTCCTCCAAGTGCTCTGATGATGGAACGTCCGCCAAACCTTCTGGATCGGAACTTTCTTCGTTGGAGAGATGTGTAACCAAAGCGCTTTGTAAGTACCCATCTTTTCAGCATGGATCCACGCTCGTCTGAAGGATATGTCATATCCTGGATCTCCTGATTATGTGAAACTTGGTTTCCGTCCAGGTTGAACTTATGTTCGCTTTGAGAGTGATGTAGCCATAAGTATTTCTGAGCGTTCCTCAAGGTCTCTGATTGAGATGGGAGCATGAGTAGCTCCTTGTCGAGTGATGCCTGTGGATCTATGGTTTTCGGTGGAATGTTGTTGATGGCGGTGCCAGCATCAATCAACGTTCTTCCAAATTCATTTCTTCTGGGATTGACTGTGGTAAGCAGTCCCAGTCGTACATCTCTTGGTCTGTGGCTGGAGGCTCAAGAAGTATTTTCGGAATGGACTTCTTGACACGATGTGGTTCAGTACTGTGAACATGTCTCTCCTTTGTGCCTTCGACAGATAAAGAAATTCACGTTCGACCAAGGATTGTACTGCCTATTTGATAGGTTTTTCAGAGAGTGTAAAGGTTCTGACTGGGAGAGGATTCTTGTGTACTCCTTCACTCCCCAGTTGAAGCTATTATGGATCAACCTTCTCTTTGAAAATGTGCTTCAAAACTCCGCAGTCGCTTGTGGGATGATTGACGAACCTGTGGAAGCGGCAGTAACGAGGACTTTTCATATCTTCTTCAGTTGGTTTTTTCTTGACATATGGAAACTTGATTGCACCATCTTGGACCCAGACATCCAGGAGTTCGATCACCTCTTCAATGGAAAAAGGAAAGTCAGGTGCTTCTTGATCAGGAACTCTTGTGCGTTGGTCAGAGGCATGTGCATCTTGCTTATCCTTCCTTTGTGCTTTTGAAGGAGCTGGGGTATGCTTGCGCGGCGGTTTGGCTTTCCGTTTGCTCCCTTCTGCAACAATGTTTGTGGAAGGCTGGAGGTTTTACTGCGTCTTGATCATACGTATGTTACCTCGAGTGTCTCGAGGTTCTTCAGCCTTTATAGCTTTTGTTCTTTTCAGTAAAGCGGGCGCAGTAGTTTTCGATCTCTTTGCCGCTTCATGAAGCTCTGAGAAGGTCTGGAAACGAAGATTTTCCAATAAAGCTCTGTAGACCAGGATCATACCATTGATACACAATTCTACCAGTTTCTGCTCCGTGACATATGGATCATGACAGTCCAGGACCTGGACTCTGAATCTTTTCACGTAGTCATTGGGATGTTCATTGTTCCTCTGAAACATTCTTCCAAGATCAGAGAGAGTAATTTTCTCTGACACAAAGAAGTATTTTCTGTAGAAGGCGTTAATCATTTCTCCCCAACTGTTGATAGTTCCTGGTGCGATGTTGTTGTACCAGGTGCGATGTTGTTGTACCAGGTGCATGCCCTACCTTTCAAGGATTTTGAAAATTCTTTGAGGCGAACAACATGGTAATGTTCATGTTCACCCAAGGCTTTCAGGAACCGAGAAACATGTTCCCGAGCATTGCATGTTCCGTCGTACAAAGTGAAGGTTGGAGAGGTATAACCTTTTGGAAGAGGAATCCTTTGCATAGCAGCAGGGTACGGAGGCTGGTAACGATGGACATGTAATGTCTTGTCTTTTCCACGGTTTTCCAAGGTGTGTTCCAAATCTTCCCGAGTAATGAAATTTGATGATTCCTTTGCTGATGGATCGTCTGCAGCTTTGCGGACTTCGTTGCCATCCACTGTATGAATTGGAACTACTTCAGGATCAGCATCTGGAGATGTCTCCTTTTCTTTTCCCTTTCCTTGAGTTTTCTCTGACATCTTGTCAGTGAGAGTCTTCAGATGGTCAAATAGCTCCTTCTGTGCTGTAGCCATATCGGTTTGATTCTTTGCAAGAGTCTCTTGCACTTTGATGAGATCAGCAATGGTAGGAGGTGGGTTTCCTCTAATTTCCTCAGGGTGTCGGCCGAACAAAGGATGACCTTCCGTGTTAGCGTGAGGAGGAGTAACATCACCACCGCCAGTGTTAGAGGCCGGAATTGTTTCCGGGATATCCTCATTATTGTTGTTGCTAGTGCTAGCGTCATTTGTATTGGAACCTGTAACTAACCCAGACCTAAGACCAGCCATCTTGTGAAATTGTGATATTGCAACCGAGAGATTAATCTCCTACTGTGGTCGCCAATCTGTAGATGGGGAAAAACGATTTGCTGGTTTTTACGGAATTGAGGAGACGTCCGTGTGGAGACTCCTTGAACCGAGCGAAATGTTGAACCTCACACAGATGCACTGCAAGAAGGGAGTGCTTTTAAGTTTGAGAGATCAATTTGTAGGACTCCTACCTAAACCAAGAACAATGGTCGTTCCATAGTCAATTTGGTCACAAGAGAGGATGGGTTGATCTGTAGGAGGGAAGCTGAGAAATGTGTGAAATCAATAGTAATCTGAGATTGTAAGTGTGTTGTGAATTCAGCGGAAGAACGCTCTGAATGATTGAATTTTACTCAATTGAGAGTGATTGCTCAGATGATGAGTTCGTGTAGACGAAAGATTGTCCGTATGAACTTGCCGAGAATTCCTTGTCTAGATAAATGTTCGAGTATTCGAATCTTGTCTTTTCAATCAGGATTCAGATACATTTTATAATGCCGGAGTTGAAAACACCATGATCCCATGAAGTGTGACAGTTACTGGAATCAGAGAGTGGGGAAGTGGGAAATCGTGTTAAAACCAGTTGTTCATCGTGCAGAGACTTGGTTAATTTTCCACCCACTACTTTGCTGACTCTTCCAACTGATTGCACGACTTTCTCACATTCTCGTCTTAGGTGAACACACGTGCCGTAGACCGCCAGACCAAAACCCTATTTAATATCCCCCATGTGACACAATTGATATCTCGTGATTTTGGAGTCAATTGTTGACTTTATGGGACGATGAGTCCATGTATTGCTGAGTTGAACATGATTTGCAAATGTTCTGAAACTCATGAATTAAACATGTCTGCTGAAACGAGGTATTATTATGTTGATTACCTAAGACGAGCAAACTGTATTACTGAATTGTTGAATATTGATAGTTGAATCAATATTCTTGAATCTGAGCAAATATTGCCGGTTTGAGCGAATATTGCTCGTTTGATGAATTGTTGGTAGCAAGACCAAATAAAATATCAATTTAAGATACTGACTGCTGGGTCGAGTATAATAAATAAAAGTGCTGATCACGGGATCAACATAAAATTATTAGTATTTGAATCCGCTCAGAATCATGTTTTTGCAGAGTTCTGGATTCAAAACCCTAATTTTAATGAAATGGTGATTTATTGAAAATCAAATGCAGAACGAAGCAAGGACCGTCTACATGGGATGATGACTCTACCATATAACGCCCAGATGCTCGAATGAGCAAAATACCAAAGTCTCTTGAGGACCAGTTGGTGAAAGAATGATTAAATGCTGGTTTAATCATTTATTAAAATAATGCTCGTGTGAGCGACAGATAACAAAACCTAGCCATGAAAAGATGAGGGACCGACCAAGAGGTCATGAGACCATCTCTTAGTGGCCGTGGTACCAATTGATGGTCGTTTGAGCAAACCCTTAATTGTTTGAAAAGAGTTTGAACCTAATATGAGCAACTGAGCAAATTAGGTTAAAATAGTTAAAACATGTGGGACCGGCCACTTGCAAGCCTCAGGGTCACCCTTGGTCGGTCAAGGGGATGCGCCTGTGTCACCATGGTGTCCATGTCTCAGTCCTGAAAGTTTCAATATTTTCCGATGCGCATTTGAGCAATATTTTGAGAAAATATGAAGAATTCAGGGTTTTGCTGAAACTAGGAAAATACATGAGATTATGAAAAATAATTAATAAAATAGGGAATTGCAAGGTGTGGGACCGACCATGGCTAGGGCATGGCCGTCCGGCTGACAGTCACGGTCCCACACACTTTTCCCATTTTTATGTATTTTCTCTGAATTGAGGGAAATTCCATGAAACTGGAGAGTTTTATGAAATTAGGGAACTTCCATGAGATGAGAGAAATAAAATAATAATACAATAGGGAATGATGGAGTGTGGGACCGGCAATGGCCAAGGCATGGCTGGCCGGCCAACGGGCACGGTCCTAGGGCACTCTTCCCAATTTTTTGTAATTTTCATGATTTTAGGGAATTTTCATAAAATCAAAGAGTTTTGTTGAAACCAAAGTATTTTGTTGAAATCAGGGAGTTTTCATGGAACGAGGAAAACAAAACAAATAATAATAAAATAATAGGCGTGTGGGACCGACTAGGGTATGACCGGCCGTCTAGGGCCCGGTCCCACAAGTTTTCTTAATTTTATAATATTTTTCATGGTTTTAGGGAAAATTCATGAAATCAAGGAATTTTCATGGTTTTAGGGAAAATTCATGAAATCAGGGAATTTTCATAGTTTGAGAGAAATAATAAAATAATGGGGACGTGAGGTGCGGGACCGGCCACGGCTAGGGCATGGCCGGCCGGTTGGTGCTCGGTCCCGTGACACCTTTCCCTAATTTTATTATTTTCTTGACATAAAGAAATATCATGAGATTAGAGAATTTCCTTGAATCGAAGGAGATTTGCTCGAACGAGAGAAATTTCATGAGATCAGGAAAAATAATAAAATATGATAAAAATATAAAATTGGGCGTGAGACTGGTTACGGCATGACCGGCTGGCTGGTGAGTCCAGTCCCTGGCGCCTTTGCCAATATTTTATTATTATTATTTTTCCTTCCTATTTTGCATAGGTTCATCGTTCATTCGTACTTTTGAAATGCTCGTTTGCGCATTCAAATGCTGGCTTGTGCATTATTGCTAAGTACACTAGCACCATTTTAGTCAGGGCTTATTCGATGCTCAGATGCCTGCACGTTGAATATTTATTACTAACCCATGGAATTCTGCTGGGAAAACCATAAATTGAAGTAACGAAACATTCAATGAATCATAGAATATAGTTGAATATTCAGCTACGATTAGAGATGATTAATTGATGGCTCTATACTAGCAGGGCTTCCTATCTAGGAGCATTAATTATCTGAGAGTTGAGCAATATGAACTTGCTAGAGTGTCATATTTCTCCTGTATAGTCAGGGAAAACCTGGTTGCATCCTGAAGACGTTGTTGCTCTATACTAGCAGGCATGCTGTCTAGGAGCCGTCCAATCTTTCGATTCTATACATAAATAATTACTGAAATTTCTCAGTATTCATGAGATGTGTCGTGGCCTCAGCTGGGAGAATACACATCTACATATACTCTGAGAGACATCCTTCTCAGTCAGAGGTTTTATGGCATGAGCTTTCACGCTTTATTGAGAGACATGAGTCTCAATACTCATCCGATTGCCGGATCCGGAGTATGCATAATTATGGTTTTACGATTGTTCCCTTGTCGAAAATCCACCATCTACAAGATGTAAGGTTTTACAATTTTAACCCTAAGCTAAAAACCACCATCAAAATTAAGTCCCCTGCTTAGCTCGGAAGAGTGGCATTGTTGTGGGGTAAGCATGAGATGGTGACAGACAAGGATAGAATCGAGACGGAAAGTCATGAAGAGATTGTCATGAATATTTGGCTAACCTTTGTCAGGAAGCATGAAGAATTTGTGATCCTTGCATTGGTGGCTTTGCATAAATTAGGCTTGGCCATGGGGTGTTGGCATCAGCGCTGCAACTTTGGCTACTGATTGGGAGAGGTGGCACTGCAACTTGGTCCGCAGAACGGGCGTTGGCTGGCTAAAGGTAGATGGCGCTGCTTTGGTTGGCTAGGAGCAAGCGGATATGGCGTATCTCAACACTAAGATGAAGACGTGTTGAGGCAGTGATGTCTGACAACACGGTAGTGAGTGTTGAGGAATTTGCACGTCTCAACACTAAGAGAAAGGATGCGTTGAGGCAGCATGCCTGGAAACACAGTGGTGACTGTTGAGGAATTTGCACGTCTCAACACTAAGAGAAAGGATGTGTTGAGGCAGCATGCCTGGCAACACAATAGTGGTGTTGAGGAATTTGCACGTCTCAACAACAAGAAGAGGGTGTGTTGAGGAAGCATGCCTAGAAACACATTGGTGAGTGTTGAGGAATTTGCACGTCTCAACACTAAGAGAAAGGACGTGTTGAGGCAGCATGCCTGGCAACACATAGTGGTGTTGAGGAATTTGCACGTCTCAACACCAAGAAGAGGGTGTGTTGAGGAAGCATGCCTAGCAACACAGTGGTGAGTGTTGAGGAATTTGCACGTCTCAACACTAATAGAAAGATGGGTTGAGGCAGCATGCCTGGCAACACAGTGGTGAGTGTTGAGGAATTTTCACGTCTCAACACTAAGAGAAAGGATGTGTTGTGGGCGGCAGCATGCCTGGCAACACAATAGTGGTGTTGAGGAATTTGCACGTCTCAACACCAAGAAGAGGGTGTGTTGAGGAAGCATGTCGAGCAACACAGTGGCGAGTGTTGAGGAATTTGCACGTCTCAACACTAAGATATTTAAAATTTATTGAATATACCTACAAGATATAAAACATTTAGTTTAAGGATAGTTACTTAGCTCTGTCTCCGCTAGGAAAGTCCTTCATGCATGATTGGGCTATGGGTATTTTAGGCTCCCCCATGAGTGAGCAACATCAGGCGTTAGTGATGACATCAGGATGATGACGGGTTGATAGACGGACAAAAGTCCGAGGTCTTTGATGGGATGAAACAAAAGGTGGCCACAACTATGAACCTTGGATGGCTGCGATCACGATCCTTGACAGGGAGGAGTGTGGTGGCTACGGGCACGAACCTTGGAAGGAAGGAGTGTTGAAGTGGTTTAGGCTCCTGGAGAGGAAGTTGAAGCTTGTGGAGCAGAACGCCGAAGCTTCAGCTTCGGATCTGGGAGAGGATGTTGAGGCTTCGACTTCGACTATGGATCCTGGAGCAGCTTATGGAGAGAATGTTGAAGCGGCTCCTGGAGAGAATTCCAGTGAAAGCGCCATTAACCCTTGACTTCGAAAAACGAGTTGATATGATATGGCATATGGGAAGACGGCACACAAATAGTGCTGGTCGGCAAGTCGTGTTTTTCCTCCTCATGGGAAAGAATACGCTTCTTCTGTTTGATTTTCCCTTGCAACTCTCAGAGTCTTGACGGTTACAATGTTGAAGTTGGAGACCGCGTCAATCAGCGTGCTGTCAAACTCGAAATACTTCAAGTGAATAGTGGTTAGGAGTCCCCAGTTCCATCTATCAATCGTGCTTTCCAGGAGAGGTTGGAGTTTGGGAACGGCTTCGCTGGCTAGAATCAACTGCTTTCCTGATACAACGCGGTTGAAGGCTGCAGATATGTCTTGACACTGCACCTTGGAGAAATACAGAATCTCACATAAATGTTTCATCATAAACTGCACAATTTTGTGGAAGAAGTCCCCAGAAATCATGCAGCTCCTGATGGGAAGAGGGTCTCTGTGTACTCAGGAGGGTTGCTGATTTTCTTTGCCTCGATTTTGGAGAAGTCGTTCCTGATCTTCACGTGTGATGAAATTGGATTTCCGATTTACTGGGCGTTCAGGAGCAACATGCGCCTCTTCATCTATAGAGGCGCGTCCTACTGAAGTGCTTGCGCCAGATGTTAAAAGTATTCCTTGTCAGCTCCATTTAGGGTTGACGTGACTCTTGTGGTAGCCGATCCATTAGTGTCTTGAGGAAGATAGGTATCTCTTTCTGAATTGTAACCATGTTTGTCTGAGCCTTACGAGAACCTTTTGATGGGACGATGAGTCCATGTAGTTGTTAGTCAATTGATGACTTCGTGGTTTGATGGGACGATGAGTCCATGTAGTTGCTGAGTTGAACATGATGTTCTGAAACTCATGAATTGAACATGTCATGAGACAGAGGTATAGTTCTTACGATGAAGTGAGCAAGTATTTCTCATTCGATGGATCGTTGAATATTGATTGTTGAACCAATATTCCTTGGTTTGAGCAAATATTTATAATCTGAGCAAGTGTTGCTCATGTGATGAATTGTTGAATATTTGATCGTCTGAGCAAGTGTTGCTCATCTGATGGATTATTGGCAGCGTGACCAAAATATTAATTAAAGTACTGGTTGTCGAACCGAGCATAATTAATAAGATTAATGACCATGAGGTCGTCGTAAAATTATTAAGGTTGGAATCTGGAATGATGACCCTTGGATTCAGAAACCCTAATTTGATCAGTTGATGATCAATTCATGGTTCGTAGGAATTTTAACCATGGGACGAAGGAGGGAGCAACTACATGGGACCGTGGATCAACCATGTAGTGTCCATATGCTCACGTGAGCAAAATAAGAAGAACTCCTGAAGAGTTGGCAATTTGTTTGTGGAAGAATGATTAAATGCTGGCTTAATCATTTATCCAAAATGTTTGTCTTAGGTGAGAAAAACTAATTAATTATGACGAAGAGAGGGACCGACCATGGAGTCATGAAACCGGCCCTGGGTTGTCAAGTGACCGCCTGACGATCACTTCATGAAAATCCAAAGTGTTTGGAAGAGTTTTGGACCTAATACGAGCAATTGTGCAAATTAGGTCAAAACTGTGAAAATTGATGGGACCGGCTTCCGTGAGCCAAAGAGCCAATCTTGGTCGGCCAAGATAGCGTGCTCGTGTCCCCAAGGCGTCCGCGTCTCAGTCCTGAGAATTTTTATATTTTCTGGCGTGCAATCGAGCATCCATTCGAGGAAATATGTCAAAATTAGGGTTTCAACGAAACTGAGGAAAACACCATGAGATGATGAAAAATAATTATAAAATAAGGAATGAGGAGGCGTGGGACCGCCGTGGTCAAGGCATGGTCGGCCGGTCATTACCACGGTCCCGTGGTGCCTTTTCCTTAATTTTATAATATTTTGATAATTTTATGAAAAATTCATGAATTTTGAGAAATTTGATGAATTTTGGGAGTTTCCATGAATTGAAGAAGTTTTCATGAGTTCAAGAAAGCAAAAAATATTAAAATAATAAAAATAAGGGCGTGTGGGACCGTGGAAGGCATGTCCGTCCGGCTACGGCCCGGTCCCACGAGTTTTCCTAATTTTATAATATTTTGATGATTTTATGAAAAATTCATGAATTTTGAGAAATTTGATGAATTTAGGGAGTTTCCATGAACTGAAGGAGTTTTCATGAGTTCAGGGAAGAAAAAAAATAATAAAAACAAGGGCCTGTGGGACCGTGGAGGCATGGCCGGCCGACTTGGGCCCGGTCCCACGAGTTTTCATAATTGTTTAATATTTTTTAGGTAATTTTGATGATTTGAGGGAATTTTTCCTAATTTGAGAGAAATACCTTGAAATCAAGGAATTTGATGAATTCAAGGAAAACTAATAATAAAATAATAAAACAAAGGGGCATGTGGACCGGCTAGGGCATGGCCGGCCGGCCAAGACCCGGTCCCACAAGTTTTCATAATTTATATTATTTTATTATTATTTGATGATTTGTGCAAAAATACCATGAAATCAAGGAGTTTTTTCATGAAATTAGAGAAATAATAATAATAATAAATAATAAGGAACCGTGGATGTGGGGCCGGTTGGGACCAAGGCATGGCCGGTTGGGACCAAGGCATGGCCGGTTGGCCAATGGTCACGCCCCACACTCCTTTCCTTAATTTTATATTATTTTTTATGGATTTATGGAAGTACCATGAAACCGAGGAGTTTCCTCGAGACGAAGGAGATTTGATAAAAAGAGAGGATTTTCATCAAATCATGGAAAATAATAAAAATGCATTAAAAATATAAAACTAGCGTGGGATTGACCACGACACGGTCGGTCGGTCGTGTGTCCGTGCTCCCAGCACCCTGGTCAATATTTTTAATTATTTATTATTTTCTTCTCTATTTTGCATAGGTTCATCGTTTCGTTGTATTTTTGAAATACTCGTTCGTGCGGTGACTGTTAGTGTATCATCGTTGAATACACCTTCACCATTTGAATCGGGGCTTACTTAGAGGTAGCTCAGATGCCCGGTTGTTGATTATTTATTACTAATTGTGTAATTCAGTGGAGAATAATTCACAAAACTGAGTAATAAGATGTTTATTATTAATTCATAGGATCAGCCGAGGATTCGACTACGAATTCAGAATAATAAAGTGAGCATTACCATTCCATGGGATCGTAGATTCGACCATAAAATCGGAACAATTAAGGTTTATCTATTACCATTTATGAGACCAGTTGTGGATTCGATCATGAAATCGGAGTAATGAGATAATATAGTTATTGCTATTCTATGAGATCAAGTCATGGATTCGATCATAAAATCAGAAAGATTGTTATTGTCATTCCATGGGACCAGTCGTGGATTCGACCATGGAATAGGAGCGATTGCAATTAGGAATAATTAACTTTGTGGCTCTATACTAGCAGAGCAAGCTGTCTAGGAGTATTAATTATCCTGATACGAGCTTTCCGGTAAGTCATATCCTTTATATAGTCAGGGTAAACTTGTTGTTTGTTCCTGAAGACGTCATCGCTCTATACTAGCAGAGCAAGCTGTCTAGGAGCCGTCCATCTCGTGATGCTAAATAGAAATAATCACTGAAAGTATTCAATATTCATGAGATATGCCGTTGTCCAGTCGTGGGACTGCATATCTACATGTACTCTGAGAGAAAGTACTCTCCGTTGAGAATTTGATGAGAGACCCGTGTCTCGATACTCACGTATGATTGCTGAATCAGAACTTCGTATAATTATGAGTTTACGAATTTAGCCTTTGTCGAAAATCCACCATCTACATTAAGTCCCCTGCTTACTGAGGAAAGATGTGTTCCTTAGTCAGCATTAAATGGTGATTTACCGGCCATAAATAATAATACCATTAATTGAACTTAGTCGTAAGATGAGATGTTACCGGATTTAGAGAGCATGAGAAAACCACGACTTGATGAAGGCTTCAATGTCATGATTGGAGCATCATTTGATGAGCATAAATTGGTGTTGAACCGCTGGTATGGATGATGGGACCATGGTCGTTTAGGATTTGCGGGCCGAGCCCAATAAGGAAACCTTGTAAAATTAGGTTTTGGAAATAAAAATTAGTATAAAAGGGAATTAATCCCTTCTTTTTTTATTATTTTCCACGACCAGTAGCTCCCTTTACTTCATCACCTTCACGTCGCCAGGGAAAAAAGCAGAAAAAATTCGTCGGAGCACCTCCGTCCGACCGACGGCCGTAGCCACCGTCGGACAACTTCCGGCCGGCGCCGACAGGTGTACAAATATTTTTTTTTTTGTTTGCTGATGTTATGATTTGCATGAATTGTTCATGCTTGAGTTTATATATACATGTGTGTATATTAGTGTGAGTTTTATGAAAAAACCCTCGTTTTTGAAAACGCATGTTCGTTCGATCGTTAGTTTTGAAAACTAACTATAATCCCTGATTTAGGAGATTTTTTTTTATGAACCTAGTTCCAGTGATAAAACTTAGCGTACGATCTTTCATGTATACCAAGGTTTCATCATAAAAGAAGTGAATTTTCATGAAATCGGAATAATCCTTCGCTTTAAAGACAAATAACGATGACACGAAGGAAAATATGGATGATGAACTTGTGTCCAGTGATAAAATTTTGCTTATGAGCTTTCATGTAAATACAAAACTTTACCATATGTATGAGATGTGAGCTTTCACAATATTTTTTGAAATAAACCTTCGTTTTAAAGGCAAATAACGACGATAGGAAGGAATTTTTTTTTTATATATATGTATATGCAGCCGTGACATATATTGTGAAAAATATGATGATATGTTTTATTTTCATGAGTTTGTTTTCATTAAATAAAATCCTGGAGAGTTTATGTATGCAAGTTGCATTAATTGTCGCTTTTTTGAAAAACCAGAAACGTAGGTTTTGAGGAACCTTCGAAGATAGACAATATATTTATGATGAAATATTTTATTGTTGTAAACTTCATAGGTCAGTTGTGTGAATGTTCACATTATGAAAATTGTGTCCGTGATTTCATGAAAAATCAGTTTCGGAAATTAAATAAAGTTTTTCTTTTGCAGTTTTCGAAGAGACGAACGATTTTGAGGTGTTAACTCTAGTATTACTATCACTATTGTTAGTGGAAGTGTAAAAGGTAAGAGTTAAGAGTTACCATTTTTTGATTGTATTTCCTTGATTTATATCTGGACGGCATACTGAAGTAGAATGTAGTGTGAACCTTTTCAGCTACTTAGCAAAGATGTCCAATTCCCAAGCTGGCGACGCCTCGAGGTAAGAGATGTGCGTTGATGATGGTATCTCCAGATATGAGACATGCATAGATGAAACTTTTGTTGGGGGAGACGAAGACGAAATCCCTGGGATTAAGAATGTCCCGAACATAGATGATGCATTCTTTGAAAAAGATATCCCAGGAGCTGAGCAACATTTGAAATCCCCAGTGTATCGTCTTTTGATAAATCCCAGAACTGTTACTCAGAAGAAGTTGGTGACTCCTAAGACAGTGATTCGATTTTTTCTTGAACGAGGGGTCTTCGCCTCATCAATCATAGAGTTTAAGCTTTCTCGACGACCTTTGGAAAAATTTGCCGGTTGGGCGAGGCATATGTTGGGTTTTCCTCATGTGAGGACTATGCTCGACCAGGCGCAGGTGACGAGAGCTATTCAAGCTTCTGGAGAGTTGTTCATTTATCATGACGCAAGTGGTATTGTGGCTCTGTTTGCTTGCTGGTGCATTCCCACTCACACTTTCATATGTAGATGGGGAGAGTTTACAATTACCTTGGAAGACGTGGCGGCTATGATGCATCTCCCGATCACGGGCAATCTTCCCGGGGATCTTTCATATGAGGAGACCGTCGTTTATCATCTCTTGACAACTGCAATGTAGAAAGCGAATAAGGCTGGTAGTAAAGGATGTTATGCTTCCTGGTTGACACACTGGTGTCCTAAAGACGAGGTTTCTGGTAAACCCATCGACGGTATGTTACCCATTGCTGCTTTCTTATGTTTATGGTTGTCCAGAGACGTTTTTGAAGACAGTGGAAACTTGTTGAAGCCTTTTGTGATTCCATTTGCTATTAAGATGGCTCAAGGTGAGCAACTTCCGATAGGTAGTTTATTCTTAGGCTCCTTGTATTACAACCTGGACTCCTTGATTATAGACTCCAGTGTGTCGAACGGCTCTATGAAGATTGAGTGTTATGCCAACACGATGTTTCTTCAAGCTTTGATGTGGGAGCATTTTAAGAATTATGCACCTACTCCACGTAATGTTCTCCAAGGACCGAATACTGATGCGCGCCATACTTTCCCTGAGAAAGATAATCCTAGGATCATGCGTTGGTCCACAAAGCAGCCTCGTTCTAAAATACGTTTTATTGATGTGTTAGATGAAGAATCTGAGTTCAATTTTCGCCCGTGGGTGTCAGTCCCTGATTATGTTTCTCAATCGATGACTTTCAATACTGGAGAAGGCACGAGTTTGACGTCTGGTGTGCATATGAGTGATGGCTAAAGATCTTTCATGTTGAGTTGCACTCCTGGTCATTTGCTATCAGTCACGTTTGGAGAGCTTTCAGTGGAGGAGTACAATATTGATAGAGCAGCTCGACAAATGGGTATGGATCAGTGTGGTCCAACTATACGGAGAAGGAAGCCATCAGTTAAGCAACTCGGGACTCATTTGGATCATACTCACGTGGAAGGGAGTAACTACTGGTTTCCTGGTTCTGATAGATTCGCCTATGTAATCCTAGGTTATGTAGAATTCTGGGACCAGCAACTTGCGCGTTTGCGTGGATTTGTAAGATTTCCCAGACCTCCATTCAAGGATCTTCCTTCGGCTGAGATGATTTCCAGTCGACCAAGATTGAAGTATCTTTCTGGTGATAAACGAAAGTCGTCTCCAGGATGGTCTCAGGTATGTTTCTTCATATAATCTTCACGAAATTATAAGAACTGTATTCTGATTATGTTACTGGATTTCACCACAGGACGGTCGTAATATACGACCTCGAATCGGTGTAGATTTCTCAGAGACTGAGGAGGTTATTCATGGCGGAGAAGGCAGGCATAAAGGTTATAAGTTGTTACCTAATACCGTAAAGTCCCCAGTTGGTGCTTTGGTGAGTTCCCAATATTTCTCACTGTGACTTTCATTGCTATTAGTATTAGAATCATGAAGCCAACGTTGTTAATTTTGTTGCAGAATTTTACTCCATCAAGTCATGAAGGTCTTCAATTTTGTGCTACTGAACAAGCAATTACTGATTTGAGTGACGAGGAAACCGTAAGTATTTCTTCACATGTTCAAATGTAGTGCTTCATGGATGAAAATATTTATTGTAAAGGACGTGTACAGGAGGATGTCTTCATGGAGATGGAGAATTCCGTAACTCAATCATCCTTTGGGAAGGGGAATGGAGGTAATTCCCAAGATTCGGAACCGAATGGAAGTGATGTTCCTCTTGTCGTTGATGTGGACAATTCCAACCCCTTGGACAATTTGGAGACTCCTCGAGTAAGTATATATCATGTATTTTCTTCATAGAAGTATAAAAGTGTTGACTTGTGAATGAATGAATAAGAACCCATGTGAATATATGAAAACTTAGTTGAACTTCTTCGTCAGAAAATTCAGAACCCAGCTTTTAGTAAAAACGTTGTAGAATCTTCGTCCGGAGTCGGATTTTGATGATCTGCATGTGCAAATTCAAGTTTTGAGCACGTTCAGAGCTTGAAAAAAGGCGAAATAGTAAACTTCCAGGAGACTTCCAGAACTTTTTCAGATTGCGCATCACTTGATATTTTGGCCACATCTACCCGCTCGTTCATTAGATTTCTCCCAGTTCGTCTCCTAGTACATGGCAGAGTTCAGTTTCTTCATGCCGACTCATTGTAAAATGTGTTTTCATGACTTTCATGTTATTCGCTCGTGCCTTGAATGTAATATGATGAACCTTGATGATGTTGCCTTGTTGGTACACTGTGTTTCATAATCTCCTTTGGATTCGTGACTCTAACCTCAGGTAATCTTCGTATTAGGTGCTAAATACCGAAGTTGAGGATGCTGGAGCCAACGATGATAACCCTAACCATTCCGGAGTTATTGATGAAGTGACAACCATACCTGTATTTCAAGGCCATGAGAAGGTCGCTACTGCTGTTATGGAAACCCAGATGGTTGTTACCTCAGTGATAGAAGAAACCGAGACAGCAACGGAGAATACCGAAGGAACTGTTGCTTTAGTCGTGGGAGCCACTCCAGTGACCAAGAGCCGTATAATAGTGTATGAATATCCAACTGCAGGGGTCGCTTTCGATCCTCCCTTTAACACTTCACTCCGATATCATGAACTGGTCGGTGGATTCAGCGTTCCCATTGGACATGCACGCTTGTATGAGACGATATGGAAGAAGTTCGGCCATCTGATCGTTGAAAGGAACCCTGGGCGTGCTTACGCTTTAATCATGCAAGTAGGCGTTATCTTGCGTGTCGTGAGTGATATGCATACGAGACCCAGGAATACCGTGACTCCAGATATACTCTTTGATTAGGAGTTTAACTTGGAGAATTCAGAAAGACTTAGCCTCAACGTGAAATGGCTTCGTAAGAAAATAAACGTTATCAAGGATTCATGTGAGAAGAACATACCCTTTCCGAACGATGCTGTGAAGGAGAAGGAGGACAAGATTGCAAAGTTGACCGAGGAGTTGAACAAGGAGAGGGCGGCTTTGCAAATCTTGAAGGATGCTGATGAGCGAAAGTCTTTTCTTGCTGATCTCTTGAACTTCTGAATTTATGAGAGATGTGAGGTTTATGCTTGGGTTATTGATATTTGGATGGTTTTGGATTGACTGATGGTTGGGGATTTTCTTGTAGATTTGATAGAGATTTTCTTTTACGAAATATGAACTGAATTTTGATAAATTGCTGAATTCAAATACTGATTGCAAGTATTGCAAATGTTTTGGAGGAATTGAAATACAAATGAAAGAAAATCCTAAATGTTAAATCCCAGCACCATGAGTGCTTCAAACGCCCAATACCTTAAATGTCCAATAATTTCAGATAAACGCCTTGAGCCAATTTTCGTGAATTAGTGGTAGGGTTCTGCCATTTGTGTTGGTCAATTTGTAGTATCCTCCGGCCACGGATTCAGTGACCATGAATGGTGCTTTGAGAACCAGGTCCCCTTCATGAAACTTGTTAGGCTTGGTCGATCGTGCCTTGAATATCTTCCGCTGATTCGGAATTCCCTGTTTGATGGAATTCCTCGATTGTGTCCTTTATGGACTCTCGCGCGGAAGAGAGTATCCAGCATAGTGTTGATCATGCTTAGCCAAGTCTTCAGCAATAAACCTCTCGATGGAGTGACCGATTTGAAGAATTTATGAACCCAACCATTGAGTGTAATAATGCTGAGGTGAAGTCACCCACTCGTAGGTTTTGATGACTGCTAAATTATTCATGGGGAGAAGTCCCTAGACCATAGTAACGTATTTGAACATTGGTAATACTGGAGCAAGTGGAGGAATAAGACTTGCCTGAGCCCGAAACCTTCTGACAAAGGTGTGCGGATTATCTCCAAGTTCATGCGTAAGTCCCATCAGAGTTTTTACTTCTTCCAGATGCTCAGACGGTGGTGCGTCCTCTGCTTCGTCTTCCGATTCGGAATCCTTGTCGATGACAGGATGTGTTTTAGGCATCGTTGTCCTTTCAGAATGAATCCAAGTCCTCCTAAGGACCATGTCGTATCCAGGGTCTTCCCGGATTATGAAAAACTTGGCCTCAGTGCAGATCGATCTTTCCGTAATTTTGAGAGTGATGAAGCCGTATGCGTTTTTGGAGATTCCTTCGTGGTCCCTGATTGCTATGGGAGCGTGGGTGGCTTCCCGTCGAGTAATACCAGCATCTCTGAGAGTCTTCAAAGGGATGATGTTGACGGCGGTACCAACATCGATGAACGCCCTCTTGAACTCATTTCCTTTAATGTGCACTATGTTGAGCAGTCCCCAGTCATACATTTCTGTGTCGGTGGTTGAAGGTCCGGTGGTAGTCTCTTGGATCAGCGGACGTCTTCCGGACACGATGTGGTTCAGTGCAGCAAACATGTCTTTCCTTTGAGCGTTCGAAAGATACAACAGCTCGCAGACATGTTCGATCAGAGATTGGACCGTTTCCTTGACGGGAGGTTCGGAGATGGTAAAAGTTCTGACTGGGAGGGGGTTTTTGTGCACCCCTTCAGTCCCCAGGTTGAGCTCTCCTGATTCGACCTTTTCTTTGAATATGCGCTTCAAAATTTTGCAATCACTCGTGGGATGGCTGACGTATCTATGGAAGCGACAATACCGAGGATTTTCCATGGCCTCTTCAGTTGGTTCCTTCTTGACATAAAGCAATTTGATTGCGCCGTCTTGAATCCAGGCATCGAGTATTTCATTAACTTCTTCCATTGAACAGGGAAACTCAGGTGCTTCTGGATCTTCCGTATGCTGAGGAGGGATTTTCGAATTCTCCTTCTTGTGTGTCTTTGAAGGGGTGGAGGAAGTCTGCTTGTGTTGTGGTTCTGATTTTCGCTTACTCCCTTCCACGACAGCATTTTTTGAAGGTTGCAGGTTATACTGCTTGTTGATCATACGCCTGCTTTCTCGAGTGCCTTTTGAATCTTCAGTCTTTGTAGACTTTTCTCTTTCCAAAAGAGCGGGTGCAGTGGTTACCGACCTCTTCGCAGCTTCGTGAAGTTCTGATAAAGTCTAGAATCGAAGGTTTTCTAGCAAGGCCATGTAAACCGGGAGCATGCCATTGATGCACAAGTCCACCAGTTGTTGCTCCGTGATGTTTGGGTCATGACAATCCAGGGCTTGGACTTTGAACCTTTTCACATAATCATTGGGATTTTTACTAACCCTCTGAAACATTCTTCCAAGGTCGGAGAGGGTGACTTGTTCTGACACGAAGAAGTATTTCCTGTAAAATGCGTTAACCATTTCTCCCCAATTGTTGATGGTCCCTGGTGTGATGCTGTTATACCAGGTGTATGCCCTGCCTTTCAGAGATTTTGAGAATTCCTTGAGATGGACGACATGATTATGTTCATGTTCTCCCAAGGCTTCGATAAAACGAGAGACATGTTCCCGACCATTGCCAGTTCTATCATACAAGGTGAAAGTTGGAGAAACGTAACCTTTGGGGAGTGGAATCCTCTGCGTAGAGGCAGGATAAGGAGGTTGATGATGATGGTCATGCGATGTCTTGACTTTTCCATGGTTCTCCAAAAGGTGCTCCAGATCCTCGCGAGTGATGAAATTCGATGATCCCTTCGCTGATGAGTTGTCTGCAGCAGTTTTGTGGACTTCGTCGTCTTCTACTGTATGGATTGGAATTACTTCAGGACCGTCATCTGAGGATTTCTCCTTCTCCTTTCCCTTCTTTTGAGTCTTCTCTGACATCTTTTCATTAAGAGTTTTGAGATAATTATACAGCTCCTTCTGTATAGCAGCCATGTCAGTCTGGTTCTTTGCAAGAGTCTCCTGCGCTTTGATAAGATCAGCAATAGTAGGCGGTGGATCTCCTCTGGCTTCTTCAGGGTGTCGTCCGTACAGTGGATGACCTTCGGCGTGAGGAAGAGTAGCGTCACCACCATCAGTGTCGGAGGTCAGAATTGTCTCCGGGATATTCCGATTGTTGTTTTTGTTGCTACTGCTAGCACGGTTTGTGTTAGGATTAGTAACTGATCCTGACCTGAGATCAACCATCTTGTGAAATTGTGAGATTGCAACCGAGAGAATGATCTCCCACTGTGGTCGCCAATCTGTAGATGGGGAAAAACGATTCGCTGGTTTTTAAGGAATTGAGGAGACGACCGTGCGGAGGAGACTCCTCGAACCGAGCGAAATGTTAAACCTCACACAGATGCACCGCTGCAAAGGGGATGCTTTAGATTCGAGAGATCAATCTGTAGTACTCCGGCCTAAATCAAGACAATGACCGTTCCAGAGTAAATTCGGTCACAAGAGAGGATGGGTTGATCTGTAGGAGGGAAGCTGAGAAATGTGTGGAATCGATGGTAATCAAAGATTGTGGTGTGTGAATTCTGAATACGATAAGCTCTGAGTGATTGAAATTGCTCAATTGAGAGTAGTTGCTCAATTGATGAGTTGATGATCTCGTGTTGTCAGTTTGACGTGAGATTGATGATACTGATGATGATTCAATCATGATTCAGAGACTTATTTATATTGCTGGAATTGTAGACACCATGATTCCATGAAGTGTGACAGTTGATGGAATCAAGGAGTGGGGAAGTGGAGATCGTGTTTGAAACCAGTTGCTCAACGTGTGGAGACTTGGTCGATTTTCCACCCACTACCTCGTGAATTCCTTCAACTGATTGCACGACTTGCTCACATTCCATTTGTGTTTGAACACACGTGCGTAGACCGCCAGACCAAAACCCTAAGTGATATCCCCCCAAGTGACACGATTGACGTCTCGTGGTTTGTTAGTCAATTGATGACTTCGTGGTTTGATGGGACGATGAGTCCATGTAGTTGTTGAGTTGAACATGATGTTCTGAAACTCATGAATTGAACATGTCATGAGACAGAGGTATAGTTCTTACGA
This sequence comes from Papaver somniferum, assembly GCF_003573695.1. Lineage (NCBI taxonomy): Eukaryota > Viridiplantae > Streptophyta > Magnoliopsida > Ranunculales > Papaveraceae > Papaver > Papaver somniferum. The sequence continues at coordinate 169,114,169 of NC_039358.1, read as the reverse complement.
TGAAGTGAGCAAGTATTGCTCATTCGATGGATCGTTGAATATTGATTGTTGAACCAATATTCCTTGGTTTGACAAATATTTATCATCTGAGCAAGTGTTGCTCATGTGATGAATTGTTGAATATTTGATCGTCTGAGCATGTGTTGCTCATATGGATTATTGGCAGCGTACCAAAATATTAATTAAATACTGGTTGTTGAACCGAGCATAATTAATAAATTAATGACCATGAGGTCGTCGTAAAATTATTAAGGTTGGAATCTGGAATGATGATCCTTGGATTCAGAAACCCTAATTTGATCAATTGATGATCAATTCATGGTTCGTCGAATTTAACCATGGGACGAAGGAGGGAGCGACTACATGGGACCGTGGATCAACCATGTAGTGTCCATATGCTCACGTGAGCAAATACGAAGAACTCCTGAAGAGTTGGATTTGTTGGTGGAAGAATGATTAAATGTGGTTAATCATTTATTCAAATGTCGTCTTAGGTGAGAAAACCTAATTAATTATGACGAGGCGAGGGACCACCATGGAGTCATGAAACCGGCCCTGGGTTGTCCTGACCGCCTGACGATCACTTCATGAAAATCCAAAGTGTTTGGAGAGTTTTGGACCTAATACGAGCAATTGTGCAAATTAGGTCAAAACTGTGAAAATTGATGGGACCCTTCCGTGAGCCAAAGAGCCAATCTTGGTCGGTCAAGATAGCGTGCTCGTGTCCCCAAGGCGTCCGCGTCTCAGTCCTGAGAATTTTGATATTTTCTGGCTGCAATTGAGCATCCATTCGAGAAAATATGCCAAAATTAGGGTTTCGACGAAACTGAGGAAAACACCATGAGATGATGAAAAATAATTATAAAATAAGGAATGAGGAGGCGTGGGACCGCCGTGGTCAAGGCATGGTCGGCCGGTCTGACCACGGTCCCGTGGTGCCTTTTCCTTAATTTTATAATATTTTGATGATTTTATGAAAAATTCATGAATTTTGAGAAATTTGATGAATTTTGGGAGTTTCCATGAATTGAAGGAGTTTTCATGAGTTCAAGGAAGCAAAAATATTAAAATAATAAAAAGGGCGTGTGGGACCGTGGAAGGCATGGTCGGCCGAGGGCCCGGTCCCACGAGTTTCCCTAATTTTATAATGATTTTATGAAAAATTCATGAATTTTGAGAAATTTGATGAATTTAGGGAGTTTCCATGAACTAAGGAGTTTTCATGAGTTCAGGAAGCAAAAAAATTAAAATAATAAAAACAAGGGCGTGTGGGACCGTGGAGGCATGGCCGGCCGGCTTGGGCCCGGTCCCACGAGTTTTCATAATTTTTTAATATTTTTAGGTATTTTGATGATTTGAGGGAATTTTCCTAATTTGAGAGAAATACCATGAAATCAAGGAATTTGATGAATTCAAGGAAAACTAATAATAAAATAATAAAACAAAGGGGTGTGGGACCGGCTAGGGCATGGCCGGCCGGCCAAGGCCGGTCCCACAAGTTTTCATAATATATTATTTATTATTATTTGATGATTTGTGCAAAAATACCATGAAATCAAGGAGTTTTTTCATGAAATTAGAGAAATAATAATAATAAATAATAAGGAACCGTGGGTGTGGCCGGTTGGGACCAAGGCATGGCCGGTTGGCCAATGGTCACGCCCCACACTCCTTTCCTTAATTTTATATTATTTTTTATGGATTTATGGAAGTACCATGAAACCGAGGAGTTTCCTCGAGACGAAGGAGATTTGATAAAATGAGAGGATTTTCATCAAATCATGGAAAATAATAAAAATGCATTAAAAATATAAAACTGGTGTGGGATTGACCACGACACGGTCGGTCGGTCGTGTGTCCGTGCTCCCAGCACCCTGGTCAATATTTTTAATTATTTATTATTTTCTTCTCTATTTTGCATAGGTTCATCGTTTCGTTGTATTTTTGAAATACTCGTTCGTGCGGTGACTGTTAGTGTATCATCGTTGAATACACCTTCACCATTTGAATCGGGGCTTACTTAGAGGTAGCTCAGACGCCCGGTTGTTGATTATTTATTACTAATTGTGGAATTCAGTGGAGAATAATTCACAAAACTGAGTAATAAGATGTTTATTATTAATTCATAGGATCAGCCGAGGATTCGACTACGAATTCAGAATAATAAAGTGAGCATTACCATTCCATGGGATCGTAGATTCGACCATAGAATCGGAGTAATTAAGGTTTATCTATTACCATTTATGAGACCAGTTGTGGATTCGATCATGAAATCGGAGTAATGAGATAATATAGTTATTGCTATTCTATGAGATCAAGTCATGGATTCGATCATAGAATCAGAACAATTGTTATTGTCATTCCGTGGGACCAGTCGTGGATTCGACCATGCAATAGGAGCGATTGCAATTAGGAATAATTAACTTTGTAGCTCTATACTATCAGAGCAAGCTGTCTAGGAGAATTAATTATCTTGATACGAGCTTGCCGGTAAGTCATATCCTTTATATAGTCAGGGTAGACTTGTTGTTTGTTCCTGAAGACGTCATCGCTCTATACTAGCAGAGCAAGATGTCTAGGAGCCGTCCATCTCGTGATGCTATATATAAATAATCACTGAAAGTATTCAGTATTCATGAGATATGCCGTTGTCCAGTCGTGAGACTGCATATCTACATGTACTCTGGGAGAAAGTATTATCCGTTGAGAATTCGATGAGAGACCCGTGTCTCGATACTCACGTCTGATTGCTGAATCAGAGCTTCGTATAATTATGAGTTTATGAATTTAGTCTTTGTCGAAAATCCACCATCTAAAAATGCTATTAGGTTAAATAACTAAGTTATTCGTGAAACCGATATTCATAAAATATCGTATCTATTCAATGCATGTAAAGCATCGTTTTTAAGCAAGCAACTCAAAATAATCGATGTTCATGAAGCATCATTGTTTTAGAGCTCGTCTGAGTTAGTCGCGGAGCTTAATGTCTTAAAAGGAGTATGACCACCCTTTTTCAGGGAGTTGGTAGGAGCTACGCGCGCATCCCATGGCTTGACCGATCGCTCCTCATGGAAGAGGGGTGTTCAGTGATCATGACGTCAACCTGTTGGTCATTTGAAATTAAATCTAGGCCATCTGACCAGGCTAGCGAAGTTGGACGGATGAGACGATTTGCGGCAGTTGTACATTGCCGCTGATTGAATTTTAGGGTTTTGTTGATGGTGGTTTTTAGCTTAGGGTTAAAATCGTAAAAATGTACATCCGACATGACGTCACTATGACCATTAGCACATTTATTGAATCAATCAGCATGCCTATGTAAGATTTACCGGGGTACCTTTTTTTACATGGGTCATGTTCCACGGCAAAACCCTTAATATTGACTAACATCATCCATGCCAAACCCTAATTCTCATGCTATCGCGCCAAGGCATGCCAACCATACCAGCCGCACCACTATGCCAATGGCAAACCATTCCAGCCACATCTTCGCTCCAAGGCATGCCAACCATGCCAGCCGCACCACTGTGCAAATGGCAAACCATGCCAACTACATCTCCGCGCCAAGGCATGCCAACCATGTCAGCCGCACCACTGTGCCAATGGAAAACTATGCTAGCCACATCTCCGCGCCAAGGCATGCCAACCATGCCAGCCGCACCACTGTGCCAATGGCAAACCATGCCATCCACATCTCCGCGCCAAGGCATGCCAACCACGCCAGCCGCACCACTGTGCCAATGGTAAACCATGCCAGACACATCTTCGCGCCAAGGCATGCCAACCATGCCAGACGCACCACTGTGCCAATGGCAAACCATTCCAGCCACATCTTCGCGCCAAGGCGTGCCAACCATGCCAACCGCACCACTGTGCCAATGGCAAACCATGCCAGCCATGCTGGCCGCACCATGCGTCAATGGCGTGCCAAACCCTTGGCCCTAGCCATGCTGGTCGCACCATGCGCCAATGGCATGCTAAACCCTTGGCCCTAGTCATGCTGGATGCACCATGCGCCAATGGCATGCAAAACCCTTGGCCCTACCATGCCAAGCCGTCCAAACCCTTGGCCCCACTATGCCAAGCCATCCGCAACATTCTTCCTTGGCCCCACTATGCCAAGCCGTTCGCACCATTCTTCCTTGTCCCCACCATGCCAAGCCGTCCAAACCCTTGGCCCCACTATGCCAAGCCATCCGCGCCATTTGCCTTGGCCCTACCATGCCGGCCTTCCCTATGCGGCTACAAAACGAAGGCGTGCAATGATCAACGGCTACCCTTCAATCCTAGATGCAAATCCTAGTCGTCCAAGGTCGCCAGACAACGCATGGTAACCTTTGGCCCAAAACCCTAGTTTTGGCCACGCCAAACCGCACCAAGGCATGCCATGCCACATGTGACAATGGAATGCCAACCACCTTGCCGCGCCATACCATGCCGACCCTCCCTATGCGGCTACCAAAACGAAGGCGTGCGACGATCAACGACCACCCTTCAATCCTAGATGCAAATCCTAGCCGTCCAAGGTTGCCATGCAACGCATGGTAACCTTTGGCCCAAAACCCTAGTTTTGGCCATGCCAAACCGCGCCAAGACATGCCATCCCACATGTTCCAATGGCATTCCAACCACCTTGTCGCGTCATACCATGTCGGCTTTCCCTATACGGCTACCAAAACGAAGGCGTGCGACGATCAATGACCACCCTTCAATCCTAGATGCAAATCCTAGCCGTCCAAGGTTTCCAAACAACGCACGGTAACCTTTGGCCCCAAACCCTAGTTTTGGCCATGCCAAACCGTGCCAAGGCATGCCATGACACATGTGCCAATGGCATGCCAACCACCTTGCCGCCCACGCCATACCGGCCTTCCCTATGCGAATGCCAAAACGAAGGCCTGCAATGATCAACGACCACCTTTTCATCTAAGATGCAGATCTTAGCCGTCCAAGGTTACCAACTAACACATGTCAACTTTTGGCCCTAGTTTGGTCGCGCCTAAACAAAGCCAAAACCCTAACTTTTGGCCGCGCCTAAACCAGGCCATATTAAAGCCATACCGAGCATGCTTTTATGTTACTGGCTACCAAACGAAGGGTTGCAATAATCAACGACTACCTTTCCTCTTAAGATGCAAAATCTCGACCGTCGAAGGTCACCGAGCTGGCAAGTCACCCAGGGTCGACTTTCCAGACGACAATAATATGCTACATGTTTTTCATGAAAACACTCGAGACATCAACGCATGTCACAAACTGGGGGATGCTCATTGGGTATTGGTTTGGCGGTATACAGCGTGCGGCGTACACTACGCCCGTTATAAGAAAGTATCATAAGGATGAGGCAGTTAGTAAATACAGGGAGTAATGGTGAAACGCTTTCTTTTATGGAACATCAATTCCAGGCGTTACCGGTTACCACCTCCTCCAATTTACTCACCCATTTTTCATTTCTTGATGAGACCAGAGTACGTTTCACTTCGACTTGTATGAATAGGCATTACCTATTTCCACCGAACAACAAGTTCAGGTCAAGGGCATACAACACTCAGAAAACATTTTCTAGATTTCCATCTGTTAGCTTCCCACTTTCTGATACAAGTCGTAGAAAACAACTACTCTTCCAAAATCAACTATTCTGGTCTCAACACTTTCTTCGCTTCCCTCCCCAAAACCAACCCTTCTCCTTCACTTTATGACCAAATAAAGTCTGGAACTGCCATTTCTTGGTTTAGGCCGGATTTGTACAGATTGATCTCTCGAATCTAAAGTACTCCCTTGCAGTACATTGTTTAGGGTTTAAATTCGTTTCTCACACACGCACCCGAAATTACCAAAATCAGCATAAAACGTTTTCACCCTCAAACAATTGGTGACCACAGTGGGAGATCAATCTCTCGGTTGCAATATCGATTTCCAAATTTCCGATATCACCTTTCACTTCCAACTCCAACATGGTGGAACTCAGATCCGGATCAGCTGCCGAGAACACCAATGCAGAATTTGTCCCTGGTGTTAACACTACTTCCAACAACATCACTACGCCACCTACTAACCCCAGTAATACCGAAACCATTCCTTCAGGTGTAACACCGCCGACCACTAGGGCCAGAGTCGCTGCCGCCTCTAATGTCCCTGCGCAACTTGCTAATCCTGAAAGTACTAAAAGCGCTCCTTCAGGCGTTGCGTCACCAGTCACCAGGGCCAGAGCTGCCTCTACCGCTCCTAACGCTTCGTCAAGCATGGAACCTCCAACCGCCACTAAGACTCCAACTACCTCACCAACGGGACGAGAAACCGGAGGAACCAGAGGAAGCCGACCCTATATCACCATCGCTGATTTGATGGAACGATAGGAGGTTCTCGCTAGAGCCCAGACAGATATGGTTTCGACACAGAAAGAAGTACTCGTTTTCCTCAAAGCCCTGACAGAGCTGCTGCCGCGTGAGTCACGCCCTCCAAAGCCGATTGGAAACGCCTCCAACACCCCCGACGCTAGCACCTTGGTGGAGCGCGTCTCCGCGCACGAGGAGATTCGTGTCATAACCCCATTGGAAAGAAGTCATACGTCCAATTTTGTCACACGAGAGGATCTGGAGCAACTTCTCCGGAATCGAATCAAGAATGATGAAATAGACATGCATCGGCATCAACCTCTTTACCCACCTGAAATGCAAAGGATTCCTCTTCAAAGAGGATACTCCTCCCCTCAATTCACCCTGTACGAAGGCGCCGGAAATGCACGTGAACATGTCTCTCGCTTCTTGGAGTCCCTAGGCGAACATGAATATAATCACGTTCTTCGTCTGAGGGAGTTTTTGAAATCGCTTACCGGAAGAGCGTACACATGGTACAACAACATCGCGCCAAACATCATCCCCAACTGGAATGGCATGGTTACCGTATTTTACAAGAAATACTTCTTTGTGTCTGAACAAGTTACCTTCTCGGACCCAGGAAGGATGTACCAACGGGACAACGAACATCCAAATGATTTCGTTAAGAGATTCAGGGTTGAAGCACTAGACTTTCATGACCCAAACGTGACCGAGCAACAGATGGTGAATTCATGCATCAACGGTATGGCTCCCATTTACCGCGCCTTGCTAGAGAACCTGCGTTTCCAGACATTCTATGACCTCCATGAAGCTGTCAGGCGATCAGCAACGACAACACCAACATTATTAGAAAGAGCTAGACCAACCAGGGCCGAAGATGCACGCGAAACTCGCGGGAATAAACATCTCATCAACAAGAAGTACAACGCTGGTCCCTCCTCTGTGAGCGTAGTAAACGAGGGAGGAAAAAAGAAGGCTCCAGTTGCAGACCGACAGCCTAAACGCGAAGCACCAGCACGACGAGCAACTCCGCCACGGAAGGCCGCCGCTAAAGCTCCCATGCGTCATCACGAAGCTGAAGGAAATACCATGTATTTCCCGTTTCCCATTGAGGAGGTGATCGATCTCTTAGAATCATGGATTCAAGATGATGTTATCAGACTACCATCTCCCGGACGCCCACCAACTGAGGCCGAGATGACAAACCCCAAATACTCCCACTACCACAGATTTGTTCACCACCCAACCAGTGACTGCAACAGACTAAAGCATATCTTCAAAGAAAAGATAGAAGCAGGGGAACTTCAACTAGGAAACGAGGGAGTACATCGAGACCCACTTCCGGTGAGGAATTGTGGAGTCTCCGGGGACTCCGTACACGAGACTGTGCGATCCATGATGCAACACGTATGCGAAATTCTCTACCTTTCCAAGGTGCAGCGCCAAGATATCTTCACGGCTCTCAATCGTGTCGGGGAAACGTCATTTTCCCTCCACGGAAGCCACACCAAGAGCCCACGCTCTCTCAACGAGCGGAATCGAAAAGGACAACTGGGGACTGCTGACCACGTCCTATTTAAGAGGTATTGAATTCGACAACACGCTAATCGACGCGGCCTCTGACTTCAACATTGTTACTTTCAAGACTCTGAAAGCTGCGGGATTTACGAAACAAGAGGCTACCCATTCCCCATCCGTGATTAAGAACCCGGGAGGGGAAGCCTTGAACGCGTACGACTACATTAACCTCGAGATCAAGGTGGGAGACGCTATAACGCGTAGCAAACTCGACATTGTCAAAGAACTGGGTTACATCATGATATTGGGGTACTTGTGGGTACTCGACAACAAGGCGAAATTAGGAACATCCCCTCTACCGATGTCAACGCCCGAAAGAATCTCCAACAAACCGTCCCACTTGTTGCCGCATCGACGAGTTACCGATGGAACCCGGACACCTGGAGATGACCTGTTGGTGTTAACTCATAGATTCCAAACACAAGTAAGTCTGGCCGAACGATCTTCTTTACAACCAGTCATTTTTTCCCCTATTCTGTCATGGGGAATTGACACGATTACTGGCGCCGACGCTGTCAACAGATGTGAGTGGGGCGTTGGGCCATTCAAACGCTTTGCAAAGAATTTGGAAGCTGCCATCGAAACTGACAAGACCAAGATTCAAACGGTTGCACAACACCCGAACTCGTTTCAAATCGGAGATATGGTGGTCAAAGTGAACTCGTTTCAAGTCGTAAAGATGACGGTGAAGATAGCTGCTCGGACCGATTCACCCAAGGAAAAAAGAAGACGAGCCATATATGGTGGCAGACGTCCTTTTGGGAGGTTATTGCAAGCTCATCAACACAGACAAGATGGGAGGCATGATAATTCACTCGCGATGGCTCAAGCTTTTCAATCCCTAAAACGCTGTACTACCCTCTTCCAGCACTCTCCCTTTAGTATTTTCTTTAGCAATTTCTCCTTCTGCTTGATATTTGTATTTCCCAAGATGAATGCACCGTCTGTATTCTTCTTTAGGGTTTCATTTTTGTTCAAAAGGCATACATTTCTTTCCGAATGAGTTTTCCAAATCTCAGAAAAATATGCCAAATAAATCCCAAATCATTGAGAAGCCATTAACCATCCAATCACAACCAGAAACACCAACTCATTCTAAGGGAAGGCTTGGGTCTTTCAAAAATGAGAAGTTTTTATTCAAAGACAGAAACTGCAACTAGTTGCCGCGAATACAAGGAAGGTAAAAAAAAAAAAGTCTGCAAAACGTCAGGAAAACTAAACGAAGAATAGAAACAATGAAGAAGAAGAAGCTAGTTATAGAAATCTAATGTGTGAATTGCCAATGCCTTGGTCAGAGATTTTTCAAACACTTTCCCCAACAATCTTTCGGACAGCAAAGGTTCCATCCGGAAGCCACATCAACAATAGCATCCTCAACATCCCACCCATAAGTCGTCTCAGCAGCAACATCATCCGTATGTTTACCAATATCTGCCTCGGCAACCAACCCAGCGTATGCCACCACGACTTTTCCAATGCCACCGACAACAGTTTCATCGTCTTCTCCAAAAGATGTTTCAGTTTCATCAACCGCGACATCATCATCTTCCTCGGAAGTCTTCACATCAACCTTTCGAAGAGAATTTCCTGATTCATCATAATCAAGGGTTATGACACTGTCCTGGACAGGGGAGCTACGTTGATTTTCCCCTAAAAGCTTCACAAGCTCGGTTTTTCACCGTTTCAACTGAGAAGTGAACTGTCCCGCCCTGACAGTGGACCGTGAAGAGGTTTTGTTGCACCAAATCCCCCCAACGCACTGGGATGCTTCGTCGCCTTCCCGTTCTTCCTCCAAAGGTATGCCCCGAATGATTTCGCCGACTTCACGAAACAGAGATTCAATTCTATTCAATGCCTACCCATGAGAAGAAGACTGGTTTTAGTCGGCTCCAAAGTTTCTCCCCGAAAAATTGGAGACATGTATGTCATTGGAAGATCCCATTATGCGCTATAAAACCTGAGAAAGGATAGAGGATAGACACGATTTTAGAACGACCTGCGCAAATGAAGGATTCAAGATCATCTCTTATAACCAGCAGAGCGATGAAATCCGGAAAAGGAAAGCCTCCTACTAGCCGCGGATTGAGGCGTGATATCAGATTCTAATAAAACCGTTTTCTACTAGCGAGGTAAATTAGGGTTTGGTGAGAAAACGTGGAAGTACATATTTAAGACACGCTTGCCCGCATTGTTACTTTCTGCCGCCAGCACCGAGACTTGAAAAAAAACAAGACCGACAAGGTGACGTGAGGAGAAGGAATAACGCCCCCTTTCTACGGGCATAACACTTGCGGGGTTTTGAATAAGGCAAGGACTTCCTATTTGAGTCAAGTAAGGAAAAGAGGCAACCGGGCCCGCGAAGACAAATCACCATGCCAAGAGCGCCCATGCCATTGCCTTGGCCCCACATGCCAAACCGCGTATGCTTTACCTCACCAAACCGTGTCATGCCTTGCACCACTGTCCGTGCATGCTTTGCCTGACCAAACCGTGTCATGCCTTGCACCACCGTCCGCGCATGCTTTGCCTCACCAAACCGTGTCCTGCCTTGCGCCATCGTGCCGCGCCATGACTTGCCGCACCAACACCAACAAACTCGCCAAGCCAGCGTCACGATTTTCCCTAACCCAGCCAAGGTGATGCATGGCCAGACTAAGCCGGCAATTTTCATCTCACCACTCCATGGTCTGCACCACCAGTACAATTTATGCAAGGCCGCCAATACGGGAGTACAAACTCTCTTTACCTCTCAAAAAAGGTTAGTCGGACTTTCCTGACCATCTTATCACGACTTGTTGTTTCGATATTTTGTCATAGCCTGTCACCATCTTATGCTTACCTCGCAACAATGCTCCTGTTCCGAGCTAAGCAAGGGACTTAATGTTGATGGTGGTTTTTAGCTTAAGGTTAAAATCGTAAAATTGTACATCTGACATGACGTCACTATGACCATTAACACATTTATTGAATCAATCAGCATGCCTACGTAAGAACTACCGGGGTACCTTTTTTTACATGGGTCATGTTCCACGGCAAAACCCTTAATATTGACTAACATCATCCATGCCAAACCCTAATTCTCATGCTACCGCGCCAAGGCATGCCAACCATGCCAGCCGCACCACTGTGCCAATAGAAAACCATGTCGGCCACATCTTCGCGCCAAGGCATGCCAACAATGCCAGTCGCACCACCGTGCCAATGGAAAACCATGCCAGCCACAACTTCGCGCCAAGGCATGCCAACCATGCCAGCCGCACCACTGTGCCAATGGCAAACCATACCAGCCACATCTACGCGCCAAGGCATGCCAACCATGCCATCCGCACCACTGTGCCAATGGAAAACCATGCCAGCCACATCTCCGCGCCAAGGCATGCCAACCATGCCAGCCGCACCACTGTGCCAATGGAAAACCATGCCATCCACATCTTCGCGCCAAGGCGTGCCAACCATGCCAGCCGCACCATTGTGCCAATGGTAAACCATGCCAGCTGCACCACTCTGCCAATGGAAAACCATGCCAGCCATGTTGGCCGCACCATGCGCCAATGGCATGCCAAACCCTTGGCCCTAGCGATGCTTCCCGCACCATGCTCCAATGGCATGACAAACCCTTGGCCCCACTATTCCAAGCCATCCACACCATTCTGCCTTGGACCCACTATGCCAAGCCTTCCACACCATTCTGCCTTGGCCCCACTATGCCAAGACGTCCGCACCATTCTTCCTTGGCCCTACTACGCCAAGCCGTTCGCACCATTTTGTCTTGGCCCCACCATGCCAAGCCGTCCAAACCCTTGGCCCCACTATGCCAAGCCGTACGCGCCATTTGCCTTGGCCCTACCATGCCGGCCTTCCCTATGCGTCTACCAAAACGAACGCGTGCGACGATCAACGACCACCCTTCAATCCTAGATGCAAATCCTAGCCGTCCAAGGTCGCCAGGCAACGCATGGTAACCTTTGGCCCAAAACCCTAGTTTTGGCCACGCCAAACCGCGCCAAGGCATGCCATGCCACATGTGCCAATGGCATGCCAACCACCTTGCCGCGCCATACCATGTCGGCCTTCTCTATGCGGATACCAAATCGAAGGCGTGCGACGATCAACGACTACCCTTCAATCCTAGATGCAAATCCTATCCGTCCAAGGTCGCCAGACACACGCGGTAACCTTTGGCCCCAAATCCTAGTTTTGGCTACGCCAAACCGCGCCAATGGCATGCCAACCACCTTTCCGCGCCACGCCATACCGTCCTTCCCTATGCGGATGCCTAAACGAAGGCCTGCAACGATCAACGACCACCTTTTCATCTAAGATGCAGATCTTAGCCGTCCAAGGTTACCAGCTAACGCATGGCAAATTTTGGCCCTAGTTTGGTCGCGCCTAAACAAAGCCAAAACCCTAACTTTTGGCCGCGCCTAAACCAGGCCATATTAAAGACATACCGAGCATGCTTTCATGCCACTGGATACCAAACGAAGGGTTGCAATAATCAACGGCTACCTTTCCTCTTAAGATGCAAAATCTCGACTGTCGAAGGTCACCGAGCCGGCAAGTCACCCAAGCTCGACTTTCCAGACGACAACAACATGCTACATGTTTTCCATGAAAACACTCGAGACATCAACGCATGTCACAAACTGGGGGATGCTCATTAGGTATTGGTTTGGCGATTTACAGCGTGCGGCGTACACTACGCCCATTATAAGAAAGTATCATAAGGATGAGGCAGTTAGTAAATACAGAGAGTAATGGTGAAACGCTTTCTTTTATGGAACATCAATTCCAGGCGTTAACGGTTACCACCTCCTCCAATTTACTCACCCGTTTTTCATTTCTTAATGAGACCAGAGTACGTTTCACTTCGACTTGTATAAATAGGCATTACTTATTTCCACCGAACAACAAGTTCAGGTCAAGGGCATACAACACTCAGAAAAAATTTGCTAGCTTTCCATCTGTTAGCTTCCCACTTTCTGATACAAGTCGTAGAAAACAACTACTCTTCCAGAATCAACTATTCTGGTCTCAACACTTTCTTCGCTTCCCTCCCTAAGACCAACCCTTCTCCTTCACTTTGTGACCGAAGCAAGTCTGGAACGACCATTTCTTGATTTAGGCCGGATTTATACAGATTGATCTCTCGAATCTAAAGTACTCCCTTGTAGTACATTGTTTAGGGTTTAAATTCGTTTCTCACCCACACACCCGAAATTACCAAAATTATCAGAAACCGTTTTCACCCTCGAACAAGTTTAACGACGTGTGGCCAACCTACCTTTGGCCAAACGATTTGGGGGGTTTGTCGCTGATTTGGACAAGTCGATTGAGTACATATAAAGATGGGTTACCGGTGAGCTTGTGAGCATCTCATTGGCCGCCTGAAATTAGATCTAGGTCGTCCGACTAGGCTGGCAAAGATAGACGTTCGTGATCTATTTGCGACAGTTGTGTAATGCCACTGACACAATTTGGGTTTAAAAACCGCCCAATCACCCTACTTTGGGCAAGCGGTTTGACGCGCTTCTGGATTGCTATGTGTAGTTCGATCAACCAAGTATGGAGGCGAGTCGTCGGTGACCATAGCTGTACTTCTTTGATCGTTTGAAATAATATCTAAACCGTCCAACTAGGCTGGTTAAGTTGGACGGATGTGATGGGTTTGAGACCGTTATGGTTGATCTTAGCTCTCTGAGCTTCTCTTTCAACAACGCGACCATCCTAACCCTGGACAACGATCATGGATGCTACTGGAGGGCTAAGATAATTTTGATTGGCTGGGATGATAGTGGTCCCGCCGATGGACACCATGGAGTTTGCCCGGTCTTGCTGGGAGGAGGCCAAGCTTGTTGAATCGGCTGGCCAAATCGTGTGGCCGTGATTGTTTTGAGACTGACATGGACAACCTATGTTTAATTCTTTAAGGAACTAGGTGTTTCGACCAACCAACTTCCAATTTTAATTAAAAGTGTGTGTGGCGCTTTTGGAGCGATCTGATTGGTCGGTGGGAAGAGGGGGACGGCAAGTAACAACATGGAGCGAGTCGCGGCCACGCCTCCTTTTGCTGCTGCTCTTACTTGCTGCAATTCCTCTTTATTTATTGCCTTTTAATTTTTGGTAGGATCATGCTCATACTAGCTCCGTGATGGATCAATTTTCTAGTTTGCCTAGGTTTAGTTTCGACCAATGGGTTTCGAATTATCGTGCAGGGCGCAGAAAACCTAATTTTTGCAAATTGATAAAATTAGGTTAACGAACTGAATTTTTTGGGTTGCCGCAAAACCAATCAATTTTTGGTGAATTTCGCATATTGATACATAAATAACTAATTATGTTTCATAGGGCATCATAACATTGCGTGCCCCTGATTGAGTATTTACATGCATATCTTAATCCTAACACTTCGGGAAATTCATGCTGCTCAGTTGTGAGCGAACATTAATTGTCATGTCATGTAAAAATCAAGAGTTCGGCTGGGAACATAGCATGGAATGAATACTCGGCAGGCTCCGGCATTAGTGAGTAATGCAACTAGAAGATTAAATACTCATTAGGCTCTATACTAGTGAAAAATTCATCTAGGAGCTTGAGTTTCAATATAATATGAAGAGAGACATATGCACTCATCAGATTCTGATATATTCTTCAAATTCCTTGCGGAATATAAACATATCAGGGTCTACTACTTCTGATGCTGGGTCAGGTACGCAGACTTTTACAGTTTTCGCCCTATACTAAAAACCACCACCAACACTATGATATTTGAATTATATAGAAAATATAATGCGGAAAAGAAATAACACAGACACCAGAAGCTTTGTTAACGAGGAAACAGAAAATGCAGAAAAACCCCGGGACCTAGTCCAAATTTGAACACCACATTGTATTAAGTCGCTACAGGCACTAGCCTACTCCAAGTTAACTTCGGACTGGAATGTAGTTGAGCCCTAACCAATATCACACTGATCAAGGTACAGTCGCGTTCCTTACGCCTCTGAATCCCAGCAGGACTCTGCGCACTTGATTCCCTTAGATGATCTCACCCACAACTAAGAGTTGCTATGACCCAAAGTCGAAGACTTGATAAACCAATCTGTCTCACACAGTGGTAAGGAACCTGTGAGAAAAGTCTATTGAATAGATAAATCTGTCTCCCACAGAAATACCTATGAGTTTCCGTCTTTTGATAAATCAAGGTGAACATGAACCAATTGATACATCGGTATTATATTCCCGAAAAATATCCTAGTAATATCAATCACCTCACAATAATCTTAATCGTATGGTAACGAAACAAGATATTATGGAATCAAAAACGATGAGACGAAGATGTTTGTGACTACTTTTTATCTTGCCTATCGAAGATTAAATCTCGAGCAAATCTTAGAGAAGATAGTACTCAATATGATAGAAAACAATAAGATCAGAACATGCAACTACAGAGAAAATAGTTGGGTCTGGCTTCACAATCCCAATGAAGTCTTCAAGTCTTTAACTTATAGGGTTTTGGAAAAACCTAAGGTTAAAGGAGAATCGACTCTAGTCGCAACTAGTATCACACATGAGGTGTGGGGATTAGGATTCCCAGTTGCTATAGTTCTCCCTTATATAGTCTTCAAATCAGGGTTTTCAATCAATTCTACCTTGGTAACAAAGCATTCAATAGTCATCGTTAGATGAAAACCAGATTAGACTCAAGCTATTATCTTTCAACTGTTAGATCGAACTTAGCTTGTTACACACAAATTAAAAGTGACTTCATTTAGATATGAGTAATCGTACCTAAACGTGTGCACCTTGTTGGCTCAACAACAGTTAACCGGATTTAGCCATATGAACACTTTCATATCAACCTTATTCATCTTAACCATAACTAGTTCAAATGACTCAAATGAAACTATTTCTAGAGTTGTTCAATTGTTTATATTCTCATAGAACTATACAAGACACAATTGAAGCAAAATCGAGTTTGATTCACTCGAATCAATTCATGAACATTATATCCACGGTTTGCAAAAGATTGTATTTCTTAATATATAAATGTATTAGTTCATGAACAAACCGATTTTGGAACATAACCTACTCAAGTATGCAAACGGGTTTGCATACCTATGTGGACGGACTAAGTTTGGGTTCGTCAGTATGCGAATGGGTACGCGTACCTCCAAACTTAGTTAAATTTCCGGACAGGAACTTTACGCCAGTACGCATATGGGTATGCATACTAAGTTCCCAGACTTTCATTAACCAACCAGTACGCATACAGGTATGCATACTATGGTTCCCGGACTTGGAATAACATGCAACAGTTTAGCATACAAGTAGGCATACTGTGTTATATCCAATCATGGTTAATTGTTTTAAACTCCCATTTCAATCATTGAAACATTCTTAGAAGACAAAAATACCAATCTCACACAAACTATTAGCTTCAAAGCAATTTTCAAGTGATCGAATGATCAATACGAAACATTCCGAGTCTACATCAAATGATTGTCTCACACAAATCATGTAAGATGTTACCAGGCGATTTTCACATGATCATCTATTGACTTTCGTCAAGAATATAAGATGAACTTGGTTAAAGCGAAATCTTACTAACACATATTTCGAGAAATATGTAAGCGAGTTAAACTTAGCTCGAAATATCAAATGTGTATAATCGAAGTCTATATAGCTATACGACTTTTATCTCAAATAGGAGATAGAGTAGATATACTTTTGAGTGATAGATGAGTTCAAGTCTTCACATACCTTTTGTTGATTGTTGATACATGAAAAATATTACCCCTTAGCCGGGCTAGGGTGCCCTCAAAGGGGAGGCAAACCCAACATGGGGCATGGGGACTTAGGGACTAAAACCCAAGTCCACCAAGAAAGTGTCTATTAGATGGAAAGGACAAGGGAGGAATTGATAGGAAATAAGGAGGTTTTATTAGAGATAGAATGACATTAGTGGTAATTAAAGAAGTTTAGGACACATGGCATGATGTCATAAAAGGAAGGGGATTTTGGAAAGTTTATATAAGGAAGGACAAGGTACAATGGAAAGACAACTCTCTCTCTTAATATTCTTGGTAAAGTGAGGTCATTTGGCTAGCTAGGACGGGTATAACCTCAAACCTGAAATCACATCTCAACATTTGGCGACCACACCCGGAGACTCGTGCCTAGATAACCATGACACACGTAGGAGGAGCTAACCTTGGTACGGTAGAGAATCAAGTAACCAACCGACCCATCAATTGGGAGGAAGTAGCAATAGAGGATGAAAGCGAGGAAGAAACACCGATCCAAGGCGTTATCAAACGAATGGCAGGATATGGGTCCCAAAACAGAGAGGCGACGACAACACAAGGAAAAAACGCGCAAGTAACCCGACCGCCAAAACCCATACCACCAACCCTGCAAAACATGCAAGAGGAACTAGAAGAGCGCTCACGCAGGAGGCAGGAGTTTGAAGACTGGATTGCACAAGCAGTAATAGCAGGACAAGGCACTCCCGGAGGAAAGACGAAGGGCGGGGAGTACAAAGACGACGATACAATGGCGATGTCACAAAAACAAATAGCGAAGTACTTGGAGAAAAATTATCATGTGGTGAAACAAGACAATCACTGTCGCGTAAGTAGCCCATACCCGATGGATATCCGGAAATACCAATATCCCGAAGACTACACATCTCCAAAATTCGAGATATATGACGGACAAGGAAACGCCCGAGAACATCTTAGCCGATTCCTATCAGCAATGAATGATAGGGCCTCCGATGGAAAATTATGCCTAAGAGAATTCCCCAAATCGCCCACAGGTACGGTATTCACTTGGTATGATAACTTAAAGGCAGAAAATGTAGACTCCTGGACAACCATGTCCATGCTCTTCCTTCAGAAATTCTACTCAGCTAAGAGGAAAATCACGACGATAGATTTAAGCAAGAATGGACAACGGATGTGGGGATAAATAGGAAAATATATCTTACGGTTCTGGCGCCTGCCACTGGACTGTCATGAAGAAATCAATGAAGAGACACCCATTGAAATTTTTGTACGAGAAATGATCCCAGCCTTTAAGGCGAATTTGATCAACTTCAGATTCCAGACATTTGTCGAGCTAGAGGGAGCAACTCAAAGGATTGCCGACTGTGTAGAAGAAATACATGTTGACTCTGCTTGGCGTCATACGGTCAATACCGCATCCGAGGAATCGTGCAACGTAAGACCCAACACTAACAAATAAATGAGAGGTCAATTTCGAACTGGCGGAAGGGGACAAGGAAGGAACGGAGGGATTAGGCGTGATTTTAATCCACCACCTCCTCTCCCTTGCAGTAAAGAGCGCGCAGTCGAATTGCTTAATCAGTGGGTCACCAGAGGAGAAGTCCAGCTCCCCCCGACAGTAGTAGACGTCAATAAGATGGATCAGAACTCTGCTAGGTACTGCCACTATCAACGAAGATTAGGACACCCAACAGAAGAATGCCTCGCTATAAGAAGTATATTTGAACGTAAACGCGCCTCTGGAGAGCTCGGGCCAGCCAAGCAAACAATCGAGCATGACCCTTTCCCTCGCCATTGATGTAAAAGAGAGGAGAAGAGGGAGAGTGTGCGTGGTAACACCAAAATTGTAAACAACCTCTTTTCGTCTTAAGAACAATTTTCCGTATCAACAACGAATAGAAATCTACAAAAGGTCTCAGGTTAGCCAAGGGCGCCTAATCGACTGACAAATCTACAAAAGGTCTCAGGTCAGCGAAAGGCGCTTGATTGACTGACAAATTTACAAAAGGTCTCAGGTTAGCCAAGGGCGTCTGATCGACTGACAAATCTACAAAAGGTCTCAGGTCATCCAAGGGCGCCTGATCAACTGACAAATCTACAAAAGGTCTCAGGTCAGCCAAAGGCGCTTGATTGACTGACAAATTTACAAAATGTCTCACGTTAGCCAAGGGAGCCTGATCGACTGACAAATCTACAAAAGGTTTCAGGTCAGCCAAAGGCGCTTGATTGACTGACAAATTTACAAAAGGTCTCAGGTTAGCCAAGGGCGCCTGATCGACTGAAAAATCTACAAAAGGTTTCAGGTCAGCCAAAGGTGCTTGATTGACTGACAAATTTACAAAAGGTCTCAGGTTAGCCAAGGGCGCCTGATCGACTGACAAATCTACAAAAGGTCTCAGGTCATCCAAGGGCGCCTGATCGACTGACAAATCTACAAAAGGTCTCAGGTCATCTAAAGGCGTTTGATTGATTAACAAATTTACAAAAGGTCTCAGGTTAGCCAAGGGCGCCTGATCGACTGACAAATCTGAAAAAGCGGGGGTCTAACAACACCACCCAATATTTCGCTTAGCAATCTGTATGGACTAACTCCGAAATACTTTACTAGAGAATCAACTAGACAGTCAGACTCAATCTAGATTAAAGTATCTCAAGGAGTCAATATCTCTCACTTGTTTTGATTTACTCAAGCTAAAACAATAGCGAGTCTTTAATCAAACACAAAGAATAACTTGGACGATACCAAAGACCAATATCCAAGGATCAATCAATATCAATCAACAACCAAAGGTTGGATTTCCAATTGATGATTTTAACGCACAACCTGTATTATTTCAATTATATAAAATATAATGCGGAAAAGAAATAACACAGACACCAGAAGTTTTGTTAACGAGAAAACCGCAAATGCAAAAAAATCCCGGGACCTAGTCCAGATTGAATACACACTGTATTAAGCCGCTACATACACTAGCCTACTCCAAGCTAACTTCGGACTGGACTATAGTTGAACCCCAATCAGTCTCCCACTAATTCAAGGTACAGTTGTACTCCTACGCCTCTGATCCCAGCAGGACATTGCGCACTTGATTCCCTTAGCTGATCTCACCCACAACCAAGAGTTGCTGCAACCCAAAATCGTAGACTTGATAATAAACAAATCTGTCTCACACAGAAAAGTCTATCAAAGGATAAATCTGTCTCCCACAGAAAACCCTAGGTTTTGTTCCGTCTTAAGATATAAAATCAAGGTGAACAGGAACCAATTGATAATCTGGTCTTATATTCCCGAAGAACGGCCTAGATTAATCAATCACCTCTCAACAATCCTTCTTGACTACACAAGAGGTTTGTCGAGGAATCACAAACAGTGAGACGAAGATGTTTGTGACTTCTTTATCTTGCCTATCGGAGAACTCTCACGATCTCAATCCAATCAAAGATTGTACTCGTACGATAGAAGATTCAAGATCAGATCACACAACTACGGTAAAAGTAGTATCGGTCTGGATTCACAATCCCAATGAAGTCTTTAAGTCGTTAACCTAGTTTTAGAGAAGAAAACCAAAGGTTAAAGGAGAATCGACTCTAGCGAGCGCACTAGTATCACACAGACGTGTGGGGATTAGTTTTGCACAATGCTAGATGTCTCCTATATATAGTCTTCAAATCAGGGTTTTGCCTTAGTTACAAAGCAATCCACATTCACCATTAGATGAAAACCTGATTTAGATTCAAGCTAATATTTCTCAACCGTTAGATCAAAAACTTAGCTTGTCACACACACTTGGGTAGACATTTACTGGGTTTGTGAAAACCGTGCCCAAACGTGCACGTGTATGTTGGTTCAATATAGTAACCCAAAAGGTTAAGCATATGAGCACTTCATATTAACCTAGTTCTTCTTCACCATAACTAGTTCAATTGACTCAAATGAACTAGTTAGAGAGTTGTTCAATTGCTATGAGATCTTATGTAACTACACAACACAAAATTGAAACAAAGATGATTCGATTCGATGAATCGGCTCATGAACTTTATATCCACGGTTTGCATAAAGCATTCCTTAGTAATTTAAGTTTCATGTTCAGATCACATCTTTAGATCATAACCACTTAAGCTCACAAACAAGTTCGCGGACTTAAGGCAACCGACAGAGTTTTCCAAACTCAGCAGAAAATCTCGGCAAAGAGACTTCCGCCAGTTCGCAGACTAGGTTCGCGGACTGAGTTCCCGGACTAAACACGCAAACGAGTTTTTGTAAAATCCCAGCAGAAATTCTCGGTAAGAGAACTTCCGTCAGTTTGCGGACTGGGTTCGCGGACTGGGAAAAGCCAATTCCTCCGGTTTCTCTCAATCAACAAAGTTCGAAAACTTCGGATTAAAGAATACATGGTTATGTAATCTAAACTCTCATTCCAATCATTGATACATTCTCTGAGGACGTTATATAGCCGTTATTCACAGACCGTTTCACGTCAGAGCAATTCTCAAAGTAATTGAAACTTTCATGACTTTCGTCACTTGGTGAAGATAAACTTGATCAAAGCGAAACGCTTTACCAACACACGATTTCGAGAAAAAGATAAGTAGTGAATACTCAACTCGAAATGTAAAATGTGTATGATCTAGTCTATATAGCATACGACTTTTTGTCTCATAAGAAGTAGGAGATAGAATAGATAGACTTTTGAGTGATAGATAAGTTCAAGTCTCCACATACCTTTTTGTTGATGAAGTTCCATGGTTCCTTGAGTAGATCTTCGTCGTTGTATGATGAATCTCCATGAATTCCTTGAGCTCAACTACACTTTTCTATCCTAGTCCGAGACTTAGATATAATAGACTAGAAATCAAGACTCATAGTTTTGATCATTAACATTGATAAACATGCTTGATATAGCAACGCATGCGAGGTCGACCGAGCTATGCTCTAACAATCTCCCCCTTTGTCAATTTTAGTGACAAAACTATTAATACATATGGAATACAAAAAGATAAACTTTAGTGGCTCCTATTCCATAGTCTAATCTTCAACGTTCCTTGAAATCTTCGTCCTTCCGAGTACTCCAATGATCCCAAAGGTTGTAAGTTTAGCACCACCGTTGTTGAAGATCCGTAGCTATAAAAATGAGAGAAATCGAGATTCTCGATCATTATTATACAGTGTCATAGTATCATTATGTAACATCAAAGTCCAATTGCATCACGACTTTAACAACAATACCATGGTGATATGTATCACACCCCCTTAGTCAATACTCCATCTCGATCATGGAAACGACTCCCCCTTACACAATGATCCGAAAACCATATGTATTTGTAGTGTGAACTACATTATTTCTCCCCCTTTTTGTCAATAAAATTGGCAAAGGTAAAAGAACGGGATCATAATGAAATTTCCACAAGAGACATTTCATAGACTAAAAGAAAAATACATACCAACTTAATTTAGATGCAATCATAAATCCGAAGATAAATGCATTCATCAAGGAGTTTTAAGATACAAGATAACCCCTATAAAATTCCACAGCCGCACACCCCACAAGATATTACCATTAAGCACAAGTTCAAAAGAACTCTCCCCCATTTGATGGCATTCCCGAAAGAACAACAAGAGCAACCTTAATTTCGAAATAAAAGAAGGATTATTAATTGGACACCAAAAATCATGGAAATGATTTTCTATATCCAAAACTCAACCAAATTAATCACAAGTAAACCCATGATTAATTTAATCGGAATACGCAACTAAATCAAACTACAAAAGTGATCAATTTAATTGATTGTGCTCAACATAAGAAAACTCACGGATCTACGACTAAGATAACCACACATAGATGACTACCTTAATCGTTCAAATACTCAACATACGGAAAACCTTACGGAATATACGACTACATCAACCAATAGAACATGATTATTATAGCCGTTCATATACTCAATACAAGAACTTGTGGAATATATGACAAACTCAACTAGATTAATTACAAGAGAACCTATAATTAATCTAATTGGAATACACAACCAAACTAATCACCGAAGCAATCAATTTAATTGTCAAATGATTTTACTCGACAAAAGAAGACTTTCGGAGCAAATAACTAAATAACCAATCAAGATGATTAATTTAGTTCAAGAATGCTCAACATATAGCATCTCATGGAACAACCAACATGGCCAATATTAATCGACATAGTTGTAAGGTGCTCAACATAAGATACACAATGGAGCCTTCGCGGTAAAACATAACAAAACGGATCAATGAAGATCAATACCGTGGATAACATACAAGGATCTATTCTATTTTCCATTAATATTTGCATAACGACATAATAGACTTTATCCTTGTCAAACAAAAGATTTCATCCTATTTTCCATCAAATAAATGACTGCATAGGCATAACTTTTGTAATTGTCAAAAGTCCATTCGTTCTTTCATCAATACGAATATCAATTTATGAACGACTTAACTTTTAACATAATATGAGACCTTCAAGTTCACGGACGCAAACAATACATATCCCATAAAAATATTGCAATACTTCAAAACAGATTAATACTGCAATCATATCATCCTCCAAATATTTTTAGAATTTAAAAACCAATAAACCTAAAAAATAACATAAGAAGATGAAAATAAAAATAGCGATGTGTAGTCACAATTTTCGCTATTCAAAACGCTATTTATTCTTCCAACTAATCCAAAAGAAGACATACTAGGTATCTGAAAATATCCTCAGTTTTCCTTGATAATTTCATACCTCTAAAATGGTCCATCAAAGTATGAGTCACTGATATCCTTGATCCTGTTGACTGTAGACACACCATGTTCATAAGTTAGAACATTAACTTTCTGATCAACAGTGCGAGCATAATGACGAGCCTTTGCACAATCAAGGATAACTTTCTTCTGATTTCTGATCAAGATATTCTGAGTACCAAGGATTTTCGCCTGTCCATCAATAAGCTGGTTTATCTGCAATTGAAGGTTAGCCATTTTGTTCTTAACTTCATTCTGAACACGAAACAGATCCTTGACAGATTCTCCAATCCAAGAGTTATACTCTTTTATTTCAAGCATCTTCTTCAGTATAAACTCTTGACCAGAATCACATCCTTTGAGATCATCCTCAACCATAGGGTTAACTTCTTCTTTGGGAACAGTTTCCATAGAGCTCTTTTCTGAAGAAAAATGAAACACGTACAAGAGTTATATATGTTTGTGAATGACCTGGATAGAAACCCTAGAGTTACTTGAGGAGATGCGGACGTTCGTGGGCCGACCAAAAGACAAATGGCCCTAAGAGGAAATATTGCACACTGTGCATCTTTCAAAGATTCTCCATCCCAAAAGGTCATAGTGACAAAAGAAAAGGAAATTAGAGAAGAGCATTACATCAAAAGATATACAAGCTAGAGAAAAATAGCACAATACTTGAGAATCTCTCAAATCCTTATCCTTGTATCTCTCAAGTTAGACACAAGAATAGAACATTCTGCTGTTAGGTAGCAGAGGGAGACATAGTCTCACCATAGGTTCTGAGGGAGTAGCTGTAATTTCCTCCAGGATATCTTATCTCAGCATTTATTGTCCTTTCACTGCAGCTTCCAGGAAAAAGGGTGCGTCTCACAGTCCTTCTGGGAATCACTGGTGAGAAACCTTTCTGATAACAAAGTCTAGGACCTCTAGAAATAGGTTCTAGGGGATTTTCCGAAATTGGTCTCCACACAGTAGACTTAGATTTACCAAATTTGTTCTTATAAGCACATGACATGCTTTCATTGGTAGCCCGAGAGTTTACAAATGTCCTGTAATGATTTGTAGTAGAGAGACCATCTTTATAAGATGTCTGGTTTCCTTTGAAAGGGACCTTCACTGTAGCAGTCGTCCGACTATTTACTCGATTGACAGTAGAAAGAAGCAATTTGTGAAGTTTAGAAACACGTTTCTTTCTGGTAAAATAATGGATAGCATAGTGATTTCCTTTTCCACATAAGGTACATATTCATGGAGGAGAAGCAACAACTGGTACTTGTTTAAACTTCATAGCCACCGGAGAAGATTATAAGTTATGAAAACTTTTCTTGACACAATCTTCATCTGGAGAAAATTTCATTTTGTACAGTAACTCATGAGAATTAGCTTATGCAGAAGAATTTTTCTTTAAAACAGAGTTTTCCTTTTCCAAGGAATTGCACTGTCCATGGGCTATGACAAGTGATGCTTCAAGTTTCTTTTTCTCAACACGAAGTCTGTCAAGATCAGATGAATGCGTCTTGATCAAACATTTTTCTCTAATTGAGCCTTATTTAACCATCTTTTCAAGATCACAAATCTTTTCACGCTGTATATTGTTTTCTTGAAGGAGTTTCTCAATTTCCTTAGAGAATGACCCTATAATGTTATAGAGTACCTGTTCACGATCAATAGACTTTTCAAATTCATCAATGAGCTGTACATGATCCTTGAGATCAACAAACTCTGTAGAATTTTTTGAAATTCTGGTGAGCTCCTTTTCAGCCTTTGTCATTATGTCCAATGTCTCATTGGAGGAAGAATGACCAAAACAGGATGGGACAATCTTCTTACCTCGGGATTCGGAAGAATCATCTAAGGAGTGACCCTTTGAGGTATTTCCGAGACACTTGACAAAGTTGACAGCTTTAAGAGGCATTTTTGGTATGCGTATGAGATTCTATCCACAAACTCAGATTGCCACAAACACAGACTTATAACGTCTTTAACGTGTTTTCCTGCTCTGATACCAATTGAAAAAGCGGGGGTCTAACAACACCACCCAATATTTCGCTTAGCAATCTGTATGGACTAACTCCGAAATACTTTGCTAGAGAATCAACTAGACAATCAGACTCAATCTAGATTAAAGTATCTCAAGGAGTCAATATCTCTCACTTGTTTTGATTTACTCAAGCTAAAACAATAGCGAGTCTTTAATCAAACACAAGGAATAACTTGGATGGTACCGATCTAACTTCGGACTGGACTATAGTTGAACCCCAATCAGTCTCTCACTAATTCAAGGTACAGTTGTACTCCTACGCCTCTGATCCCAGCAGGACATTGCGCACTTGATTCCCTTAGCTGATCTCACCCACAACCAAGAGTTGTTGCAACCCAAAATCGCAGACTTGATAATAAACAAATCTGTCTCACACAGAAAAGTCTATCAAAGGATAAATCTGTCTCCCACATAAAAACCCTAGGTTTTGTTCCGTCTTAAGATATAAAATCAAGGTGAACAGGAACCAATTGATAATCCGGTCTTATATTCCCGAAGAACAGCCTAGATTAATCAATCACCTCTCAACAATCCTTCTTGACTACACAAGCGGTTTGTCGAGGAATCACAAACAGTGAGATGAAGATGTTTATGACTTCTTTATCTTGCCTATCGGAGAACTCTCACGATCTCAAGCCAATCAAAGATTGTACTCGTACGATAGAAGATGCAAGATCAGATCACACAACTACAATAAAAGTAGTATCGGTCTGGCTTCACAATCCCAATGAAGTCTTTAAGTCGTTAACCTGGTTTTAGAGAAGAAAACCAAAGGTTAAAGGAGAATCGACTCTAGCGAGCGCATTAGTATCACACAGACATGTGGGGATTAGTTTTGCACAATGCTAGATGTCTCCTATATATAGTCTTCAAATCAGGATTTTTCCTTAGTTACAAAGCAATCCATATTCACCGTTAGATGAAAACTTGATTTAGATTCAAGATAATATTTCTCAACCGTTAGATCGAAAACTTAGCTTGTCACACACACTTGGGTAGACATTTATTGGGTTTGTGAAAACCGTGCCCAAACGTGTACGTCTATGTTGGTTCAACATAGTAACCCAAAGGTTAACCATATGAGCATTTCATATTAACCTAGTTCTTCTTCACCATAACTAGTTCAATTGACTCAAACAAACTAGTTAGAGAGTTGTTCAATTTCTATGAGATCTTATGTGACTACACAAGACACAATTGAAACAAAGATGATTCGACTCGATGAATCGGCTCATGAACTTTATAGCCACGGTTTGCATAAAGCATTCCTTAGTAATTTAAGTTTCATGTTCAGAGCACATCTTTAGATCATAACCACTTAAGCTCACAAACAAGTTCGCGGACTTAAGGCAACCGACGGAGTTTTCCAAACTCAGCAGAAAATCTCGCCAAAGAGATGTCCGCCAGTTCGCGGACTAAACACGCAAACGAGTTTTTGGAAAATCCCAGCAGAAATTCTCGGTAAGAGAACTTCCGTCAGTTTGCGGACCGAGTTCGCGGACTGGGTTCGCGGACTTGGCAAAGCCAATTCCTCCGGTTTCTTTCAATCAACAAAGTTCGAAAACTTTGGATTAAGGAATACATGGTTATGTAATCTAAACTCTCATTCCAATCATTGAGACATTCTCAGAGGACGTTATATAGTCGTTATTCACAGACCGTTTCACGTCAGAGCAATTCTCAAAGTAATTGAAACTTTCATGACTTTCGTCACTAGGTGAAGATAAACTTGATCAAAGCGAAATGCTTTACCAACACACGATTTCGATAAAAAGATAAGTAGTGAATACTCAGCTCGAAATGTCAAATGTGTATGATCCAGTTTATATAGCATACGACTTTTTGTCTCATAAGAAGTAGGAGATAGAATAGATAGATTTTTGAGTGATAGATAAGTTCAAGTCTCCACATACCTTTTTTTTTGATGAAGTTGCACGGTTCCTTGAGTAGATCTTCGTTGTTATATGATGAATCGACATGAAGTCCTTGAGCTCAACTACACTTTTCTATCCTAGTCCGAGACTTTGCTATAATAGACTAGAAATCAAGACTCATAGTTTTGATCACTAACATTGACAAACATGCTTGATATAGCAACGCATGCGAGGTCGACCGAGATATCCTCTAACAAAATCTACAAAAGGTCTCAGGTCAGCCAAGGGCGCCTGATCGACTGACAAATCTACAAAAGGTCTCAGGTCAGCCAAGGGCGCTTGATTGTCTGACAAATCTACAAAAGGTCTTAGGTTAGCCAACGGCGCCTGATCGACTGACATGTCTACAAGAGGTTTCAGGTCAGCCAAGGGCGCCTGATTGACTTAAAAACCTACAAAAGGTCCCAGGTCAGCCAAGAGTGCCTGGTTGGCTTACAAATCCACAAGAATCTCAGGAAAACCAAAGGTACCTGCACGACATAGTAGGCGCGTTTTACTAACGCCTCTTTCCCATTTTTTTATCAGACGATACTTAAAAAAAAAAAGAGGGAGGGGAAGGAAAACACTCTCCCAACCTCACACACCACCCAATAATAAGAAAGAAGAATCATAAACATCCAAAGCAATTAATCAAGGATAATAAAATACCAATAACAGAAATAATTAATCAAACACCACAATATCCCGCAATTCAAAAACAAACAAATAAAAACACAGCACTTGAAAGACAAGTTCAACAAAGGAAAATGAAGGGAAAACCAACACAAGGACGAAGCGCTTTAAGCAAATTAGAGCCTATCCAACTCTTGTCGTTTCTTCTCAAGCTCAGCGCGAACTGTTGCTTCTGCGGTCTCAGCTCGTAACACCTCGTCATTAGCTACTCCAACATCAGCAAGTAACAGATTTAGCACCACCTTCTTGCTAGAAGTTGTCTCCGAGCACTTCTTCAGCTCCCCCTCTAACTGAGAAATTTGACTCGTGAGCGGACCACGAGGGTCATTACGGCCCTTCACCTGTGCCAGCACCTCCGCCAACCACACTATCGGGAACTTAACATTAACCGCAGATTGCACAACAGTTTCCCAGCAACGTAACGTCGTTGCACCAACAAGATCATCCCTTACGCGCGTAAGACGGTCCGCAACTTCCAAAAGATTCCTAGTCATATACACAAAATGCGAATGTCCAGAAGACCCTCCTTCGCCATATGACCACCACCACGCTCGAAGATGTCCCTATAAGCGGCAGCAAAAATAGTTGGAACCCAGAACCCATGGACGAGGGTGTGGGTAGTAGGGTCTACTACCCCAGCATCGGCGGCGCTCACCACCAAAGGGATACGAAATCGCGCGTCTTCAAAGTCTTCTGACACAACAGGGATGGTTGGTATATCAGAAGCAGGAGCATCAGTTTGCTTCTATGAAGGGGTATACAAGCCACCACCATCCATCCTAGCGTGTTTAGCAGACCCATCGCTTTCGGGGACTACGCGTCGCATGCCATCCGTGTCAGGCTTAACAGTCTCCTTGCGCTTCTTACGCATATCCTGGCGCCAACGAAAATATGTCAACAAAAGAAAGTGACGATAAATAAGCACAAGCAAAAAGAAAGGGAAGGGACTAACCTCAGGAATTGATAAATCTGGCAGAATATCAGCGGCTTTAGAGCGAGAAGAAGAGGAACTAGAAGACGACTCAGAGCCACTAGAGGAGCCTGACAAATGAGAAATGAGCACCATTGCAAAAACAACTTAGATTTATAAAAAAAAAAGGGAGGGAGAGGAGAGAGGGAGAAAGAGAAAGAAATAATAAGAACGAAGACACGTATAGAATAGGAAGTCACCTGCAGGATCATTAATGGTTAATGCCACGTGGGATGAGGACCCACCAAAAACCGACCGACTGGACCCAGATGGGCTCATTGATTGTAGAACGGCACTGGGAGACACCGGAGGTTCACCATGGACGGTTTCAGCCCGAAGAGGATGAACTGACGATACATGAAGGCGCGGAGATACCCAACCATCTCCTTTAGGAAGGTTAATCGCTAGATTCCTCAACTGGTCTACAAATGAAGGCGTTAGGATGCTACTTGCACCCACAGGAGGCTGTGACGCGCTCCTTCGATGGCTCCGCTGAGGCTGCAAGGACGAGGTATTAGCAGAAGATCAAGGGCGCGGAGCAGATAACTGGGCTGCCTCTCATCTTGCTTTCTTCCTTAGACTCCTCTCATCCAAATCACATTCGAGCATGTTCAGGTATTCTTCCATCACGTAAGAAGGGGCTTCCACCCTAGGCGATTGGAAAGAGGAGCTTCCTGAGAAAGTAATTCCCGCCACCCATTTTATCAAAATAAGGGGGAGCCGGAACAATGGATAACGAAAATGCAAAGCAAAAGAGACAACAAGTACCTGTGGCGCTAAAGGGATAGCAAACGATCTCACATATATTCGTGGAGGCTTACGATCGGAAAATGTCCCTTTCTTCGTCTTCGCAGGCTCGTGACACTCAGGAGGAGCCCAAGAAGTCACTAAGGGCTCTAAGGAGCGACCTTTATTGGCTAGAACAAGACAATGTTCAGCGGCTACAGCATCATCAAGTTTAATTCGGCCAGATGCATGAAGTGCTCGAAGGTGCTCGAAGGTCCTGAACTGACAAGTAACGAGGAGGAGACAACTCGCGCAAAAGAAAATTCAAAGCTCAGCGCCGCAAGAAATCATGGTACTCGTGGGCCCTTTCAGTAACCGCTAAAGGACGCACGGGGATAGGATGCTTGAATGTAAAATTGATTCCTCGATCAGAAAGACAAGTCTCTACTTTGAAAACATAACGGTCGAAGCTAGCGATGACATCCCCAATATCAGAGCTTTCCAAAGGAGGAAACCTATAGGGAACCCCTTGGTCAAGCCCAACTTGTCGAGCTGCACGATCAGGGTTGTAAGACATATCAATGAACTTACCATCATAGAAACCGGGGAGATAACCAGGCAGCACGACCATTGCCGAGTCAAATTCTTCCTATGACAAAAGCTTTGTCGAATCCAACTCCGCGTTAAAGGGTGCAGTGAAATCATAATGTGCCAGACCCGATCAACCATCTTGGTAAGGAAATGGTTCAAAATCCTTAGCCACGTCCAAGTGCTTGCCAAGGTCTGATGGTTTTTTCAAATTGGTTGTAGTTGTAGTGGTAAAAAGGTTCTTTTCAGACTTGTGAAGGTAACAAAATTTCTAGATTTAAATAAAATTTAGGAAAATAGCAAACTGACGTAAAATTTTATTGAGAAATAGGGGTTAAGATTCCACCATTCAACAATACTTATGTGATCTAATATTTTTTTACTATGCAATTTAAATAATTGGGTTGATTCTAAATATTGCCAAAAGCAGATTTTCCAAAATATCAAATGTTAATCACAAGTATAATGCATCAAGAGTTTAAAACTAAGCATGCATTATCAAGGGAAAACACAGTTGATTAATAAAAACCATTTAAATCATTTTTATCAATGCAATCAATCATATAAAAATATTACATAAATTAATAAAATAGAGATTACCACATAATTATTGTGAGAATGACTTCCTCTGTCACCCCTGGGTTTGAGTTTAGCTCCTCATCCCAAAAACACACTCACAAGATAAATTCATGGCTAAATAGATGTTTTTATTGATGATATGGTGTTTAACAGAATTTTTGCAACGCTGTATAAGTGTTACAGCGTGACTGTTATAATGTTCGAAAAAAGACTGCCTGTAAA
Source organism: Papaver somniferum (assembly GCF_003573695.1). NCBI lineage: Eukaryota > Viridiplantae > Streptophyta > Magnoliopsida > Ranunculales > Papaveraceae > Papaver > Papaver somniferum. Next base: position 169,082,972 of record NC_039358.1, on the reverse strand, counting down.
CGATACTTCTGAACTGCAGCAAAATAACGACACAGTTATGCTGCTGTAGGTGCTATTGAAGAACGACGCTCCAGGAGCGTCTGTTCTTCGTTCTTCGTCTTCCTCCTTGAACAGCAGCAGCAGCAACAACAATCAATGGTATCTTCCTCGTTTCGACTCTGAACTCTCTCCTATTTCTCTCCAAACTTTTCTAACCCTCGTTATGACTTGAACCAACTCTTATATAGTCCTCTAATCCCGAAAAATCTCTACTGAATCCGCGACTTTTCTTTCTTTTTTTTTCTTCTCTGCGTTGTTGAGAGAATATCTCTCTTGTGATCTCCCTGTACGCGTTTGTTAGCTATAAACTTGCCATCAAACTCTTATCAAGACTTGAACAGGACCAAGTACAACAATCACTAGCGTGAAACTCTCCCAAATATTCCTCACAAAATCTTCAAACTCAACAGAAGCGTACGTGTCCTGTTTGGACTTTGATCACTTCTCCCAGCCATTCCAGCCCAATTTGTTAGGTCCAATCGATTGTAACAGACCTGTTGAGTCTTGTATAGTCCATAAGTACCAAATACAACCATTGAATCTCCTAAAATCACGTAGAAATTCGATCTCCAAATATGCTCCTCGCTGCATGCATTTTCCCGCCAAAACTTGTATTTGAATTATGAAGATGACCTCCCCTTATCAAGTTTCGGTCTCCCTTTAGCAGATGCTTGAAAATGGGTCACCCCTTTGTAATTAGGTTACCCCTTATCCAAAGTGAGAGTCTGTATAGTAGTTTTCTCCCACGGACGCAAAAACCATTTTTTTAGCCAATTTCGCCGCAAAAGCTTATTTCTCTAAGAATACCTACAGGGACATAAAAAGCCATAATAAATATAAAATCGAGCACTAATAATATATACAATTGAGATTATATAAGACACAAAAATGTGCCTATCAAATACCCCCAAACTTATTATTTGATAGTCCTCGAGCAAACCAAATAGAAAATAAAATCCTAACTCACTGTCGCAGGCATCGTCGATTGCATTTAGCGTATGCAATAAGCCTTTAAACCCCTAGGTGGCCCTAGTGGCCGAGTTAAAGTCTCGAGAGGGCTTACCAGAGATATACCCACAAAACCTTTACTCCTAATTGGTCACAAGTATCCAAAGAGCTATGAGGACATACATATTCTCAACCTATCTCCAAGTAACTAGAATGCCAGAGAAATTAAAGGTGTCAGCTCTAAAGCTAACTGAAGAAAAGGGGAGACACATCCACACGACTGCTAGATAAAGAGATATCCGCTATACAGCTAGATAAACATTATAAGATGCGTCCGTTGCTTTACAACTGGATAAGATTAGGAGAGAGATAAAAATGAGAGGGACATCTTCTATACAGCTGGACTAATTACGTGTGATGAGTTAAACCAGTGCTAGAAAGATCTTGTGCCAGATTGAAAGCAGACTAACAAAGCAACCAAAATGCATCTTTCTTCGACTCTCTCACAGTGCCCGGTAGAAACAACGCCTTCTTCGGTCTTCAACTGTTGATGATAAACTCTCGAACCTCATAGAACCTTGACAATTAACTCTTCTCTTCGATTTCTTGCTTGACTTATAAATTTCTTCTTCCCTATGGCCTTATTGAACAAAAAGAACGTAATGATGTTTCATTATTTTATTTTATTTATTTTTATTTATTTTTTTGCATTTTTTTTTTCATTTTTTTTTTTGGCTAAAATAAAAAAAAATTACAAGACAAAAATTTACGTGGCCATGAGAGAAGGACTTTCAAAACTTGGATCTTCGCAACTTGTGATGTCTTGGTATCATGGATTCTAACAACTTATATCATTTGATCTTATAACTTCAACTTTGATTTTTGAATTATTCTCTTCTATTATTGCTTCTAAACCTAAAACATCTTCACTTTCTTCATAGATTTTGATGTCGCTCCGCTTGTTGATGATGATAAGTTTCTACTGAGAGAGAGTCGCAATCCAGTAACTAAGACTACATTGTGAGGTTGCTTTGTCTTTCTGGAATTTCCTGACCTACTTGCCTTTCCATCATGTATGGCTAGGTCCATCACGGTTAACCTCTAAAAAGAACAAGTTCTCTCCTGAATTTCAAGGATCTCAATGTCTTTTTCTCTAATGTCTCAATAAGTTGTTATCTGTAGCATTCCAATTTCTATCTTTTCGGTGAGAAACAATATGTAAACTTAGCTAACCGGATACCATGTGACGCTAGAAGTTTCAAAAGTGCAACTAAAAAGTTTCTCCCATACCCCCAAACTTAAATCTAACATTGTCCTCAATGTTCTAAAGATGAAAAAAAGCATGAACAAGGAGAAACTGTTACCATTTGAAGCAAAAGAGATAAGGAAAGATATTACCGTGTTGCGTGAGATTGGGTTACCCTCCGAAGAAGTGCTAAGTTTAAAGTCTTCAGCCAGACATCAAATACCTCAAAAAGGATCTTCACCTTCCAAAGTCATATACCAATAGCCGAAAAAGTTGCGGGTCCATAATACCAAATAGAGCTAACATCAATATGAGACAACTGCATTGGTTCAGAAAAATGAACAGAAGGAGCACATCCTCATCTAAGGCTTCTTGCAAGACAACCGGATCTATCCAGAGCCTCCAGTTGGTCTTCATAAGAGTGTCTTGAAAAATAGATTCATCCGAAAAACGGGTTTCTAATATATGGATTTCCTCCTCAACAGTATCAGGCGGATCAGGTTGTGGAGTCTGAATAGACTCAAGCGATACCTCAGATGCACTAGGCTTGAGTCCCAAGTTAGGGACTTCCAATGGGGATACTTGACGATCACAAGAATCATTACTACCCCCAAACTTAGGGTTTTCACTACTCTCAGACAAACCTTTAATTATTGCTTGGATTTCCGGATCTTCCCAGTCCTTAAAATGCTCAAGAGATTCTTCTAGTTTTGTACCCCCAAACTTAGAATTTTCGGTTCCTCTACATAGACTAGTCACAATGTTCCTAATTTCTAGACCATCGGGTTCTTGAAAAAGGTCAATTGCTTTCTCTAAGTTATAATCAGGTGGTTCATCCTCTACTTGCTTCATAGCTTCTATGGTCCACTCTAAAACTTTCTTATTTTCTTGAAGCATGGTCTCTGGCCTATTCTCCTGATCACTACCCAAATCGGAAGTTATAGGCAAAATCTCAGATGGGCCTACAAATGCATAATTGGGGTCCAACTTAGGAGGATCTTTAGGCTCTTCGAAATAAGGGCTTAAGGTATATTCGGTATCTAGTAATGGTTCAAACCTAGATTTCCATATATCGATATCTAACATAGGAATAGAATCCAACAGAGCATTTACTTGTTCAATGTTGCTATCATCGTCGAAATCCATGCTAAAACGGGCTAGACAACTCTCTAATGGATCTTCCGATTTGGTGTTTGGTACAGACTTCGGAACTAAGGTTCCTATCATGTTGACCTCTTCAATGCACGTGTCATCTAGCTCATAATGTAGCTTATTGACATTAAAAATATTCAACTCAATAGTCATATTACCAAAGGATAGATTCATAATACCATTTCGACAGTTTATGATCGCATTAGACGTGGCTAAAAACGGGCGACCTAAAATCACTGGTATTTGGTTCTCTGGGTCAGGGACAGGTTGGGTATCTAGGATAATAAAATCCACTGGATAAATAAACTTGTCAACCTCTATGAGAACATCCTCGATCACACCACGAGGAACTTTAACGGACCTATCAGCTAACTGAAGTGTTACCTGGGTAGGTTTCATCTCACCAAGTCCTAGCTTAAGGTACACATGGTACGGAAGTAAGTTCACACTAGCTCCTAAGTCAAGCAACGCTTTCTCAACACGGTATTTACCTATTGTACAAGCAATGGTAGGGGACCCTGGGTCTTTATACTTAGGAGTAGTGGTATTCTGAATAATAGAACTCACATGACTAGCTATGAAGGCTTTCTTCTGGACACTGAGCTTACGCTTTCGCGTACACAAGTCCTTAAGGAACTTGGCATAAGAGGGAATCTGCCTAATTGCATCTAATAATGGAAGGTTGATATTAACATGCTTAAAAACCTCCAATATATCATTAAAGTTGGACTCCCTCTTAGTTGGAACTAGCAGTTGGGGAAACGGGGCTCTGGCCGGTCTCATCAGGACCCTTATTGGTCTCTTTGGAGACTCTATCAGTCTCCCCATTTTCTGGCTCAGCAGGGTGAACTATAGCATGTTCACTATCAGGCATGTAAACCTTATTGTCAACTTTCTTTCCACTCCTCAGGGTTGTGACAGCATTCACATGATTGTACGATTTCTCTCCTTTGGGGTTAGGATCAGTATGACTAGGGAACCTTCCATTTTCTCTCTCACTTATAAACTTAGCTATTTGTCCTACTTGAAGTTCTAACTTGGGAAGACTCTGGGAAGTATTCTTCAATTCCTTCCTAGTTTCTTGTTGAAAGCTCATGTGGTTCTTTGATAGCATGTCATGGTTACTTACTAACATAGTGATAGCTTCCTCTAAGGTAGAGATCTTTTTCTCAGAAGTGTTCTGAAACTGGGTCTGACCTGAAGAATTCTTTAAACCAAAACCTGGGGGAGGCTGAGAATTGCTATACTGGCCTTGACTCTGGCCCTTAGACCAAGAGAAATTAGGATGGTTTCTCCAACCGGGGTTGTAGGTTTCTGAGTATGGGTCAAACTTCTGACGGTTCTCAAACCTAGCGTTGTTATAGACAGCATGGGCTTGTTCTTCATTAACCTGACCTTCCCAAAATGAATTATCGGGTTCTATTCCACAACTAGAGACTTGAGAGGCTCTATTCCTATCATTAGGTTCAACAAGAGACCTATGTTTAGACTGATTTAATTCCAAAGCTTCTAACCTTCTGTACAAAGCAGCAAACTTAGCATCTGACGCAAAACTCGTATCTACCATATTCGTGCTACTTCTATTGACCAAGAGTCTTTTAGGGGGTTCAACACAAGATTCCCACTGTTGGGATTTTTCAGCGATAGCTCCTAAGAAGGTAAAAGCATCATCAGCATTTTTACTAGTGAACTCACCAGCGCACATAGACTCAACCATGGCTTTGGTTGAATAGTCTAAACCATCATAAATAATCTGTACGAGTTTCATATTATCAAATCCATGGTGAGGACACTGAGATAGGAGATCATTGAATCGCTCTAAAAACCTATAAAGAGACTCTCCCTCTTGTTGCACACTAGCACTAATTTTCTGCCTAACAGCTGCAGTTTTATGCTTAGGGTAGAACTTCATATAGAAAGCAGCAATAAGTTCCTGCCATGTTTCAATGGATTCAGATGGTAGGTTGTTCAGCCAGGTCTTGGCTTTGTCTCTCAAAGAAAAGGGAAACATCTTAAGTTTCAAGACTTCATCAGTAAGGTCTTTTATTCTAATTGTCCCACAGATTTCCTCAAAGTCCCTAATATGGAAATAAGGGTTTCTCATCTTTTCCTAAGAATATAGGGATCATCTGAAGAATACTAGGTTTTATCTCAAAATTAGCCGTAGTGGCTGGCAATTTAATGCATGAAGCTCGGTTGGTCCTAGTTGGGAACATGTAATCTTTCAAAGTTGCCATCGTTGGCACAACTGGAGTACTAGGGGTACTTTTATCACGAGAGTAAATTCTCAAAACTGAAGTTTCCAAAAACAGGGCTCTCCAAAGAAGAGTCTTCGAGCTCCCTGCTTAAATCAGAAGAACTACTAGGTTTTTCGCTAATCAATCGACCTAGAGTATCTCTTTTCCAAGCCCTATTAACAAAATCGGGCATACTAAAAAGAAAAAGAGAATAAAAATCCTAACAGGAAGGTTCTAGCACACAGCAGGCTGACTCGACTTTACCACAGCAAACCTAAAGATTTCTAGCAAACAACAAGCATGATGGCTCCACTTAGATTGTTTCTAGACCAGCTTCTAATCCTTCGAAAGGGAATTCGTTACAATTTAAGCAAACCCCTCTGGAATCAATCCGAGTTAAAGCAAGTTGAATCGAGGCGAGGGAAGCTCAGTGGAGCTTTGATACCCAAAACCTCACCGATCCAATGCGGCGCAGTCACGCATTCAACTCGCAGAAACCGTCAAGAACTTCGAGGTGTGCTTAAAAGAGTAACCAATATTTTTCGAATGATTGTCCTGTTAAGCTCGATACCCTATAGGTCTCTTTCTAGTCCAAATTTTAGGATTAGGTTCGCTTTAGGTTTCGCTTTCCTAAGGCGGGCAAGAAGGGAGCGGTGATGAAATCCGAACCCTTATCTTGTTTAGGCCAGGCCTTGCCCTTTACTAGGAATATAAAAACAGTCTGGTTCGTCCTCAAACAATTATCACCTTAAGGAATACAGTAACCCGCTTGCAGGAGATTCGCGAGTGTTTCGATTGGACTTACCTCCCGTACCAGACGGGGGATGAACCGTTGAAGTCGACTCGGGCCACGACTCCTATGTCATGTACGAACCCGAGGGGCCGAGACGATATCGTAATCGCCGTCCTTCCCTGCACACAGTTTGTATTTAAGGGTACCCTTCCGTAGGGTATAAAAATAAAAATAAAAATGTCCAAAAATTAATGTCCAAAGTCCATAAAAAAAATACAAAAGAAAAGAAAGTCTAAAAAAAATTACAAAAATAAAAATGTCTCTCTTTTTTTTTCTCTCTTTTTATCAAAAAAAAATAAAATAATTCTTCTTTTGCTCCTTTTGCTTTGCCTTTTACTCCAAGTCTTTAAATGTCCACCAAAAACTTTGGCAAAAATTTCTTTCGCTCCAACTTCAAGAATCTGAAAGAAAAGACAAAAAACCAGAAACGTAAAGAAGAACAAATAAATAAAAAAAAAATCTAAAAAAAATGCTAACTAAACACAGGTCCGCGTCGGCGGCGCCAAAAATTTGATGGTTTTTTCAAATTGGTTGTAGTTGTAGTGGTAAAAAGGTTCTTTTCAGACTTGTGAAGGTAACAAAATTTCTAGATTTAAATAAAATTTAGGAAAATAGCAAACTGACGTAAAATTTTATTGAGAAATAGGGGTTAAGATTCCACCATTCAACAATACTTATGTGATCTAATATTTTTTTACTATGCAATTTAAATAATTGGGTTGATTCTAAATATTGCCAAAAGCAGATTTTCCAAAATATCAAATGTTAATCACAAGTATAATGCATCAAGAGTTTAAAACTAAGCATGCATTATCAAGGGAAAACACAGTTGATTAATAAAAACCATTTAAATCATTTTTCAATGCAATCAATCATATAAAAATATTGCATAAATTAATAAAATAGAGATTACCACATAATTATTGTGAGAATGGCTTCCTCTGTCACCCCTGGGTTTGGGTTTAGCTCCTCATCCCAAAAACACACTCACAAGATAAATTCATGGCTAAATAGATGTTTTTATTGATGATATGGTGTTTAACAGAATTTTTGCAACGCTGTATAAGTGTTACAGCGTGACTGTTACAATGTTCGAAAAAAGACTGCCTGTAAACGATACTTCTGAACTGCAGCAAAATAACGACACAGTTATGCTGCTGTAGGTGCTATTGAAGAACGACGCTCCAGGAGCGTCTGTTCTTCGTTCTTCGTCTTCCTCCTTGAACAGCAGCAGCAACACAATCAATGGTATCTTCCTCGTTTCGGCTCTGAACTCTCTCCTATTTCTCTCCAAACTTTTCTAACCCTCGTATGACTTGAACCAACTCTTATATAGTCCTCTAATCCCGAAAAATCTCTACTGAATCCGCGACTTTTTTTTTTTTTTCTCTGCGTTGTTGAGAGAATATCTCTCTTGTGATCTCCCTGTACGCGTTTGTTAGCTATAAACTTGCCACCAAACTCTTATCAAGACTTGAACAGGACCAAGTACAACAATCACTAGCGTGAAACTCTCCCAAATATTCCTCACAAAATCTTCAAACTCAACAGAAGCGTACGTGTCCTGTTTGGACTTTGATCACTTCTCCCAGCCATTCCAGCCCAATTGGTTGGGTCCAATCGATTGTAACAGACCTGTTGAGTCTTGTATAGTCCATAAGTACCAAATACAGTCATTGAATCTCCTAAAATCACGTAGAAATTCGATCTCCAAATCTGCTCCTCGCTGCATGCATTTTCCCGCCAAAACTTGTATTTGAATTATGAAGATGACCTCCTCTTATCCAGTTCCGGTCTCCCTTTAGCAGATGCCTGGAAATGGGTCACCCCTTAGTAATTAGGTTACCCCTTATCCAAAGTGAGAGTCCGTATAGTAGTTTTCTCCCACGGACGCAAAAACCATTTTTTTAGCCAATTTCGCCGCAAAAGCTTATTTCTCCAAGAATACCTACAGGGACATAAAAAGCCATAATAAATATAAAATCGAGCACTAATAATATATACAATTGATATTATATAAGACACAAATATGTGCCTATCAAATCGCCTTTAGGTATTTTCCCCTTCAGGCTCGAAAGAGCCATCCGCGGGTAGCCGTAAACAACGGGAAGCCTCTTGACCAAACCATCGTCTTGCCTAACATCCTCCTCACGATGAATCGCTAACTCATTAGGATCAGGCGCGCACAGAGAAACATGCTCCCAATACCACGCTTTCATGAAGGAAGCTGGGATATAGGTCTCAATCTTGTGAGATGAGCCTACCGTCTGAAGGTCCTGACAGAACAAATCCATATGGAAATACAGGCCACCTAGGAAAATTGGTGCAAGCGGGAAAGAAACACCGCGGGATAGCAAGACCGCCATGGGCACGAGCTCGCCTTTAATAGTATCCTGGGGACTGTATTCAAACACATCGTGACAAAGACAAAATAAGATGGAAGCGGCTAATTCCGCACGGTTTTTTTTCTCTTTTCGCTTAGGGGGAGAACTTTCCCATCAACCATCCGCGGAGCCCCGTACTTCAACCAAAGAGGAAAAGAAGCACGATGATTGGTTTTAATGACCATTTCAGGATCAGCTTCTGTTGGAGTCGATGAGCCATGAATCGCCTCATAGGCGCGGATAGAGACAGATAGTAGTCGCTTTCCTGTTGGACGCGTTGAAGGAACTTTCTTCTCCTCAACCCACTTAGCCTTCCCCTTCACAGCGGACGAAGACCCCCCTTTCTTGTCTAAGTCGGCAGCCTTCTTGATATCACTTTGCCTCTGTGACACCTGGTCTTTCCGTACCAGCTCACGACGTGAATCATCCTTACATTTCAACAAATAAGCGCACAACTCTTTGTCCTCGCTATTGAGCTCTCCATAGACGTCCGCCTCATCATATGAATGACCACCATGGATTGGTATCCCGGTGAGGGCAACTACATCCTCTAAAACGATGGTTGCTTCTCCCCATGCTGTAAAAAAAGTATGAACGAGAGGAGCCCAGCGACAAAAGAGCCGTGTTATGTCACGTATACACCTCTTCACTTCCCGTTTGAGAGACGAGTTTATAGCTTCATCAATGCCCGCGCTACGAAGAGCAGCCGCGTGACTTGGATCGGAGCGTATACGGGATGCCCAACATGGCCATACTGGATGAGTCTTTGATTTGGACCGGATATCAATTAGGGGAAGATCATAGTCGCCAGGATGAATGGCCATCCGCGACACCATTTTGAACGCAAAGGCGTCCATAATCTCCGACTCGGGTCGCATGAGCCATCCAGGGGAGGTAGGATAAGGTAATACAGGAGGGTTTAGAAGGCGAGGAACTAAGATATCATCAAGAGGAAAAACGCGCTTACCTCCACGAAGTTCTCTTAGTCGCAGCGCGCGTTTCAGAGTAGGCCTGCTTGTAAACTCCGCGATCGAGTATGATCTACCATCTGCCGGGGCGGGTAAGAGAATGTCGTCTTGATCCGAGTACTCAGTCCCCTCGGAACCTGCATTCATGGTTCCTTCAGATTCACTATACTCTTCAGACGAACTACTGGTAGAACTTCTAGACATGGCGAGTGTATGGTATGTTCGAAACAAAGGAAAAAATAAGATAGATGAAGGGGAAACAAATTGATACCCCTATATATATAGAATCTCAGGGATTAAACGTGGCAGTTATGCAGAAGGATTGGCAACCGATGGAAACCGAAACGTCGCCCATGATCATAGAGTTAAGGGGGAAGAAAATCCTCATCTCAACCGTCTGCGAAGGGAGAGGCGCCCAAAGAAGATTTTTTATGACTATCGGGTCATTTAACAATTTACCAATAGTTAGGGGACTAATGTTGATACATGAAAAATATTACCCCTTAGTCGGGCTAGTGTGCCCTCAAAGGGGAGGCAAACCCAACATGAGGCATGGGGACTTAGGGACTAAAGCCCAAGTCCACCAAGAAAGTGTCTATTAGATGGAAAGGATAATGGAGGAATTAATAGGAAATAATAAGGTTTTATTAGAGAAAGAATGACATTAGTGGTAATTAAAGAAGTTTAGGACACATGGCATGATGTCATAAAATGAAGGGGCTTTTGGAAAGTCTATATAAGGAAGGACAAGGTACAATGGAAAGACAACTCTCTCTCTTACTATTCTTAGTAAAGTGAGGTCATTTGGCTAGCTAGGACGGGTAGAACCTCAAACCTTAAATCACATCTCAACATTGATGAAGTTCCACAAGCTCCCCTTAGTAGTTCTTCGTCTTCAATCGATGAACGCCGTGAAGTCTAATGCTCAACTACACTTACTATCCTAATCCAAGACTTAGCTATAAGTAGACTAGAAATCAAGACTTACAGTTTTGGCAACTAAACTTGATAAACAAGCTTGAGATAGCAACGCTTGCGAGTTCGACCAAGCAGTGCTCTAACAAATACTATTAGTCGACTACACCAGAAAAACAAATATGAAGTTTGTCTGGCTCAAGATAAGTTTGTAAGAAGAAAAAACTTCACTATTTATAGACCAAGGTAGGTTGGGCACCAAGGAATTTCCATAACCGAAGATATTCTAAAGATATGCAATAAAGCACCTAAATTCAGTTTTATAAATTCCAACCAATATCCAACTGTATAAATGAAATCTCCATGGACATATCAATACTAGATAACACTTAACTAATATATATTTTCAGAGATATGTTTTGATTACTGGTAAAATTAAACATATTAATTTTGAAAATCTCAAAAAGATCTCTACTATTTCGGTTTGGGATCTCACCTTGACTATCAAGGAATATCTTTGAACAATTAAGAAATAAGTTTTCAGCACATGTTCAAATTACTCATTATATCGACATCTTGATCTTTCTTATTTTTTCAAACCCAATTTCCAAATCATACAAACCCTAAAGTGTACGTGACTTATAGAAATCGGTTCTGTCAATTGGGAACGATCATACTATGATACCTAAAGCAAGTTAGGATCGTTTCTACCTTAACTCCCAATATAGGTAGGGATCGGTTCTACCTTTACTCCAACATAATCTAGGATCAGCTCTACCTTGAATTCCTATATAGGTTAGGATGGGTCCATACTTAAGATCTTCAATGAAAACCGAACCATCAATCCCTTTGATTTCCTTTCGACTACGAAACAAATTCGTACGTCTACTTCTTAAACATATGTAATTAGACATATTTTTCTAGGTATGAAATCAAACCTATGTTCACTACACAATCTAGTAACAAGTTACAAAGATTATGTCGATGTCGCAATTAAGAAGTTCAAAAGGTAAGCATTATACTCCGTAATTCAATATACAAATATAAAGCACTTAGCACTATTGATATATTGTTCCTTGACACTTTGATCACAATATGATGATCAAGTCTAAATGATTGAAAGGTAACGATATAGAAATGGAAACAACTTAAGTTATGTATTACTAACCTCAAGTGGAAGTATGATGTTATCGTCGTCGTCGATACGTCTTTGGAATCTCCAGGTCTTCAGAATAATACTTGTATGTCTCAATATTTCTAGACTTCCTAGTCTAACCTAACGAAGTTGACTCTAATAATCTAATCAAGCGACTTATGAGTTTTGATACTAAAATATGAAAACCAAACTTGACATACCAATGCTTGGTGGGTTCAAACGAGCAACGCTCTAAAAACGACTCTAGCCGCAACTAGGACATATAAGTTTCAAGATTGATTTTCTACTATGAAGGGAGTCCTCCTCTATTTATATTGATGAACAATGCTAAACAAAGCAGGTTCGTGAACTAATTTCCATGTTTATGATCAATATCCCTGCGTCTACAACCAACTTTGGAAAACGCACGCGAATCCTGAGATAGAGTCCCCTATCTTAAGTTGTTTCAACCGTTGTGAAGACTTCAAGCAATCAAGTCTTTTGGATCGTCTTCCAAAACAGTAAATGACTGATATGTTCGATAACCAATCTTTCAATCCCAATAAGTAAATCGCAGATTATTGTTGAGTTCAACAAAGGATATTATGTTTAATCTAATAATTTCCTTTGTTGGGTAAGATATACCAAGATCTAGATTATGAAGATAACCATATCTATATATACAAACTATCAGATTCTGATACCGAAGAATTCCTTTGTGTTCAAGTAAGCTAAACTTCTTCATATAAGTTGTGCATGAAAGCATATGAGAAGCTTACTTTTAAATTACAAAGAATATGTGCATAACACTAATGCACCAAGTAGTTTACCAGAGAGCCATGCATAAGTGGTTCTGGAATTGTCAAACATAAGTAAAGTAATTATCACAAGACCGTATCAGTTCTTGAACTGTCAAGACAGTTTGTAAACTCAAAGATGTCTCTAACTCAGGTTCCTTTTGATTTAGGTAAGTTCGTGAACTGTTAAAATTGTTTGTGTGCTTGGAAAAAAAGCATTACAGGAAACATTCAAAATCAGCTAGTTTGCAAACTGTCAAAAAATTTTGTATACCTTTGAATTAAATAACGTCCAGTACTATCTCAAAATCGACTAGGTCGCAAACTAACCAGCTCATGTGTGCGAGTTAATTGATATAAAATTTTTATCAAGTCTATATATTTAAAAGTCCAATCTCATGAACTGGTAAAACAAGTTATGAAGTTTAAGAACTAACTTGACTTACTCCTTAGCTTCATTCTTCTTTGGAAATATTCATTATTATACTAAATTCATACAACTTGTCTCATTAGATAGAATGGTAAATAATATGAGTAAATAGGATAGTTAGTCTTCACATAACTTTGTTGATGAAGTTCATATTGACACCATCTTTAGTCTTCAAAGTCGATTGTTGAATACTGATACTCAATTACCATGCTCTAATCCTAGTCTGGGACTGACTTTAGTAAACTATAAATCAACACATAAATTTGATCAACTAAAATTGACAACAAGCTTAACAAAAACCAAAACTTGTGAGTTTGACCGAGCGATATTTTAAAAGTATCCCCCTTTGTCAATTTAGTGGCAAAACTAATAATTAGATATGGATTAAAAAAAATTGAGCTATTTTCTATAATTCATCTTGATTTAATGAATCTTCATCACTCTTGAATTCTTCGTACTTCAAGTTCTTTTATGGTTCTGCATGTGTTCGTTCAATACCTTGTTGTTGAAGATCCGAAGTTTAGAACAATTTGTGAGAATACTCAAATTAGAGCATTTAGAATGAATAATAAATCTACTCAATGGTTCTTATACCAGTGCATAACATTGTTACCTTCTCTAAAATCCATTGTACCAATACTTTGAACCAATACTATGGTTATATGTTCTCCCGGTTAGTCTCTACTTATTTATTTTTTTACTAGATTTGATGTTTACCATCGTCCATGTAATTCACTCTCCCTTAGACATTTCTTGGTAAAGCCATATGTGTTAGTACATTTCTACTAAATAACTGTTCCCCTTTTAGTCATAAATCGACTAAGGTTTCAAATAATGATTATAATGAACCATGCCTTAAGAGAATATCACGTCTAAATAGCCATACCAAATTTTTTCGATGATACCCTACTAAGTTTCGAAACTTAGTATTTCATCTTGCAGAGGTTGTTTAAAAGTATTTTCCTCACCTAAAGATTCCACAACCGGACTCCCCACAAAGATATAGCATTTATAGAGTTTACCTTCGATGAACTCTCTATCATCTATATGTTGAATCGCACAGCTGAAGCATAAAACGCTTTTAAGTGTTGCGGTTTCTATATATAGTTCATATGATATTTTTTAATTAAGCATTCTAATATATTTGACTGGACACGCGAATATACTTCACATGTCTCGGCTCATATAGCCTCCTAAATTCGATTTGCCAAGAGTGTCATACACCAATTTTGGTCGGCCATCAATGATTTGCATAGTAACTCATATTTCCATAAGATTTGACTTATTATGTGTGACTTTCCATATATATATATATGCAATTCAAGGCATGCAACCGACCATGGATCGCTTAACGTAGTGACTGACCACAAATATCTTATATTCATGTGGCTTACACATATGTGTTACTACATGTGCTTAACCACTTCAATATTCATATATTATTTTCCCTACTCTTTCATGACAATCCATTACCCCCTCGTTGATATCATGAAGAATAGTGTTTTACTTACTTAATGTCCATATTTAGCACCACATGTTCGCCTGTGCATGTCAATACTGATTGACACATGTGAATTCCCATAATTTATCTGAAATTATCAGAAACCTGACAGAAGGCCAAAATAACTACATATTTATTTTAGTATGCATGCTCTTTACGAGTCTCATCACCAGTCTTGTCAGTCTCATCAAGACTTGTCATTCATGTCTAGTCAGGCATGATAATTTACAAGTCAAATTGACTAGGAAAGTCATATTTGACTTCACACTAAGTAGTACTTTTTACAAAAATTTACACGAGGCATCATGATAGACACATTATTGTGTCCCATTTGTCTCAATTCTATATATTGTTTGTTCTAAATTGTGTAGTTATTGTGATGTATTATGTGTTTGTAGGTGGTTCTGGAAAATAAACTTTTGTGGAAAATTGGCTCAAAAAAACTGTTAAAGGAACCTAATAAATTACTAAAGACACCTTAAAATTACTAAGGGCACCCCGGAAATGGAGAGGGACACTCCATTGTCTTCACCTATAAACTGAATTTTGGATGGAAAATAAATCTTCACCTGCTTGAATTTTTGGGAAGAATTGTGAGAGTTTTTTGTTAGTTTGGATTGATATTGAGGTATTTAACTAAAAGTGGGAAGGTAATCCTTTAAGATTCGGAGTCAAAAAGGTTTCAAATGATAATCGATAAAACAGGGAAATAAGATATTCTCGGTGATTTTGTTTAATATTACATGGGAATTGAGAGGAGATAAAACTCTCATAAATTTAATTCTATATGTCTTAGGAAAGAGTTTTACAGTTACAAAGACGCATACAGAAGAGAAAAATAGAATAAAATCTCCGAGACTTTCTGTGAAAGAAAAAGAGAAGATATCGGTTGATTTCTGTGAGATTTTTGGCCTGTGATATGTATAAGGAGTTGGGGATTCAAAGGGAAAAGGTGGAGAGTTGGGGGAGGTTGCAGAGAAGAATAAATCGTTGCAGAGTGATTTTGCAGTAGCATTAGAAAAGAAGAGGAAAAATACGAAGAACTGACAGTTATAGACTGTCATTAATCAACCGCTACCTTTTATATATCTCTTATCATTTAAATGAATCAAACATCTAACAAGATTATGTTAATTCATAATCAATAAAGGTGTAATTTTTATGAAACTTATTTGTACTAATTTTATCAAAACCAATAAAAGTATTGGTTGGAGACCAGCTTGTTGCTAGGATTCCAACCACCTTTACCAAAGAACGGTTGAATCGATTTTAACTAATGCATGCCAGTAGCAAAAATTGAAAACCCGAAACACATATGTTATATTAAACACAAATCGTGAAAACACAATTTGATCTAACATATTGTGACTTTTCACATATGAGTTTCAATCAGAACACCTTATGATCCTTTAATAAAGCCAACCAACATGGGCTAGAACTTAATCCCACTAAATCAAAAAGCCACACAAATCATAAGGGTTACATCATATGAGATCGAATATTGAGGTTAATAAAAACCGAAATCAGACATCCCATAAACCGAATACACATAGAAAAATAAAAACATTCATTCACATGATATATAATCGGTAACTATCACACAAAAATTATAAAATAATAATTTTATTCATAAATATAATGATAGTTTTATTCAAAAATAGACCTTATACAATAATTGAAGTAAATCAAAATATTAATCTCTATTTTTCTGGAAGTAGAGACCGAATCG
Organism: Papaver somniferum; assembly: GCF_003573695.1. NCBI lineage: Eukaryota > Viridiplantae > Streptophyta > Magnoliopsida > Ranunculales > Papaveraceae > Papaver > Papaver somniferum. The sequence goes on along the minus strand of NC_039358.1, from coordinate 169,066,698 downwards.
AAAATCAAATCTCTTCATGATATTGAGATCTCTTTCGCTTGATATGAATAATTCTTCGAATTCCTTGAAGATATCCTTGATCGAAGAATAGTTTCTTCCTTGAGTAAGTTAGGTTCTCCTTTGTTTACTCTTTTCATAAGTAGTTCTTGGCTAGTGTCTGTAGCGGCTTAATACAAAGTGGTGTTCAAATCTGGACTAGGTCCCGGGGTTTTTCTGCATTTGCGGTTTCCTCGTTAACAAAATTTCTGGTGTCTGTGTTATTTCTTTTCCGCATTATATTTTCTATATAATTGAAATATCACAGGTTGTGCGTAAGTTCAATCAATTGAGAATCCAACCTTTGGTTGTTGATTAAATTGATTGACACTTGGATATTGATTTTTGATACCGTCCAAGTTATTTCTTATATTCAATCGGGCTTGCAAATTCTTATTTGTTTGATTGCAGTTTGAATTGAGAAATTGAGATATAACTCTTTGATATACTTTTCTGAAGATTGAGTCTGACTGTCTAGTTGATTCTCTTGAAAGTATATTGGAGTTAGTCCATACAGATTGTTAAGTGAAATATTGGGTGTGGTTGTTAGACCCCCGCTTTTTCAACCTTGATTTATCACAAGACGAAACAAAAACTTCATAGGTACTTCTGTGCGAGACAGATTTATCTATCAAAATAGACTTATCCGTAGGAAACAGATTTTTTTATAAATCTTCGACTTTGGGTCGTAGCAAATCTTAGTTGTGGGTGAGATCAGCTAAGGGAATCAAGTGCGTAGAGTCCTGCTGGGATTCAGAGACGTAAGGAACGCGGTTGTACCTTAATCGGTGTGAGACTTGGTTAGGGCTCAACTACATTCCAGTCCGAAGTTAACTTGTAGTAGGCTAGTGTCTGTAGCGGCTTAATACAGTGTGGTGTTCAAAACTGGACTAGGTCCCAGGGTTTTCTACATTTGTGGTTTCTTCGTTAACAAAACTTCTGGTGTCTGTATTATTTCTTTTCCGCATTATATTTGTTTAGATAATTGAAATATCACAGGTGGTACGTAGTTCAATCAATTGGTAAATCCAACCTTTGGTTGTTGATTTAGATTGATTGACACTTGGGCGTTGGTCTTTGGTACCGTCCAAGTTATTTCTCATCTCAATCAGGCTCAGAGATTTCTATTTGTTCGATTGCAGATTGTATTTAGAAATTGAGATATAACTCTTGGATATTTTTCCTTGATTGAGTCTGACTGTCTAGTTGATTCTCTTGGAATTATATTGGAGTTAGTCTATACAGATTTTCAAACTAAATATTTGGTGTGGTTGTTAGACCCCCGCTTTTTCAGAAAAAATTAGAATAATAATAATAATATATCCAGACGAAGAAATAGTTTGTACTTCCCAAGAAAATGGTGGCATAGCCAACGATGAACCCTGACTAGGATATGAAAATACGTCGCACGTCTCAGGTGGAGGTTGGGAAGGTTGATTATCATCACCAAGTGGAATCCTACCGATATATGGGAAATCCACCTGACCCAAATTTTACGGTTGGATAACAATATTAGCATTGTAAGTTGTATTAAACCAAGAAAGGTAATCACCGCAATCACTCGTCTCCTGGACCAAATCTTCATCTTGTTCACAATGTGGACTATCCCTTATCAATTTTTCCCAATCATCTTGAGAAATACCTCTACTTGGATAGGGGTTGATGGCTTTCACCCTTCTTCCATGTAACTCTAGAAGGTGACTTTCGCCATAATACCAAACACCCTTTTCATAAATAGGACTATATAACACAATCCTCTTAAGGCTTAGAATTTTCTAAGCTTCCACATTTACGAACTCAAGGTTGATTGATACGGCATGTCAACAATGTTATTACTTGTTCTACACAAATTTTGAATCCTCTGAACAACGACAACATGTTGACGATCTTCAATACGATCTTTTGTCCAATTATTGGCATTATACTTCTGTATGGCTGGAATAACAACAATGTTATTGTGAAGATAAGATTCACAAATACTGAGGTAACTATACCATCAATACTGAAAATAATAACATTGTTAAGTTATCACATCTATCATGTTAAAATAATAAATAAATGATAAGAAAAAAAAGGGTTCTTGCCTGCAACACTCCCCAAAACCATCCAGGCTTTCTTTGGTACACGAAGAGCATCGACCGAAGGTTATGCAAAGTTCTGATAAAATTGGAGACCCCCAATCATATGTTGATGCTCGCTCTAAATCTTCTATTTTTTTTTGATAAAACCAAGTAATGTCACTGAGCTAACATTTGAAAATAGCCATTCTCCTATTGTCCACAACACAAACACACATTCGAGCTCCTCAAAATGTTCAGGGAACGAATATTGTATATTTTGTAACCCATTTCATTCATTTTCCTATCATAACGTTGTAAAAAATAATTCAAGCCAACTACCTTTAATCCATATGTCATTGTATTTTATAATATGGATTTCCTTCTAGATCATTTGAGTATAATTCAACTCGGTCTTTCCATATTCCTTCTGACTCCCACTTTAACTTTTCAAATTAATGGAAGTACATTTCCCTCACATGTGATTCCCATCAACATATAAAATTCTAACAATGTAACTCATATGAACAACATATTCATGATTAAAGTTGGTTGAATGTTTATAAAACAAAAAACTAAATCTGGAAATGGAATTACAAGAACAAAAATTTACCACCTACAAAATCTTCGAAAAAGAACGTATTTGCAGTCTTCCATTTTCATTCCAATATAATTTCAACAATTTGAGTCCTACTGTTTTTAGGTTGTATAAAATGTAATCGTAATGTAAGATATTTTCAGAATATTTCTCGAACAACAGCGGGAATGTACTCCAACACCATGCAGAACTCAGACCACCCACATCTTAGAGCGACTTAATTAACTCGCTCCGGATGAGTTGATATATGCACATAAAGAATACCATCACCAGCTAGTTTTCTAACATGTTGAAACTCATATTCTTTATCCTGATCATAATTCAATCCCGTGGCTGGGGTGCTAGCAGATCCTTTGACTTTTCTGTTTCTTTTATTTTTTTTGGTTTCAAACTCATATTTGGAGAGAAATAACTAGGAATCAAAGATTTTTGTTTAGGAAAAAATAGAGAAATAAGAGAAGGTATGAAGAGGAATGAGGGGAAATATAGTATTTATAGGCAGGATAGAGTCGACAGTTGGTGATATAGAATCGACCATTGACAATATTGTTCATACCGAGCGATATAGATTAAATCACCAGCAATAAAGACTCTACCGCTGGCGCTATAGCCAAGAACGCTTGACATGATTTCCATCACTTAATTATTTTCCCATAATAGTACACCTGGTTTTCCAGTCCATCCGGCATAGCAAATTAAGAAACAACCAGTGTGCATAGGAACCGGCCTTAAAGTGGTTAATTGCGAGGAAAAAAATCTAATTTATTTATACAAATAAAAAGTCCAGTTAAGTTCTAAAATATTAATACTACAACTGGACAATAAAAACTTTTCTTACCTTGGATTATTTATTTTTTGTTTCCTTCCGTTTCTCGTTTTTCTACCGATTTAACTTAATGAGGAATACCGAGCAAGTAATATACTAATATCTCCGCCAAAGCTGAATAAAAACATTCGATGTTTTACATACTTAGTTCAAAAGCTTATACTAAGTCGTCTTGTAAAAATTCTTCCTCTGCTTAAAGGCTAAAAAGAGAAAGTGATAGTAATTAACTTTTTTTCTATAAATTTCTAGAAAGAAGGAGATTATTTTTCTACTAAGAGAGAACTGTTTAATCGATGGTTTTTGGATGTATAATCAGTTGTACCCAATAAAATACTCATCAAATTCTGATATCCAAATATATGTCTAATTTTGTACTCCCTCCGTCCCACTATTAGATGACCTAGTTCAAGTTTGCACAATTCTTAAGGAGGAAGGGAAACAATTATTTTTAAGTATTTTTTACAATTATACCCTTATGGATAATAACTAGTAAAATTTGGAAATGATTTATCTTTCAAACTACACCACAGATGTTCATAAACTTTATACCATTGAAAAACATTTTAAAACACCTACGTAAGGGATATAAACATGTCTATTAAATTATACATATTTGTTATATTAACAATAATCAATTAAAAATATAATTTTAAGAATATCTTCTTGTTTAGTGATATAGATCATCTAATATGGGACAAAATATAAATATTAATAGGTGAACCGATAGTGGAACTAGGGCTGCACAACGGGTAGGGTGGGTAGGATATGGCCTATACCCGCCACCCTACCCGTTTACCGGCGGTTAACAAAATCTTTACCCGCTACCCTACCCGCCAAATAATGGATAGGGTAGGATACGGTTAAAAAAATGGTGGGTAGGGTAGGGTTGGCGGGTAGGAGTAGGGTATGTGCATTTCTAGGTAGGGTGGGTAGGATATGGCCTATACCCGCCACCCTACCCGTTTACTGGCGGTTAAGAAAATCTTTACCCGCCACCCTACCCGCCAAATAGTGGATAGGGTAGGATACGGTTAAAAAACTGGCGGGTAGGGTAGGGTTGGCGGGTATGGGTAGGGTATGTGCACCCCTAAGTGGAACGGATGGAGGAGTATATAATTAGTCTAAATCCATCTCATTTAACTTTGATTATATTTTATTTTACATTTCTTTTACATGTAAAAATAAATCTCAATCGTTTTTCCAATAGAACCAACGGGCACCCGGATCTAAAAGATACCCGGATGTTTTACCGATTCCAGTTTTGGGTGGTATCCCAGCGGAACCGGACACCCCTACCTTATCCTATATATAAGAAGGATAACACCCTTAGCAGTGATTTTGGTACAGAAAAATCTCATCTCCTTCGGAACCCTATTTTTTTCATCGAAACCTACTCAAGCTATCAAATGGGGCGAAGTAAGTTCTTGACTTTTTCCTTGTGATTCCGCTGATATATTTAATCATGTTGTAGAATAATATAGTTTTATTTTTCTTAGATTCAATTGTGCTTATTAGTATGATTAGATCTATGTGTGCCTTTGATTCATCGATTGAAGTTATCTTTATAATTTGTCCTCATAAATCAATCATGATCTGTTGTTAATCTTCTATGATTTTAGGGTTTTTGAAAGGGAGTGATGATATTGAGATTGTTGTTGATTGAATATCGGTTAGGATGAGATCTCACCCACGTTTTTACATTCCCAGGACCTGCGAGATGTTATCGTCAGATTAAGAACAAGCCATACCCAAAATCACGATATTGTCGTGGTGTTCCTGATCCTAAGATTAGGATCTATGATGTTGGTATGAAGAAGAAGGGAGTAGATGAGTTCCCCTTCTGTGTCCATTTGGTGAGTTGGGAGAAGGAAAATGTCTCAAGTGAGGCTCTTGAGGCTGCACGTATTGCATGCAACAAATACATGACCAAGCATGCTGGAAAAGATGCCTTCCATTTGAGAGTTAGGGTTCACCCGTTCCATGTTCTCCGAATTAACAAGATGCTTTCTTGTGCTGGTGCTGATAGACTCCAGACTGGTATGAGGGGTGCTTTTGGAAAGCCGCTTGGTACTTGTGCACGTGTGAGCATTGGTCAGGTCCTCCTGTCTGTTCGCTGCAAGGATGGCCACGGTAAAAGTGCACAAGAGGCCCTTCGTCGTGCCAAGTTCAAGTTCCCTGGTCGTCAAAAGATCATTGTCAGCAGGAAGTGGTATGGGCAGACTTTTATTACTTTTTCTCTCTGCCGTATCTTTAATTTTGTAGTTAGATCATGTAATTTCCCAGTGTTCAAGTTTGTGCAATACAATAGTAGATATTAATCTTCATTGATGGTTTTTCAGGGGTTTCACTAAGTTCAGCCGCACTGATTATGTGCAATGGAAGGCAGAGAATAGAATTATGGCTGATGGTGTCAACGCAAAGGTGAGTATCAACACTCTTTCAAGCTCCATTCCTCATTTTACTCTGTGTATGTGCTTGTTTGATAATGCATGGTGATTGGTGCATGTTAAAGTGCTGAAGTTAACTTACTTCTGACTTCTTTAAATTTGAAATGGAGTAGCAGCTAACTCTTATTCTTATTCTTAAATTTCAGCTTCTTGGATGCCATGGACGTTTGTCGAACCGCAAACCTGGAAGAGCTTTTTTGACAGCAGTAGTTTAAGAACCTTTAGGTAGTAAGTTGAAAAAGAATGTACCCGTCTTCTGTACTTTCTTTAGACATCCTCATGCTCTTTATTGTTATCCAGATAGAGTGAGAGTTCAAATCCAAACTTGTTAGTCTTTTCATTTTCGGTCTTGCCTTTTGTTTGTGATGAGAATGGATCTTATAAAGAAAATCATCAAGTTGCAGAATCAACATTTTAACTCATGCTTGTCTCTTTTTGTTGGCATTAGGTTTTCATGTTCTTTTTTTTGTGATAATCTTTGATTACTGTTAGCATGACGATTTTGTTTCTTCAACCTGGGAATGCAGTCTGCCGATGGAGTAAGCTATCTGTATCTTGTTAGCTGAGCTTACCTGTTTAGCAGGTGTGGATCCCTACTTTGGCACAGACATCATGCTGCTGCCGAGTATGGGTCCACTATGTATGAACAAGTTTTTCATTTTTGCAATCATGCAAGTGTTTTTTTTTTTTTTTAAAGTACCTGATTGAAGTTTGAATCATATTGAGTGTTACATTCAATCATTCAGCTCAGGTGTGTTGCTCATTTTTGAGTTTATGAAACCACAAAATAGAACTTGGTAAAAATGACATATATATGTAAAAGGAGCAGTGTGTGGATTTCCATGTATGGTGGCCGTAAGCAACTGTCTCACAAACTTCACGTAGGCCACAAGTGGCTTGAGTTTGGAAGTGTGATCGCTTGTTGAAAGTTCAAACTCTGGCTCGTAAAGAACAATGGTTAATGTTTAAGAATTGGCAATATAACTGAAGCCAGGTTTGAGCCCAATGCTCATAAAGAACAACAGTTAGTACTTTAAGTATAGCGCAACTCGAGCTAGGCTTGAGCTCAATTCTTTTTTTTTTTTTTTTTTTTTTGAAATTCTATTTGCTCTTGCTTAATTGATGGATATAAAAAAACACAAGATATACAGAAGAGGCTACAAGAGGGTCTTATCATCAGCCATGTGTCATTAAAAAATAGTTCTCAATTCACTACTCTACGAGTCTACGTTCGGCTTAGTAAAGTAAAGGTCGATAAGATAATGGCTGGACTGTTGGCGAACCCAACACGGCAAAGTTGATAGGTTTACATAGCCGAGATGGAGGTAACCAACTACAGCGACTAGGTAGGAGACGTATATACCAGTTTCTTGGTTTGGTGTCTGACCAGGTAGAAGTTTTGGTAACCTTCATTGTTTGCAATGCAGTTTATGAAGCTCAATTCCCTCCAAAATGTTTGTCGCCAGAAACTTCTTTTACCCGTATTGAAACCTTTATTCTATCAAACAGCACAGCTTTTACACTTTACTAAATTTATCCAACCTATTACTGAATTTGAGAGTGAAAGAGGCAGAGCAATTTTAAGGCTTATTCGGTTAGGTATTTTCTCCCCCTCATCGCACGCCTACTGCAAGCTCTTATCAGAATGCAGCAAGATAAAATCTCTAGGTCAAGGGAAGCAGATACATGCCCAAGTAATCAGATCTGGTTTCTCGGAAGATTTGAAAATTCACAGCCATTTGATTAATTTGTATTCAAAATGTCGGGTTTTTCAATCAGCTCGAAACCTGTTCGATGAAGTTCCTCAAAGGGATTTTACTTCTTGGTTTGCTCTCATATCTGAATATTCTCAAAGTGGGTTTGAAGAAGAAGCAATCATGCTTTTTGATCAAATGCTGCTATCAGGTTGGAAGGGTACTGAATTAATTTTTCCCAGTGTTATTAAAGCGTGCTCTATTACTAAAAATTTGAGCAAAGGGAAGCAAATTCATGGGATTGTGATTGCTACAGGGTTTGAATTTGATGTTTTTGTTGCAAATAGTTTGGTTTTTATGTATGAGAGTTGTGGTGTGTTCATAGATTCAAGGAAACTCTTTAATGAGATGCCTGAAAAGAGTGTTGCTTCTTGGAATGCTTTGCTTTCTAGTTATGCATGGAATGGTCGTGGCAAAGAGGCACTTGATTTGTTTCAAGAACTGGTTAGGAGTGGAGTTAAGCCAAATGAACGTTGTCTATGGAGTATTGTACATGCCTCTACGGGTTGTGGAAATTATATCCAAGGAAGGAGAGCTCATGGGTTTCTTATAAAACTCGGGTATGATTCTGATTCACAGTTGGTTAATGCTCTTGTGCATCTATATAAAAGTGCAGGTGAAGCTGCCATGGTAGTTTCTCTAAAAAAACGCTCAATGTGATATTGCGTCTTGGATGTTGTTATGCTGGTTTCATTCGTCATGGTTACAATGATTGGTCATTTGAATTGTTCCGTAAGATGAAACAGTTGCGCATCGTCCCAAACATGTTTACTTTATCAAGTACTCTTCAGCCGCTATAGGGATTAAAGATCTAGCAAGGCAAGTACATTCTTATTGGATCAAAACAAAACTCATGCCTGACTTGTCTTGTCGGTTCTAGTCTCATTGACATGTACTCAAAATGTGAATTTGTGGAGGATGCTTGAATTGTCTTTTATTCAATTCATGTGCAAGATTTTATTTTGTGCTCAATGCTAGGTCTCGGGGTCGTCTGATGCAGAAAGAAGCACTTAGCTTTAATACTTTAACTTTATCAGCAATGCTTGTATATAACGACTTTGTTAATTCATTTTTTGCCTACTTCTGCTATCGATGGAATTATCTTGCAACACATAAATTTTGCATTAGAATCTCTCAACACTACACCTATTCCAGCCCGTTTGAGTGCTGGTTGTAAACCGCATTGAAGTTGACCTTTATCCCTCCTATTCTGGTTTGGTCAATGTTCTGAGAAGGCGTGATGAACAAGAACTTTGATTTAGAAAACAGATAGTTTCATTACAGATGATTAGGCTGTAGTAAACAGCATTTATATCATTACATAACGGACATTAACTAACGTGATTAATGTCGCACATAGGAAACATATGTGTGACAGAAACAGAGAATAAACGAATCACGTGAGATACACATGACTGCTGAGAGATGTACAACTCCTATCCTACATTGCAGGATTTCCTTAACCTGCACTGTTGTTTTGTTCATTTGTGACAATGTTGTTATCCCCGCAAGCTCATGGTGGGTGAAGCAACCTTGAGCTTGGATCGTAGCATAATAAACCTAGAACCATGAGCCCTTGGTGAAGATATCATCAATTTGATCAAGAATATGCACATAAAATACATCAATAGGTTTGGATTGAACAAGTTCTCTGATAACATGATAATCTAACTGAACATGTTTCATCCTAGAGTGCATAACTGGGTTAGAAGCTAGTGAAATAGAACTAATATTATTGCCACAACCCAGTCGTGGAATTCTAAGGACTGTAAAATGAGTAATGTTTTATATTTAGCTTCAGTACTGGATTTGGCTACTGTAGTTTGTGAAAAAGCGGGGGTCTAACAACCACACCCAATATTTCGATTACCAATATGTATGGACTAACTCCAATATACTTTCTAGAGAATCAACTAGACAGTCAGACTCAATCTAGAGAAAAGTATATCGAGGAGTTAATATCTCTCTCTTGATTTGATTTTACTCAAGCAAATAGAAATCTCCGAGTCTTTATCAAATACAAGGATAATAAACTTGGATGGTACCAAAGACCAATATCCAAGGATCAATCAATTTCCATTCAACAACCAAAGGTTGGATTTCACAATTGATCGATACAAACGCACAACCTATGATATTTCAATTATATAACAAAATATAATGCGGAATAGAAATAACACGGACACCAGAAATTTTGTTAACGAGGAAACCGCAAATGCAGAAAAACCCCGGGACCTAGTCCAGATTGAACACCACACTGTATTAAGCCGCTACAGACACTAGCCTACTACAAACTAACTTCGGCCTGGACTGTAGTTGAACCCTAATCAATATCACACTGATTCAAGGTACAGTTGCGCTCCTTACGTCTCTGATCCCAGCAGGATACTACGCACTTGATTCCCTTAGCTGATCTCACCCACAACCAAGAGTTGCTACGACCCAAAGTCGAAGACTTTAATAAACAAATCTGTATCACACAGAAAAGTCTACGATGATAAATAAATCTGTCTCCCACAGATAAACCTAAAAGTTTTATTCCGTCTTTTGATAAAATCAAGGTGAACAGGAACCAATCGATAACCCGGACTTATATTCCCTAAGAACATCCTAGAATTATCAATCACCTCACAATAATCTAAATCGTATGGTAGCGAAACTAGATATTGCGGAATCACAAACGATTAGACGAAGATGTTTGTGATTTCTTTTTATCTTGCCCTATTGGAGATATAATCTCAAGCCAATCTTACAATTGAACTCGTACGATAGAAAATGGCAAGATCAGATCGCTCAACTACAAAAGAAGTAGTTTCCTCTGGCTTCACAATCCCAATGAAGTCTTCAAATCGTTAATCGACAGGGTCTCGAGAAGAAACCTACGGTTAAAGGAGAATCGACTCTAGCAAACCAACTAGTATCACACATGAGGTGTGGGTATTAGTTTTTCCAATTGCTAGATGTCTCCTTTATATGGTTTTCAAATCAGGGTTTGCAATCCAAGTTACCTTGGTAACAAAGCATTCAATATTCACCGTTAGATGAAAAACTTGATTTATCCAAGCTATTATCTGTCAACCATTAGATCGAAACTTAGCTTGTCACACACAAATGAAATGTATTCATTTAGGTTTGAGTGACCGTACCTAAACGTGTACACTTAGTTGTTAGAGCACTGCTCGGTCAAACTCGCATGCGTTGCTATCTCATGCATGTTTGTCAATGTTAGTGATCAAAACTATAAGTCTTGATTTCTAGTCTCTTATAGCTAAGTCTCGGACTAGGATAGTAAGTGTAGTTGAGCTCAAGGACTTCATGGCGATTCATCATATAAGTAGAAGATCTACTCAAGGAACTGGTGGAACTTCTCGACAAAAAGGTATGTGGAGACTTGAACTTATCTGTCACTCAAAAGTCTATCTATTCTATCTCCTACTCTTTGAGACAAAAGTCTTATGCTATATATATAGACTAGATCATGCACATTTGGTATTTCAAACCGAGTATACCTCGCCTATCTGTATCTCGAAATATGTGTTGGTAAGCTTTTCGCTTCGACCAAGTTTATCTTTACCTAGTGACGAAAGTCATGAATATTTCAATCACTTTGAAAATTACTTTGACGAGAAATAGTGTAACAACTATATAACGTCCTCTAAGAATGTTTCAATGATTGAAATGAGAGTTTCGATTACATAACCAATGGATTCCTTGAACCGAAGTTTTCGAACTTTGTTGATCAAGAGAACCGGAAGTATGGCAAGTGCCAAGTCCGCGAACCCAGTCCGCGAACTGCCGAAGTTCTCAAACCCGAGAATTTATGCTGGAGTTGACAAACTACTTGCATGAGCCAAGTCCGCGAACTCAGTCCGAGAACTCAGTCTGCGAACCCAGTATGATAAACGGCGTAGTTCTCGAACCCGAGAATTTCTGGTGGAGTTTGTAAACTCTATCCGGTGTCTTAAGTCCGCGAACCTAGTCTGCGAACTTGAGAAGGTTATATATCTAAAGATGATTTCTGAACTTAATCTTAAAAGACTAAGGAATGCATTTGCAAATCGTGGCTATTAAATTTCATGAACCGATTCGAGTGAATCAAATCATCTTTGCTTCAATTATGTCTTGTGTAGTTACATAAGATTTCCTTGCAATTGAACAACTCTCTTAACTAGTTCATTTGAGTCAATTGAACTAGTTATAGTGAAGAAGAACATGGTTGGCATGAAACGCTCATATGGTTAACCTCTTTGGGTAGACTATTGTTGAACCAACAATGTACACGTTTGGGTGTGGTTAACAAACCTATAAGCGTACAATTATTTGTGTATGACAAGCTAAGTTTTCGATCTAACGGTTGAGAAATATTAGCTTGAATCTAAATCAGGTTTTCATATAACGGTGAATATTGATTGCTTTGTAACTAAGGCAAAACCCTGATTTGAAAAGCTATATAAAGGAGACATCTAGTATTGTGCAAACTAATCCCCACAGCTTACGTGTGATACTAGTTTGCGTGCTAGAGTCGTTTCTCCTTTAACCTTTGGTTTTCTTCTTCTAAAACCAGGTTAACGACTTAAAGACTTCATTGGGATTGTGAAGCCAGACCGATCCTACTTTTATCGTAGTTGTGTGATCTGATCTTGCATCTTCTATCGTAACAGTACAATCATATTGATTGGCTTGAGATCATGAGAGTTCTCTGATAGGCAAGATATAAAAAGTAATCACAAACACCTTCGTCTCATCGTTTGTGATTCCACGACATCTTGTTTCGCTACCATACGATTAAGATTGTTGTGAGGTGATTCTAGGCTGTTCTTCGGGAATATAAGACCGGATTATCAATTGGTTCTTGTTCACCTTGATTATTATCAAAAGACGGAACAAAAACTTTTAGGATTTTTCTGTGGGAGACAGATTGATCCTTTGATAGACTTGTCTGTGTGAGACAGATTTGTTTATTGTTAAAGCCTGCGATTTTGGGTCGTAGCAACTCTTAGTTATGGGTGAGATCAGCTAAGGGAATCAAGTGCGCAGTATCCTGCTGGGATCAGAGGCGTAGAAAGTACAACTGTACCTTGGATCAGTGGGAGACTGATTGGGGTTCAACTATAGTCCAGTCCGAAGTTAGCTTGGAGTAGGCTAGTGTCTGTAGCGGCTTAATACAATGTGTATTCAATCTGGAATAGGTCCCGGGTTTTTTCTGCATTTGCGGTTTCCTCGTTAACAAAATTCTGGCGTCTTATTTCTATTTCCGCATTATATTTGTTTATATAATTGAAATAATACAAGTTGTGCGTTTGAATCAATCAATTGGAAATCCGAACTTTGGTTATTGATTGATATTGATTGATCCTTGGACATTGGTCTTTGGTACCGTCCAAGTTATTCCTTGTGTTTGATTATAGACTCACTGATTTCTATTAGCTTGAGTGAATCAAAACAAGAGAGAGATATTAACTCCTTGAGATACTCTTATCTAGATTGAGTCTGACTGTCTAGTTGATTCTCTAGTAAGTTTTTCGGAGTTAGTCCATACAAATTGCTAATCGAAATATTGGGTGGTGTTGTTAGAATCCCCCTTTTTCAATTGGTATCAGAGCAGGAAAACACGTTTAAGACCTCAAAAATCTGTGTTTGTGGCGATCTGAGGATGGAAAGTTTTATCTCTAATGACGCAACATCAGTTCAGAATTACTCTGATGGGTTTCAAAGTCCTGAAACCTCTAAGAAAACCTCTGTCTCCTGTTCTTTGTCTGAATGTGCATTTGATTGGGAAAAATCTCTTGATGAACAACTGGATGATCTTTCAGATGATAGTGATTCAGAAGAAGGGAAAAGTGTTGATGAGGAAGTTGCTCAATATATCAAGTTGTTTGATCAAACTTTGAAAGAGAAGAAGTCAACATCTTGCTTGAGAAAATACATGGCTCCTCTTTGTCAAGAAAACAAAAAGTTGAGAAAACTCTTTAAAGGATATGATGGTGGGTATAGGCTCATAAAATCTATCGTTAAAGATCGTGATGAAGATTTACGCACAAAAAGGTATGAATGTGATGATCTTCTCCGAAATCTCGGTTTGTTGAAAGAAAAACTTGTAGATGCTGATGCAAGATATGACTCTCAACAAAAATGTTTTAATGACAAAGAACTCAGTCTCCTTGCCAAAGAAAAATCCTTGGAAACTGATCTTGCTGCTTCTCTTGATAATGTAAAATCACTAGAAGAGAATCTGAGAAGGTTCAATTCGATCTCTACAAAATTATCTTCTATGATTGGAGCATGCAAAGAACATCGTGATACACGTGGTCTGGGCTATAAAGGAATAGACGCTCCAAGGACTAGTAAGATTAATTTTTTTAAAGCTAGAGAAAATTCCTCATGTGAAAAACCGCTTGCAGCATGCAATAGATCTAAAGGAAAAAATTGTTCTCCCTCTAAATCTATTCGCATAAAGACAGGCAAACCCTTGAACTGCTATTACTGCGGAAACAAACGACATCCTGAGCCGAAATGTCGTTTTCGGATTAGGAATGAAAAACTTCACAACATTCTTACATGAGTGTCTAAAGAAGTTATTAAACCTGTCCCTCATTTTGTTGGGCCAAATAACAGGCTCTACAATCAAATAGGACACCGTAGTAAGTTCATTCTTGATTGTGCTGCTGGATAAAAAAGGGCCAATAAAGGTAGGAGGAAGAACAACAACAGAGCTACTGATTTCCTAAATAACTCTGAAAAGAGAAAAAGGCATAGGAAAATAAAGGTAAATTCCTTGTCTCGCCCTGAAGAAGAATGTGGTTCCAAGACTCTTGATCCAGACTTCATGCATATTAATAATCGTGTCACAGAACTTAAGATCAACATAAATAAACTCAAACGGGGCATCAAAAAGACTTGGATAGCAACTGGCTCAGGTATTTTGAATTCCTCTCTTGTTAAACCTTCTTCAACTATGATGTGTGGTTCTTCTCTAAATCCCCTTGAAGGAGAGAAAAATGAAGTCAATAATAATGGGCCAAATGCTCATCTTAATGCACTATGACTGCATAGGGTTGCATCCATCTTTTAAACAAGAAGGATGCTCTTTGGTCTCAAGTTTCTTATCTTGAGAATGTTGGCAGGAGTGCTTTGAGGCTTTTTTTTTTTAGTTATTTTTTTCTCTTCTTCTCTCCGTTCATCCCTCTCACTGACGATTGACCGCTTGTACACGTACTGGACCCACACGAATACTACGGTTCCTAGGGTTTCTGAATGCTTTATAAATATTGTGTTTCATGAAATCTTTTTGTACACAATGGATGAAAGCAACTAGGTTGTTGAAGTCAAGCAGGACAAGACCAGTGAATTGATTGATGTCTCCATAACATGCTTTCATGATGTTGATCATGAAAACAAACTACCAGTTCAATTGTCTTCACAACTGGTAGGAAATCTTCTTCATGATTTTGAAGTTGTTCGTGAGCATCTCGGGATTGCAACAAGGAATCTTGGTTTTCTAAGAAACTAACTAAAGAAGGCAACTAATGAACTCTTCCATGTTCAATCTATCGTTACTGACAGGGTTTAAGGTGTTTTAAATCAAGTTTCCAGTGTTACTATTGCTGCCTAGTAAGTCTTCTTTTTGGTTTAGTTGGAAGAATAAGTAGTTCTTTGAATAACGATGATTGTGACTACACATAGCTATTATTTTCATCTTCTTATTTTTAGGTTTTTTGGTTCAAAATTCTAAAACTATTTGGAGGATGATGTTTTGCAATATTTTTGATTTTGTTATATTGCAACTTGTTATGGGATATGTGTGTTTACATCCGTGAACTTTGTTGTCCCATATTTTTGTCAAAAGTAAAGTCGTTCACGATTGGTATTCATGTATTGGTTTAAGAATGAATAGACTTTTAACATATACAAAAGTTAAGCCTATATTGTCAACCCTTGACGGAAGATAGGTTAAAATCTTTTGTATCCAAGGATTATTGCTATTGTATATGCTTGTGCAAAAGAATGAATCCTTGTGTATTCCACGGTATAGATCTTCAACGATACGACAAGGTTGATTATTTTTGATTAGCCTTGTTGGTTGTTCCGTAAGATACTTTATGTTGAGCATATTAGAACTAAATTAATCATCTTGTTGGTTATTTAGTTATTATTCCACAAGTTTCTCTTGTGTTGAGTACTGTAGATGGGGGAAAACGATTTGCTGGTTTTTAAAGAATTAAGGAGACGACCGTACGGAGGAGACTCCTCGAACCGAGCGAAATGTTAAACCTCATACAGATGCACCGCTGCATAGGGGGTGCTTTAGATTCGAGAGATCAATCTGTAGTACTCCGTCCTAAATCAAGACAATGACCGTTCCAGAGTAAATTCGGTCACAAGAGAGGATGGGTTGATCTGTAGGAGGGAAGCTGAGAAATGTATGGAATCAATGGTAATCAAAGATTGTGGGTGTGTGAATTCCGAATACGATAAGCTCGGAGTGATTAAAACTGCTCAATTGAGAGTAGTTGCTCAATTAATGAGTTGATGATCTCGTGTTGTCAATGAGACGTGAGATTGATGATACTGATGATGATTCAATCATGATTCAGAGACTTATTTATATTGCTGGAATTGTAGACACAATGATTCCATGAAGTGTGACAGTTGATGGAATCAAGGAGTGGGGAAGTGGAGATCGTGTTTGAAACCAGTTGCTCAACATGTGGAGACTTGGTCGATTTTCCACCCACTACCTCGTGAATTCCTTCAACTGATTGCACGACTTGCTCACATTCCATCGTGTGTTTGAACACACGTGTCGTAGACCGCCAGACCAAAACCCTAAGTGATATCCCCCCAAGTGACACGATTGACGTCTCGTGGTTTGTTAGTCAATTGATGACTTCGTGATTTGATGTGACGATGATTCCATGTAGTCGTTGAGTTGAGCATGATGTTCTGAAACTCGTGAATTGAACATGTCATGAGACAGAGGTATAGTTCTTACGATGAAGTGAGCAAGTATTGCTCATTCGATGGATCGTTGAATATCGATTGTTGAACCAATATTCCTTGGTTTGAAAAAATATTTATCATTTGAGCAAGTGTTGCTCATGTGATGAATTGTTGAATATTTGGTCGTCTGAGCATGTGTTGCTCGTCTGATGGATTACTGGCAGCGTACCAAAAATATTAATTAGAATATTGGTCGTTGAATCGAGCATAATTAATAAAATTAATGACCATGAGGTCGTCATAAAATTATTAAGGTTAGAATCTGGAATGATGATCCTTGGATTCAGAAACCCTAATTTGATCAATTGATGATCAATTCATGGTTCGTCAGAATTTCAACCATGGGACGAAGGGGGGAGCAATTACATGGGACTGTGGATCAACCATGTAGTGTCCATATGCTCACGTGAGCAAATACGAAGAACTCCTGAAGAGTTGACGATTTGTTGGTGAAAGAATGATTAAATGCTGGTTTAATCATTTATTCAAAAATGCTCGTCTGAGCCTTAGGTGAGAAAACCTAATTAATTATGACGAGGCGAGGGACCGACCATGGAGTCATGAAATCGGCCCTGGGTTGTCCCGTGACCGCCTGATGATCACTTCATGAAAATCCAAAGTGTTTGGGAGAGTTTTGGACCTAATACGAGCAATTGTGCAGATTAGGTCAAAACTGTGAAAATTGATGGGACCGGCTTCCGTGAGCCAAAGAGACAATCTTGGTCAGTCAAGATAGCGTGCTCGTGTCCCCAAGGCGTCCGCGTCTCATTCCTGAGAATTTTGATATTTTCTGGCGTGCAATTGAGTATGCATTCGAGAAAATACGCCAAAATTAGGGTTTCAACGAAACTGAGGAAAACACCATGAGATGATGAAAAATAATTATAAAATAAGGAATGAGGAGGCGTGGGACCGCCGTGGTCAAGGCATGGTCGGCCGGTCGTGACCTCGGTCCCGTGGTGCCTTTTCCTTAATTTTATAATATTTTGATGATTTTATGAAAAATTCATGAATTTTGAGAAATTTGATGAATTTAGAGAGTTTCCATGAATTGAAGGAGTTTTCATGAGTTCAAGGAAGCAAAAAATATTAAAATAATAAAAAACAAGGGCATGCGGGACCGTGGAAGGCATGGTCGGCCGGCTAGGGCCCGGTCCCACGAGTTTTCCTAATTTTTTTAATATTTTTAGGTATTTTGATGATTTGAGGGAATTTTTCCTAATTTGAGAGAAATGCCATGAAATCAAGGAATTTGATGAATTCAAGGAAAACTAATAATAAAATAATAAAACAAAGGGGCGTGTGGGACCGGCTAGGGCATGGCCGGCCGGCCAAGGCCCGATCCCACAAGTTTTCATAATTTATTTTATTTTATTATTATTTGATGATTTGTGCAAAAATACCATGAAATCAAGGAGTTTTTTCATGAACTTAGAGAAATAATAATAATAATAATAAAATAATAAGGAACCGTGGGTGTGGGGCCGGTTGGGACCAAGGCATGGCCGGTTGGCCAATGGTCACGCTCCACACTCCTTTCCTCAATTTTATATTATTTTTTATGGATTTATGGAAGTACCATGAAACCGAGGAGTTTCCTCAAGACGAAGGAGATTTGATAAAATGAGAGAATTTTCATCAAATCATGGAAAATAATAAAAATACATTAAAAATATAAAACTGGCGTGGGATTGACCACGACATGGTCGGTCGGTCGTGTGTTCGTGCTCCCAGCACCCTGGTCAATATTTTTAATTATTTATTATTTTCTTCTATATTTTGCATAGGTTCATCGTTTCTTTGTATTTTTGAAATACTCGTTCGTGCGGTGACTGTTAGTGTATCATCGTTGAAAACACCTTCACCATTTGAATCGGGGCTTTCTTAGAGGTAGCTCAGATGCCCGGTTGTTGATTATTTATTACTAATTGTGGAATTCAGTGGAGAATAATTCACAAAACTGAGTAATAAGATGTTTATTATTAATTCATAGGATCAGCTGAGGATTCTACTACGAATTCATAATAATAAAGTGAGCATTACCATTCCATGGGATCGTAGATTCGACCATAGAATCAGAGTAATTAAGATTTATCTATTACCATTTATGAGACCAGTTGTGGATTCGATCATGAAATCGGGTAATGAGATAATATAGTTATTGCTATTCTATGAGATCAAGTCGTGGATTCGATCATAGAATCAAAACAATTGTTATTTCCATTCCATGGGACCAGTCGTGGATTCGGCCATGGAATAGGAGCAATTGTAATTAGGAATAATTAACTTTGTGGCTCTATACTAGCAGAGAAAGATGTCTAGGAGCATTAATTATCCCGATATGAGCTTGCCAGTAAGTCATATCCTTTATATAGTCAGGGTAAACTTGTTGTTTGTTCCTGAAGACGTTATCGCTCTATACTAGCAGAGCAAGCTGTCTAGGAGTCGTCCATCTCGTGATGCTATATAGAAATAATCACTGAAAGTATTCAGTATTCATGAGATATGCCGTTGTCCAGTCGTGAGACTACATATCTACATGTACTCTGAGAGAAAGTACTCTCCGTTGAGAATTCGATGAGAGACCCGTGTC
Source organism: Papaver somniferum (assembly GCF_003573695.1). Lineage (NCBI taxonomy): Eukaryota > Viridiplantae > Streptophyta > Magnoliopsida > Ranunculales > Papaveraceae > Papaver > Papaver somniferum. Next base: position 169,047,387 of record NC_039358.1, on the reverse strand, counting down.
TCGATACTCACGTATGATTGTTGAATTAGAGCTTAGTATAATTATGAGTTTACGAATTTAGCCTTTGTCTAAAATCCACCATCTACATTAAGTCCCCTGCTTACTGAGGAAAGTTGTGTTCCTCAGTCAGCATTAAATGGTGATTTTCCGGCCATAAATGATAATACCAGTAATTGAACTTAGTTGTAAGTTGAGACGTTACCGGATTTAAAGAGCATGAGCAAACCACGACTTGATGAAGGCTTCAATGTCATGATTGGAGCTTCTTTTGATGAAAATAAATTGGTGTTGAACCGGTGGTTTGGACGACGAGTCCGTGGTCGGTTAGGATTCGCGGGTCGGGCCTCAATAAGGAAATCCTTAGAAAATTAGGTTTTGGAAATAAAATTGATATAAAAGGAATTAATCCTTTTTTTTCCCACAACCGACTAGTGCTTCATCACCTCTCCACCACTTTTACGCTAGCAGCAGGGGGAAGAAAAAAAATCGCCGGCGCTCCACCGTCCGCCGCCGTCCGATCACCGATCGACCAGATTCCGGCCGGCGCCGACCAGGTAAGCGCCGATTTTTTTTCCCAGATGTTATGACCTTCATGAGTGGTTCATGTTTTGATCATGATGAAGTTATATACATGTGTGCATATTAGTGTGAGTTTTATGAAAACCCTTCGTTTTCGAAAACGTATGTTCGTTCGATCGTTAGTTTTGTAAACTAACTATAATCCCTGATTTAGGAGAGATTTTTTTTTCTAGTATATGAACCTAGGTTCAGTGATAAAACTTAGTTTATGAGCTTTCATGTGTACCAAGGTTTTATCATAAAAGAAGTGAATTTTCATTAAATCGGAGTAATCCTTCGTTTTAAAGACAAATAACGATGACACGAAGGAAAATATGTACGATGAACTTGTGTCCAGTAATAAAATTTTGCTTATGAGCTTTCACAATATTTTTTGCAATAATCCTTCGTTTTAAAGACAAATAACGACGATACAAAGGAAAATAAAGTTTTTTTTATATATATATATATGCAGCCGTGACATATATTGTGTAAAATATGATGGTATATTTTATTTGCATGAATTTGTTTTCACTAGATAAAATTCTTGAGAATTTATGTAAGCAATGTTGCATTAATTGTTGTTTTTTCGAAAAATCAAAACGTGGGTTTTGAGGAACCTTCGAAGATAGACGATATATTTATGATGAAATATTTTATTGTTGTAAACTTCATAGGTCAGTTGTGTGAATGTCCACATTATGAAAATTGTGTCCGTGATTTCATGAAAAATCAGTTTCGGAAATTAAATAAAGTTTCGTTCGTTTTTTGTAGTTTTCGAAGAGACGAACGATTTTGAGGTGTTAACTCTAGCATTACTATCACTATTGTTAGTGGAAGTATAAAAGGTAAGAGTTAAGAGTTACCATTTTTGCTTGTATTTCCTTGATTTATATCTGGACCGCATACTGAAGTAGAATGTAGTGTGAACCTTTTCAGCTACTTAGCAAAGATGTCCAATTCCCAAGCTGACGATGCCTCGAGGGAAGATATGTGCGTTGATGATGGTATCTCCAGAGATGAGACATGCATGGATGAAACTTCCGTTGGGGGAGATGAATACGAAATCCCTGGGATTAAGAATGTTCCGAACATAGATGATGCATTCTTTGAAAAAGATATTCCAGGAGCTGAGCAACATTTGAAATCCCCAGTGTATCGTCTTTTGATAAATCCTAGAACTGTTACTCAGAAGAAATTGGTGACTCCTAAGATAGTGATTCGATTTTGTCTTGAACGAGGGGTCTTCGCCTCATCAATCATAGAGTTTAAGCTTTCTCGACGACCTTTGGAGAAATTTGCCGGCTGGGCGAGGCATATGTTGGGTTTTCCTCATGTGAGGACTATGCTCGACCAGGCGCAGGTGACGAGAGCTATTCAAGCTTCTGGAGAGTTGTTCATTTATCATGACGCAAGTGGTATTGTGGCTCTGTTTCCTCGCTAGTGCATTCACACTCACACTTTCATATGTAGATGGGGAGAGTTTACCATTACCTTGGAAGACGTAGCGGCTCTGATGCATCTCCCAATCACGGGCAATCTTCCTGGGGATCTTTTAGATGAGGAGACCGTCGTTTCTCATGTCTTGACAGCTGCAATGGAGAAGGAGAATAAGGCCGGTAGTAAAGGATGCTATGCTTCCTGGTTGACACACTTGTGGTCCAAAGACGAGGTTTCTGATAAACCCATCGATGGTATGTTACCCATTGTTGCTTTCTTATGTTTATGGTTGTCCAGAGACGTTTTTGAAGACAGTGGAAACTTGTTGAAGGCTTTTGTGATTCCTTTTGCTATTAAGATGTCTCAAGGTGAGCAACTTCCGATAGGTAGTTTATTCTTAGGCTCCTTGTATTACAACCTGGACTCCTTGATTATAGACTCCAGTGTGTCGAACGGCTCTATGAAGATTGAGTGTTATGCCAACACGATGTTTCTTCAAGCTTGGATGTGGGACCATTTTAATAATTATGCACCTACTCCACGTGATGTTCTGCAAGGACCGAATACTGATGCGCGCCATACTTTCCCTGAGAAAGATAATGCTAGGATCATGCGTCGGTCCACAAAGCAGCCTCGTTCTAAAATACGCTTTATGGATGTGTTAGATGAAAAATCTGAGTTCAATTTTCGCCCGTGGGTGTCAGTCCCTGATTATGTTTCTCAGCCGATGACTTTCAATACTGGAGAAGGCACGAGTTTGACGTCTGGTGCGCATCTGAGTGATGGAGAAAGATCTTTCATGTTGAGTTGCACTCCTGGTCATTTGCTATCAGTCACATTTGGAGAGCTTTCAGTGGAGGAGTATAACATTGATAGACCAGCTTGACAAATGGGTATGGATCAGTGTGTTCCAACCATACGGAGGAGGAAGCCATCAGTTGAGCAACTCATGACTCATCTGGATCATACTCACGTGGATGAGAGTAGCTATTGGTTTCCTGGTTCTGGTAGATTCGCCTATGTAACCTCAGGTTATGTAGAATTCTGGGATCAGCAACTTGGGCGTTTGCGTGACTTTGTAAGATTTCCCAGACCTCCATTCAAGGATCTTCCTTCGGCTGAGATGATTTCCAGTCAACCAAGATTGAAGTATCTTTCTGGTGATAAACGAAATTCGTCTCCAGGATGCTCTCAAGTATGTTTTTTCATATAATCTTCACGAAATTATAAGAACTGTATTCTGATTATATTACTGAATTTCACCACAGGACGGTCGTAATACACGACCTCGAATCGGTGTATATTTCTCAGAGACTGAGGCGGTTATTCATGGCGGAGAAGGCAGGCATAAAGGTTATAAGTTGTTACCCAATACCGTAAAGTCCCCAGTTGGTGCTTTGGTGAGTTCCCAATATTTCTCACCGTGACTTCCATTGCTATTAACATTAGAATCATGAAGCCAATGTTGTTAATTTTTTTGCATAATTTTACTCCATCGAGTCTTGAAGGTATTCAATTTTCTGCTACTGAACAAGCAATCGCTGATTTGAGTGACGAAGAAACTGTAAGTATTTCTTCACATGTTCAAATGTGGTGCTTCATAGATGAAAATATTGATTGTAGAGGACGTGTACAGGAGGATGTCGTCATGGATATGGAGAATTCTGGAATTCAATCATCCTCTGGGAATGGGAATGGGAATGGAGGTAATTCCCAAGATTCGGAGCCGGATGGAAGTGATGTTCCTCTTGTCGTTGATGTGGACAGCTCCAACCCCTTGAACACTTTGGAGACTCCTCAAGTAAGTATATATCTTGTATATTCTTCATATAAGTATAAAAGTGTTGACTTGTGAATGAATGAATGAGAACCCATGTGAATATATGAAAACTTAGTCGAATTTCGTCGTCAGAAAATTCAGAACCCAGCTTTTTAATAGAAACGCTGTAGAATCTTCGTCCGGAGTCGGATTTTGATGATTTGCATGTGCAAATTCAAGCCCGGAAAATTTCCAAGCTTTAAAAAAGAGAAGATTTTTAAGTTTTGAGCACGTTCAGAGCCTGAAAAAGGCGAAATAGTAAACTTCCAGGAGACTTCCAGAACTTTTTCAGATTGCGCATCACTTGATATTTTGGCCTCATCTACTCGCTCGTTCATCGGGTTTCCATGAAATTTTTACATGTCATAGAGGACATCCATACTAAGAGAATGGCATATGACCCATCCTCGTATTCCTTGTATATTGCTCCTAGTTTGTCTCCTAGTACAGGGCAGAGTTCAGTTTCTTTAGACGGACTCATCGTAAAATGTGTTTTCATGACTTTCATGTTATTTGCTCGTGCCTTGAATGTAGTATGATGAACCTTGATGATGTTGCGTTTCTGGTATACTATGTTTCATAATCTCCTTTGGATTCGTGACTCTAACCTCATGTAATCTTCGTATTAGGTGCTAAATACCGAAGTTGAGGATACTGGAGCCAACGATGATAACTCTAACCATTCCGGAGTTATTGATGAAGATACAACCATCCTTGCATTTCAAGGCCGTGAGAAGGTCTCTACTGTTGTTATGGAAACCCAGATGGTTGTTGCCTCAGTGATAGAAGAAACCGAGACAACAGCGGAGAATACCGAAGGAACTGTTGCTTTGGTCGTGGGAGCCACTCCAGTGACCGAGAACCGTATAATATTGTATGAATATCCAACTGCAGGGGTCACTTTCGATCCTCCCTTTAACACTTCACTCCCGTATCATGAACTGGTCGGTGGATTCAGCGTTTCCATTGGATATGCACGCCTGTATGAGACGATATGGAAGAAGTTCGGCCACATGATCGTTGACAGGAACCCTGGGCGTGCTTATGCTTTAATCATGCAAGTAGGCGTTATCTTGCGTGTCGTGAGTGATATGCATACGAGACCCAGGAATACCGTGACTCCAGATATACTTTTTGATTGGGAGTTTAACTTGGAGAATTCAGAAAGACTTGGCCTCAACCTGGAATGGCTTCGTAAGCAAATAAACGTTAACAAGGATTCATGTGAGAAGAACATACCCTTTCCAAACGATGCTGTGAAGGAGAAGGAGGACAAGATTTCCAGGCTGACCGAGGAGTTGAACAAGGAGAGGGCGGCTTTGCAAATCTTGAAGGATGCTGATGAGCGAAATCCTTTTCTTGATGATCTCTTGAACTTCTGAACTTCTGAGAGATGTGAGGTTTATACTTGGGTTCTTGATATTTAGATGGTTTTGGATTGACTGATAGTTGAGGATTTTCTTGTAGATTTGATAGAGATTTTCTTTTACGAAATATGAACTGAATTTTGATAAATTGCTGAATTCAAATATTGATTGCAAGTATTGCAAATGTTTTGAAGGAATTGAAATACAAATGAAATAAAATCCTAAATGTTAAATCCCAACACCATGAGTGCTTCAAATGCCCAATACCTTAAATATCCAATAATTTCAGATAAACGCCTTGAGCCAATTTTCGTGAATTACTGGTAGGGTTCTGCCATCTGTGTTGGTCAATTTGTAGTATCCTACGGCCACGGACTCAGCTGAACTGCTTTGAGAACCAGGTCCCCTTCATGAAACTTGTTAGGCTTGGTCGATCGTGCCTTGAATATCTTCCGCTGATTCAGAATTCCCTGTTTGATGGAATCCCTCGATTGTGGATCGTATGGATACTCGCGCGGAAGAGAGTATCCATCATAGTGTTGATCATGTTTAGCCAAGTGTTCGGTAATAAACCTCTCGATGGAGTGACCGATTTGAAGAAGTTCTGAACCCAACCATTGAGTGTAATTTTGTTGAGGTGAAGTTACCCACTCGTAGCTTTTGATGACTCCTAAATTATTCATGGGGAGAAGTCCCTGGACCATAGTAGCGTATTTCAACATTGGTAATATTGGAGCAAGAGGAGGAATAAGACTTGCCTGAGCTCGAAACCTTCTGACAAAGGTGTGTGGATTATCTCCAAGTTCCTACGTAAGTCCCATCAGAGTTTTCACTTCTTCCAGATGCTCAAACGGTGGTGCGTCCTCTGCTTCGTCTTCCGACTCGGAATCCTTGTCGATCACAGTATGATTTGAAGGCATCATTGTCCTTCCAGCATGAATCCAAGTTCTCCCAAGGACCATGTCGTATCCAGGGTCTTCCCGGATTATGAAAAACTTGGCCTCAATGCAGATCAATCTTTCCGTAATTTTGAGAGTGATGAAGCCGTATGCGTCTCTGGAGATTCCTTCGTGGTCCCTGATTGCTATGGGAGCGTGGGTGGCTTCCCGTCGAGTAATACCAGCAGCTCTGAGAGTTTTCAAAGGGATGATGTTGACAGCGGTACCAACATCTAAGAACGCCCTCTTGAACTCATTTCCTTTAATGTGCACTGTGGTGAGCAGTCTCCATTCATACATTTCTGTGTCGGTGGTTGAAGGTCCGGTGGTGGTCTCTTGGATCAGCGGACGTCTTCCGGACACGATGTGGTTCAGTGCAGCAAACATGTCTTTCCTTTGAGCTTTCGAAAGATACGACAGCTCGCAGACATGTTCGATCAGAGATTGGACCGTTTCCTTAACAAGAGGTTCAGAGATGGTAAAAGTTCTGACTGGGAGGGGGTTTTGTGCACCCCCTCAGTCCCCAGGTTGAGCTCTCCTGATTCGACCTCTTCTTTGAATATGCGCTTCAAAATTTTGCAATCACTCGTGGGATGGCTGACGTATCTATGGAAGCGACAATACCGAGGATTTTCCATGGCCTCTTCAGTTGGTTCCTTCTTGAAATAAGGCAATTTGATTTCGCCTTCTTGAATCCAAGCATCGAGTAGTTCATTAACTTCTTCCATTGAACAGGGAAAATCAGGTGCTTCTGGATCTTCCGTATGCTGAGGAGGGATTTTCGAGTTCCCCTTCTTGTGTGTCTTTGAAGGGGTGGAGGAAGTCTGCTTGTGTTGTGGTTCTGCTTTTCGCTTACTCCCTTCCGTGACAGCATTTGTTGAAGGTTGCAGGTTATATTGCTTGTTGATCAAACGCCTGCTTCCTCGAGTGTCTTTTGAATCTTCAGTCTTTGTAGACTTTTCTCTTCCTAAAAGAGAGGGTGCAGTGGTTGCCGACCTCTTCGCAGCTTCGTGAAGCTATGAGAAAGTCTGGAATCGAAGGTTTTCTAGCAAGGCCCTGTAGACCGGGAGCATGCCATTGATGCACAAGTCCACCAGTTGTTGCTCCGTGACGTTTGGGTCATGACAATCCAGGGCTTGGACTCTGAATATTTTCACATAATCATTGGGATTTTCACCGACCCTCTGAAACATCCTTCCAAGGTCGGAGAGGGTGACTTGACACGAAGAAGTATTTCCTGTAGAATGCGTTAACCATTTCTCCCCAATTGTTGATAGTCCCTGGTGCGATGTTGTTATACCAGGTGTATGCTCTGCCTTTCAGAGATTTTGAGAATTCCTTGAGACGGACGACATGATTGTGTTCATGTTCTCCCAGGGATTCGAGAAAACGAGAGACATGTTCCATAGCATTTCCAGTTCCATCATATAAGGTGAAGGTTGGAGAAACGTAACCTTTGGGGAGTGGAGTCCTCTGCGTAGCGGCAGGATAAGGAGGTTGATGACGATGGACATGCGATGTTTTGTCTTTTCCATGGTTCTCCAAAAGGTGCTCCAGATCCTCGCGAGTGATGAAATTCGATGATCCCTTCGCTGATGAGTTGTCTGCAGCAGTTTTGTGGACTTCGTCGTCTTCTACTGTATGGATTGGAATTACTTGAGGACCGTCGTCTGAGGATTTCTCCTTCTCCTTTCCCTTCTCTTGAGTCTTTTCTGACATCTTGTCAGTATGAGTTTTGAGATAATTATACAGCTCCTTCTGTGTAGCAGCCATGTCAGTCTGGTTCTTTGCAAGAGTCTCCTGCGCTTTGATAAGATCAGCAATAGTAGGCGGTGGATCTCCTCTGACTTCTTCAGGGTGTCGTCCGGACAGTGGATGACCTTCGGAGTGAGGAGGAGTAGTGTCACCACCATCAGTGTTGGAGGTCGGTATTGTCTCCGGGATATTTCGATTGTTGTTGTTGCTAGTGATAGCACGGTTTGTGTTAGGATTCGTAACTGAACCTGACCTGAGATCAACCATCTTGTGAAATTGTTAGATTGCAACCGAGAGATTAATCTCCCACTGTGGTTGCCAATCTGTAGATGGGGAAAAACGATTTGCTGGTTTTTAAGGAATTGAGGAGACGACCGTACGGAGGAGACTCCTCGAACCGAGCGAAATGTTAAACCTCACACAGATGCATCGCTGCAAAGGGGGTTCTTTAGATACGAGAGATCAATCTGTAGTACTCCGGCCTAAATCAAGACAATGACCGTTCTAGAGTAAATTCGGTCATAAGAGAGGATGGGTTGATCTGTAGGAGGGAAGCTGAGAAATGTGTGGAATCAATGGTAATCAAAGATTGTGGGTGTGTGAAATCCGAATACGATAAGCTCTGAGATCATCAACTCATCAATTGAGCAACTACTCTAACATTCCTCATGTTACACCTGGCGGCATGGAGGGCAGAGGGATCCCGACTTTGGCAGAGTTGGATCAAATCCTAGAGGTCCATACCAGGAACATGGACCTTATGAAGGAGACGATAAACCACATCCTCGACTTTCTCATCAGATTGACATCCGAGTTAGGCAGTATCTCCGCTCCAGAAGCCTCAACACCGGGGACTGAGACGTCATCTGACCCTCAAATCAACAGCTTCACCACATACGAGAAGCCGGTGGAACAAGAGGTCACACATTTGATTGAAAATCTATGCAAACTCCTTCACTTCTCTAGGGATCAGCGCACAAACACATTTTCAGCACTTAACCAGATATCATCCAGCGTACAAATAACGTCACGAACACCATCAGTTGAAGAAGTCTCCCTAGTGCCTGGACATTCGATCGACAACATCTCTTTTGGAGAAGAAGATCGCATGACGGATGAAGGGCACAACCGAGCGTTGTATGTCACTGGTTTCATCAAAGATACCGAATTTGGAAGAGCTCTTGTTAACAACGGTGATTCCACCAACATTGTCACTATGAAGACTCTCAGGATGGCCAGATTCCCACAAGGTAAAATCGTTCGCTATCCCATCCTAATGACAGGATTTGAAGGAAGTCAAAGCCATACATATGGATATGCATACATAGATTTGAGGGTGGGGCCGATTCGATCGAAAACAAAGTTTCATGTGATCGAGCAAGAACCTGACTACCACATAATACTGGGACGCCCATGGCTCCATGATAACAAGGTTGTTCCTTAAACATACCATCAATGCATGAAGGCCCTGCTCGACAACAAGATCGTTCGCATTCCAGCTTCATCATCTCCTTATGCTCCCGTCTATGATACTGAGTTCCTTGAATCTCAAAAAGGCGTCCCGGAACCTCCAATCAGGATTCACAGTACTCCACTTCCAAGCTGGAAGACTATCGAGAAGGCTGATAACGATCCGTCGTCCTCAGCTGCTAAAATGATCAAGTCACCTACTACACCGACTAAACGCCATAACGATCAAGTCTCAACTCCAAGGACAAACTTCACGACCGATCGAGACGTAGAAGGGAGAGCCATTTATAGCCGACGGAAATATTAGCAATTAATCGGGGAGAACGATGAAAAGTCTCCCCACCATGAAGAATCGTGTCAGAGTGAGCTATCACTTGAAGAAGAAGTCCAAGATGCCCTACGACAACTACAGGACGACACTGACTCTACCACTGACGATCTCGAAACAATCAACATTGGGACTGAAGACGATCCAATGCCAATCCTGATCAGTTCAGCGCTATCACTTGAGAAGCGGACCGAGCTGGTAAAATTATTGAAAGAATATCAAGATGTCTTCGCCTGGACGTACGAATAAATGACGGGTCTAGATGACAAACTCGTCACCCATCACCTACACATCGTCCCTGGTTTCAAAGCTGTCAAACAACCGCCCAGGCAATTTAGACACGAAGTCAAGGAGCAAATCAAGGTCGAAATCCTGAAACTGTTGGCAGCAGGGTTCATCAAGCCTATTCTTCATCCAACGTGGCTAGCAAATGTGGTACCTGTTAAGAAGAAAAATGGTCAAATCAAATGTTGTGTAGACTTCAGGATCTTGAACAAATGTTGTCCAAAGGATGATTTTCCTCTACCCAACATTGACATGCTCGTCGATGCGACCAGTGGTCACGGTATGTTCTCATTCATGGACGGCTATAGTGGGTACAACCAGATCAAGATGTATGAACATGACGCCAACAAGACTGCGTTCCGTACTCCCATTGGGAATTTTCACTACATTATGATGCCCTTTGGATTAAAGAATGCGGGTGCCACCTATCAACGATCCATGGATGCCATATTCCACGACATGATGCACAAGCAAGTAGAAGACTATGTTGATGATGTGGTGGTAAAATCGAAGACTCGAGCATCTCATCTCTAATTTCTAAGGCAGGTGTTTGAAAGGTGCAAAGAATAAAAATTAAAAATGAATCCTCTAAAGTGCGCATTCGGAGTTTCTTCCGGAAAATTCTTAGGATTCCTGGTCACGGCTGAAGGGATCAAAGTCGACCCAGACAAGGCAAAATCTATTACCACCATGCCTCCTCCACGTACTGTGAAGGAACTACAAAGCTTTATGGGCAAGGTAAATTACATTCGACGCTTCATTCCTGGATTAGCTCAACTCATTGCTTCGTTCACACCTCTGATGAAGAAAGGAGTAAGCTTCACCTGGACAGGTGTTCAACAAGAAGCTTTTCATAAAATACAACAGATATTATTGTCACCGTCCGTCATGATGTCTCCAGTGCAGGGACGACCTCTGATTCTTTACACATCCTCCAGTGACGTCGCCATCGGCGCACTCCTCGCTCAGGATGACGACAAAGGCGTCGAACCGATTTACTACTTCAGCCACACAATGAGAGATGCTCAACTCCGATACCGAAAGGCCGAAAGGGCATGCCTGGCATTGGTACATGCAATCCAGAAGTTCAGACATTACTTACTATCTAACAGAGTCGTACTCATCTCCAAAGCTGATCCCATAAAGTTCTTGCTATCAAAGCCAACCTTGATAGGAAGACCAGTGAAGTGGCTACTCCAGATGTCATAATTTGACATAGCTTGCACGCCACCTAAAGCCATCAAAGGTTAAGCGGTCGAAGACTTGCTCGCCGCTTTTCCATGGGAAGACACAACAACACTACATTAAGAAGTGCCCGGAGAATTCCCAGACATCTTGGTCATCAAGGAAGAAACATGGCTTCTATACTTTGATGGATCTACCACCCCTAGTAGTGACACCGGAGGAGCGGGAATAATGCTTGTGTCTCCATCTGGTGAAGTTTTCTCACATTCGTCCAAGTTGGATTTCCACTACACCAACAACTCAGCGGAATATGAAGCCTTCCTATTAGGATTATCCTTGGCCAAGCAAGCAGGAGCAACACACCTCGAGATAAGGGGAGATTCAAAATTATTGGTCAACCAGATGAATGGAACGTATTCTCTCAAAGAAATCACACTTGCTCCATTCAGAACCGAAGCTCAGCGACTGTTGACCTATTTTGCTGACGCAACGATCGTCCATACTGGACGGACTAACAGGCATGCTGATTGCCTAGCAACTCTCGCCTCCAAGCTGCAATTCGAAGGAGCACAGAAAACGATCACTGTACAGAGGCGTACGTATCTTCACTTGGCTCACTCAGATCGAAGACATTCCAGCGAACGATTGGCGAGCACCCATCATTCATGAATTGAGCAGCTCTATTCAGAAGGCCAAGTCAGCCTCAAGGAATTGAAGAACTACTTCTTGCTTCATGGAGGGCTATACTATCGAAACCCTGATGGATCTCTATCACGATGTCTTGGGAGCGACGAAGCGGAAGAACACTCAAGCGCATACATGAGGAAGTCTGTGGGCAAACGTTAGTGGTAACACTTTACAGAAAGCTTCAAAGAATGGGGTACTACTGGCCATCCATGGAGACTCAGTCAAGAGCTTTACAAGGATCTTGTCCTGATTGCCAAACACCTCCTCATCACTTGGAGGTTTTGACGGTCCACCACACTGGGGACTGGAGGGAGCCTTACATCAAATACCTCCGGGACAACGAACTACCACTGGAAAAGAAGCAAGCAGTCAAACTCATTCAGAAAGCTAAGAGATTCGTCTATCTCGATGGGATCTTATACCGCAAAAGCTTTGGTGGAAATTTACTGAGGTGCTTAGCCGAACATGAAATCCCTACAATCCTGAAGGAAGTACATGATGGAGAACATCAAGGAAAGAGGAAACTATTTCTTCAAATTCATGAGAAATATTATTGGCCAACCATGGAAGATGATGCAGCCACACGTTCAGAGGTGTCACCAATGCCAAACCCATGGTAATCTCATCCACACTCCTTGTCTCCCGTTGAATTCTGTGAATAGTCCGTGGCCTTTCTACAGCTGGGGACTAGATATCATTGGGAAGATCAATCCAGCATCTTCAAAACAACATGAATACATCATCACTGCGACAGAGTACTTCACCAAGTGGGTCGAAGCTATTCCTCTTCGAAGCACCACTGGAGTTACGATTGCCGCCTTCATCAAAGAGCATAATATGCAGATTCGGAGTTCCTAAGCATATCATCACAGATAACGGAACTCCTTTTGCCAATCAAGATGTTGAGAAGCTGCTCAATAAATATGGGATCAAACAAATCTTCTCCACGCCTTACTATCCACAAGGAAATGGTCAAGCAGAAAGTACCAACAAGACTTTGGTCAGGATTATCAGTCGGACGATTCATGACAATCCTCGATCATGGCATGAGCAATTACCCATGGCTCTATGGGCTTACAGAACTGCACCAAGGAGCTCGATCGGTACTTCGCCATATTCCCTTGTCTATGGAGCCGACGCCATACTTCCAGCAGAAATCAAAGTTCCCTCAGCCAGGATTGCAGCATCCAGTGGTGTACAATGGGATGAGGCCGAAATCTCCAGATCAAGAATCGCTGAGCTAGATATGCTGGAATCAAGGAGAACCAAGGTGGAAAAATATGTGGAAGCTTACAAACAGAGGATCTCCAGAGCCTACAACAAAATGGTAAGACCTCGAACATTTCAAGTAGGAGATTTGGTATTAAAGACGGCAAAGCACATTCAACAAGACATGTCCGCTCCTAAGTTCTCTCCTAAATGGGAAGGGCCATATGTTGTTATCAAAGCAGTGTCTAGCGGATACTACAAAATTTTAGCAATCAATGGAGGAAAGGAAGGAAACATCATCAATGGCAAATGGCTCAAAGCTTATTATGCCTGATCCATGAAACAAACTACCTCTTCATCATTTCAAGCATTTTCAAAAATGTAATTTCATTCCTCCAAAGAGCATGCGAATGCTCCTTTGTTCATTAAACATTTCATAAATGAGCAAAATTCGTTCATACCATGATCAACTGTTTCACCTAACTAGAAACTCAGATTTACTCAAAAAACAACAACCACAAATGCTCACTCAGAGCAAACCATCCAGCAACGGATAATCCCTGTAAGAAGCCTCGTCAAGCTTCTTCTGAAAAATCTTGGTCTTTGCCTTCAAGTCTTCGACCTTTCTCAACCCTTGCTGACTCCAGAGCCAGTATCCTCTCCTCATCCAGTAAAGCTGCATTCATGGAAATTGCATCAGCAGCCTCTGCCCTTATGAACCTTGATTATCTCAAGACGACGACGGAGCCAGCTTACATTGAATCGCAATATCTCACAATTCGAGATCATTTCATCCCATTGGTGCAGTTCATGGTTTTTGACGTCTCGCAAGTGCATCTGATTCATTTCCTCGATGATCGGCAATAGCCCCGCTACCGTGGTTAAAAGGGTTGGAAGAAAACCTTTCCACACTTCTGTGGTAGCAATGTGACCATACTTCTTCCAGATCTTGGTGTACAGAGACGCATGACATTTGGGAACCACGAATCCGCCGACCATTTCATTGTCTGGGAAGGTATTAATCAATGGGGCTTCGAATAAAAGTCCAGCGGTTGGGTATTCACGAGCATGGACACCGTCTCCGGTCTCCACGGATCCTACAGAATCTTCACATGCCTGGTTACTGCTTTCCTCAACCTCAACCACGGTCACGGACTTTCCACTCTTTCTTCGTCTAGCATCGACGACGACACGGACATCCGCCTACGATGAAACGAAGGAGTGTTAATCCCGGGATCAGTACAATCTCAAGAGTCATAGGTTTACTTACAGACGATCCAGCTTCAGCACGAGCCGATCCATACCGGGCAGGAGCTCTAACAGTCCGCTTAGGCCTTGCATTATGAGGAGTAGCATTCTCTTACAGTCCTACGACAAATCATTCTCTTGTGATCAACAATCTCGATTGAACAAGACAAGAAAGGGAAGAAGAAGAAGTGTACAACTTACTGAGATAGACGTTGCTATTTCACGCTTCGACTGAAGATCATCTTGAGAAGAAATGCTATTGCTCGACATGACGGCAAGAGGGTAGGATCAAAACTTCTCTGCACGATGAAACTGACTCAGGAATGGAAGAAATATTTGCGTGGATCATAGATTTGGAGTCTTGAAGATATATATATCAGGCGATAGTCATATAGTCAACTCAGTTACGAGTTTCACTGAAACCCTAGGCTTCAAAGATCGATACCGAAGACGCGGAGGAAAATAACACACTGGGGACTGAACATCACGGGTCAAAGGATAGGCCACGCGGCCTTGTACACGTCATGAATTCTCAGCCGTGTGTTACTTCTCATGAAAATCGACAAGTCATGATGAATTTGGATATATGGACATTGGTCCATGTCATGGATTAGAAGAAATCGACGTTAACAAAATGTTCATCATTCAGAAGAAAAGTCTAATTGAAGTAAAGTCGTTTAAACAGTCAAAAGAAAGATATCCACTATGAAGACTAAAAGGGAATGCTCTAACGTCTAAAGAAGATGGAAGTAAAACTACTCGTCGGACTCATCCGAATTGTCAGCTTCATCGTCACTGTCCTTCTCGGAATCATCTTCTTCAGAGTCACTGTCAGGATCATTGGTGAAGTCCGGTGGACGGAAGATAACATCATCTGAATCCGAGTTATCTTCTGCTGCAGCTTCAGCTTCAATTTTCTTCATCGTCCTCTGATGCTCTCTTTCATATCGATCAGGCTTAATGTAACGCTCGGATGGTTCCCATGTGATCTCTCCTTCAGAAGCATCAGCATCAGAATCAGAAGGCACCCCATCCAAGAATTGACGCTTCTCCTCAACCCTCTGTCTCTTACGCCGGTGCGATCTTTTTCACGTTGACGGGCATCCTCCTTTTTGTCTTCAGCTCTTTTCTTTTCGAGTTCAGCAAAAGAGACTCTTCGCTCACCCAAGGAACATTAGGCTTCGCCCCTTCCTGGGTAACCCTAGCCTTTGATTTCGCTACAGGAGCGTCGGAATCCTCATCAGAAGAGCCAGAGGAAGAAGAGGAATACCAGTAATCGTAATTGCTGTTATTGTTGGTCGACATTTTCTGGAACCGGAAGATCAAAGATTACTACTATGTAAACAAACCAACATCAGAAAAAATGGTAACTTAACTCTTACCTTTTATACTTCCACTAACAATAGTGATAGTAATGCTAGAGTTAACACCTCAAAATCGTTCGTCTCTTCGAAAACTGCAAAAAACGAACGAAACTTTATTAATTTCGAAACTGATTTTTCATGAAATCACGGACACAATTTTCATAATGTGAACATTCACACAACTGACCTATGAAGTTCATAAAAAAAATATTTCATCATAAATATATTGTCTATCTTCGAAGGTTCCTCAAAACCCACGTTTTGATTTTTCAAAAAAACAGCAATTAATGCAACTTGCATACATAAATTCTCAAGATTTTATCTAATGAAAACAAATTCATGCAAATAAAATATACCATCATATTTTCACAATATATGTCACGGCTATATATATATAAAAAAAAATTATTTTTCCTTCATATCGTCGTTATTTATCTTTAAAACGAAGGTTTATTTCAAAAAATATTGTGAAAGCTCACATCTCATACATATAATAAAGTTTTGTATTTACATGAAAGCTCATAAGAAAAATTTTATCACTGGACACAAGTTCATCATACATATTTTCCTTCGTGTCATCGTTATTTGTCTTTAAAACGAAGGATTATTCTGATTTCATGAAAATTCACTTCTTTTATGATAAAACCTTGGTACACATGAAAACTCATAATTATACGAAGCTCTGATTCAGCAATCAGACGTGAGTATCGAGACACGGGTCTCTCATCGAATTCTCAACGGAGAGTACTTTCTCTCAGAGTACATGTAGATATGTAGTCTCACGACTGGACAACGACATATCTCATGAATACTGAATACTTTCAGTGATTATTTCTATATAGCATCACGAGATGGACGGATCCTAGACAGCTTGCTCTGCTAGTATAGAGCGATAACGTCTTCAGGAACAAACAACAAGTTTACCCTGACTATATAAAGGATATGACTTACCGGCAAGCTCGTATCAGGATAATTAATGCTCCTAGACAGCTTGCTCTGCTAGTATAGAGCCACAAAGTTAATTATTCCTAATTACAATCGCTCATATTCCATGGTCGAATCCACGACTGGTCCCATGGAATGACAATAACAATTGTTCTGATTCTATGATCGGATCCACAGCTTAATCTCATAGAATAGCAATAACTATATTATCTCATTACTCCCATTTCATGATCGAATCCACAGCTGGTCTCTTAAATGGTAATAGATAAATATTAATTACTCTGATTCTATGGTTGAATCTACGATCCCATGGAATGGTAATGCTCACTTTATTATTATGAATTCGTAGTAGAATCCTCAGCTGATCCTATGAATTAATAATAAACATCTTATTACTCAGTTTTGTGAATTATTCTCCACTGAATTCCACAATTAGTAATAAATAATCAACAACCGGGCGTCTGAGCTACCTCTAAGTAAGCCCCAATTCAAATGGTGAAGGTGTATTCAACGATGATACACTAACAGTCACCGCACGAACGAGTATTTCAAAAATACAACGAAACGATAAACCTATGCAAAATATAGAATAAAATAATAAATAATTAAAAATATTGACCAGGCTGCTAGGAGCACGGACACACGACCGACCGACCGTGTCGTGGTCAATCCCACGCCAGTTTTATATTTTTAATGCATTTTTATTATTTTCCATCATTTGATGAAAATTCTCTCATTTTATCAAATCTCCTTCGTCTTGAGGAAACTCCTCGGTTTCATGGTACTTCCATAAATCCATAAAAAATAATATAAAATTAAGTAAAGGAGTGTAGGGCGTGACCATTGGCCAACCGGCCATGCCTTGGTCCCAACCGTCCCCACACCCACGGTTCCTTATTATTTTTTTATTATTATTATTATTATTTCTCTAATTTCATGAAAAAAACTCCTTGATTTCATGGTATTTTTGCACAAATAATCAAATAATAATAAAATAAAATA
Organism: Papaver somniferum; assembly: GCF_003573695.1. Lineage (NCBI taxonomy): Eukaryota > Viridiplantae > Streptophyta > Magnoliopsida > Ranunculales > Papaveraceae > Papaver > Papaver somniferum. Next base: position 169,029,787 of record NC_039358.1, on the reverse strand, counting down.
AATTATGAAAACTTGTGGGACCGGGCCTTGGCAGGCCGACCATGCCCTCGTTGGTCCCACACGCCCCTTTGTTTTATTATTTTATTATTAGTTTTCCTTGAATTCATCAAATTCCTTGATTTCATGGTATTTCTCTCAAATTAGGAAAAAATCCTTCAAATCATCAAAATACCTAAAAATATTAAAAAATTAGGAAAACTCGTGGGACCGGGCCCTAGCCGGCCGGCCATGCCTTCCACGGTCCCACACGCCCTTGTTTTTTATTATTTTAATATTTTTTGCTTCCTTGAACTCATGAAAACTCCTTCAATTCATGGAAACTCTCAATATTCATCAAATTTCTCAAAATTCATGAATTTTTCATAAAATCATCAAAATATTATAAAATTAAGAAAAAGGCACCACGGGATCGTGGTCACGACCGGCCGACCATGCCTTGACCACGGCGGTCCCACGCCTCCTCATCCCTTATTTTATAATTATTTTTCGTCATCTCATGGTGTTTTCCTCAGTTTCGTCGAAACCCTAATTTTGGCATATTTTCTCGAATGGATGCTCAATTGTACACCAGAAAATATCAAAATTCTCAAGACTGAGACGCGGATGCCTTGGGGACACGAGCACGCTATCTTGACCGACCAAGATTGGCTCTTTGGCTCACGGAAGTCGGTCCCATCAATTTTCACAGTTTTGACCTAATTTGCACAATTGCTCGTATTAGGTCCAAAACTCTTCCAAACACTTTGGACTTTCATGAAGTGATCGTCAGGCGGTCACGTGACAACCCAGGGCCGGTTTCATGACTCCATGGTCGGTCCCTCGCCTTGTCATAATTAATTAGGTTTTCTCACCTAAGGCTCAGACGAGCATTTTTGAATAAATGATTAAGCCAACATTTAATCATTCTTCCACCAACAAATCGTCAACTCTTCAGGAGTTCTTTATATTTTCTCACGTGAGCATATGGACACTATATGGTTGATCCACGGTCCCATGTAGTCGCTTCCTCCTTCTTCCCATGGTTAAAATTCTGACGAACCATGAATTGATCATCAATTGATCAAATTAGGGTTTCTGAATCCAAGGATCATCATTCCATATTCCAACCTTAATAATTTTACGACGACCTCATGGTCATTAATTTTATTAATTATGCTCGGTTCAACGAACAATATTCTAATTAATATTTTTGGTACGTTGCCAATAATCCATCAGATGAGAAACACATGCTCAGACGATCAAATATTCAACAATTCATCACGTGAGCAGCATTTGCTCAGATGAGGAATATTTGCTCAAACCAAGGAATAATGGTTCAACAATTGATATTCAACGATCCATCGAATGAGCAATACTTGCTCGCTTCATCGTAAGAACTATACCTCTGTCTCATGACATGTTTAATTCATGAGTTTCAGAACATCATGTTCAACGCAGCAACTACATGGACTCATCGTCCCATCAAACCATGAAGTCATCAATTGACTAATAAACCACGAGACGATAATCGTGTAACTTGGGGGGATATCACTTAGGGTTTTGGTCTGGCGGTCTACGGCACGTGTGTTCAAACACACGATGGAATGTGAGCAAGTCGTGTAATCAGTTGAAGGAATTCACGAGGTAGTGGGTGGAAAATCGACCAAGTCTCCACACGTTGAGCAACTGGTTTCAAACACGATCTCCACTTCCCCACTCCTCGATTCCATCAACTGTCACACTTCATGGAATCATGGCGTCTAGAATCCCAGCAATATAAATAAGTCTCTGAATCATGATTGAAACAACATCATCAGTATCATCAATCTCACGTCTCATCGACAACACGAGATCATCAACTCATCAATTGAGCAACTACTCTCAATTGAGCAATTTCAATCACTCAGAGCTTATCGTATTCGAAAATTACACACCCACAATCTTTGATTACCATTGATTCCACATATTTCTCAGCTTCCCTCCTACAGATCAACCCATCCTCTCTTGTGACCGAATTTACTCTGGAACGGTCATTGTCTTGATTTAGGCCGGAGTACTACAAATTGATCTCTCGAATCTAAAGCACCCCCTTTGCAGCGGTGCATCTGTCTGAGGTTTAACATTTCGCTCGGTTCGTGGAGTCTCCTCCGTACGGTCGTCTCCTCAATTCCTTAAAAACCAGCAAATCGTTTTTCCCCATCTACAGATTGGCGACCAGCAAATCGTTTCACAACACCGCCTACCATTGCTGATCTTATCAAAGCGCAGGAGACTCTTGCAAAGAACCAGACTGACATGGCTGCTACACAGAAGGAGATGTATAATTATCTCAAAACTCTTACTGACAAGATGTCAGAGAAGACTCAAGAGAAGGGAAAGGAGAAGGAGAAATCCTCAGACGACGGTCCTAAAGTAATTCAAATCCATACAGTAGAAGACGACGAAGTCCACAAAACTGCTGCAGATAACTCATCAGCGAAGGGATCATCGAATTTCATCACTCGCGAGGATTTGGAGCACCTTTTGGAGAACCGTGGAAAAGACAAAACATCGCATGTCCATCGTCATCAACCTCCTTATCCTGTCGCTACGCAGAGGACTTCACTCCTCAAAGGTTACGTTTCTCCAACCTTCACTTTATATGATGGAACTGGCAATGCTAGGGAACATGTCTCTCGTTTTCTCGAATCCCTGGGAGAACATGAACACAATCATGTCGTCCGTCTCAAGGAATTCTCAAAATCTCTGAAAGGCAGAGCATACACCTGGTATAACAACATCGCACCAGGGACTATCAACAATTGGGGAGAAATGGTTAACGTATTCTACAGGAAATACTTCTTCGTGTCAGAACAAGTCACCCTCTCCGACCTTGGAAGGATGTTTCAGAGGGTCGGCGAAAATCCCAATGATTATGTGAAAAGATTCAGAGTCCAAGCCCTGGATTGTCATGACCCAAACGTCACGGAGCAACAACTTGTGGACTTGTGCATCAATGGCATGCTCCCGGTCTACAGGGCCTTGCTAGAAAACCTTCGATTCCAGACTTTCTCAGAGCTTCACGAAGCTGCGAAGAGGTCGGCAACCACTGCACCCGCTCTTTTGGGAAGAGCAAAGTCTACAAAGACTGAAGATTCAAAAGACACTCGAGGAAGCGGGTGTTTGATCAACAAGCAGTATAACCTGCAACCTTCAACAAATGCTGTCGCGGAAGGGAGTAAGCGAAAAGCAGAACCACAACACAAGCAGACTTCCTCCACCCCTTCAAAGACACACAAGAAGGGGAACTCGAAAATCCCTCCTCAGCATAAGGAAGATCCAGAAGCACCTGATTTTCCCTGTTTAATGGAAGAAGTTAATGAACTACTCGATGCCTAGATTCAAGACGGCGCAATCAAATTTCCTTATGTCAAGAAGGAACCAACTGAAGATGCCATGGAAAATCCTCGGTATTGTCGCTTCCATAGATACGTCAGCCATCCCACGAGTGATTGCAAAATTTTGAAGCGCATATTAAAAAAAGAGGTCGAATCAGGAGAGCTCAACCTAGGGACTGAGGGGGTGCACAAAAACCCACTCCCAGTCAGAACTTTTACCATCTCTGAACCTCCTGTCAAGGAAACGGTCCAATCTCTGATCGAACATGTCTGCGAGCTGTTGTATCTTTCGAAATCTCAAAGGAAAGACATGTTTGCTGCAATGAACCACATCGTGTCCGGAAGACGTCCGCTGATCCAAGAGACCACCAACGTACCTTCAACCACCGACACAGAAATGTATGAATGGGGACTGCTCACCACAATGCACATTAAAGGAAATGAGTTCAAGATGGAGTTCGTCGATGTTGGTACCGCCGTCAACATCATCCCTTTGAAGACTCTCAGAGCTGCTGGTATTACTCGACGGGAAGCCACCCACGCTCCCATAGGAATCAGGGACCACGAAGGAATCTCCAGAGACGCATACGGCTTCATTACTCTCAAAATTACAGAAAGATTGATCTGCACTGAGGCCAAGTTTTTCATAATCCGGGAAGACCCTGGATACGACATGGTCCTTGGGAGAACTTGGATTCATGCTGGAAGGACAATGATGCCTTCAACACATCCTGTCATCGACAAGGATTCCGAGTCGGAAGACGAAGCAGAGGACGCACCACCGTTTGAGCATCTGGTAGAAGTGAAAACTTTGATGGGACTTACGCAGGAACTTGGAGATAATCCGCACACCTTTGTCAGAAGGTTTCGAGCTCAGGAAAGTCTTATTCCTCCTCTTGATCCAATATTACCAATGTTCAAATACGCTACTATGGTCCAAGGACTTCTCCCCATGAATAATTTAGCAATCATCAAAAGCTACGAGTGGGTAACTTCACCTCAGCAACATTACACTCAATGGTTGGGTTCAGAACTTCTTCAAATCGGTCACTCCATCGAGAGGTTTATTTCCGAAGACTCGGATAAACATGATCAACACTATGTTGAATACTCTCTTTCGCGCGAGTATCCATACGGGCCATAATCGAGGAATTCCATCAAACAGGGAATTCCGAATCAGCGGAAGATATTCAAGGCACAATCGACCAAGCCTAACAAGTTTCATGAATGGGACCTGGTTCTCAAAGCAGTTCAGCGCGGTCTTCATTCTACAAGGAACTCCAATTGGGAAGGACCATTCATGGTCGCTGAGTCAGTGGCCGGAGGATACTACAAATTGACCAACACAGATGGCAGAACCCCACCAGTAATTCACGAAAATTGGCTCAAGGCGTTTATCTGAAATTATTGGACATTTAAGGTATTGGGCGTTTGAAGCACTCATGGTGTTGGGATTTAACATTTAGGATTTTCTTTCATTTGTATTTCAATTCCTTCAAAACATTTGCAATACTTGCAATCAGTATTTGAATTCAACAATTTATCAAAATTCAGTTCATATTTCGTAAAAGAAAATCTTTATCAAATCTACAAGAAAATCCTCAACCATCAGTAAATCCAAAACCATCTAAATATCAAGAACCCAAGTATAAACCTCACATCTCTCAGAAGTTCAGAAGTTTAAGAGATAAGCAAGAAAAGGCTTTCGCTCATCAGCATCCTTCAAGATTTGCAAAGCCGCCCTCTCCTTGTTCAACTCCTCGGTCAGCCTGGCAATCTTGTCCTCCTTCTCCTTCACAGCATCGTTTGGAAAGGGTATGTTCTTCTCACATGAATCCTTGATGACGTTTATTTGCTTACGAAGCCATTTCACGTTGAGGCCAAGTCTTTCTGAATTCTCCAAGTTAAACTCTCAATCAAAGAGTATATCTGGAGTCACAGTATTTCTGGGTCTCATATGCATATCACTCACGACAATAAAGATAACGCCTACTTGCTTGATTAAAGCATAAGCACGCCCAGGGTTCCTGTCAACGATCATGTGGCCGAACTTCTTCCATATCGTCTCATACAAGCGTGCATATCCAATAGGAACGCTGAATCCACCGACCAGTTCATGATACGGGAGTGAAGTGTTAAAGGGAGGATCGAAAGCGAACCCTGCAGTTGGATATTCATACACTATTATATGGTTCTCGGTCATTGGAGTGGCTCCCACGACCAAAGCAACGGTTCCTTCGGTATTCTCCGCTGCTGTCTCGGTTTCTTCTATCACTGAGGAACAACCATCTGGGTTTCCATAACATCAGTAGCGACCTTCTCACAGCCTTGAAATGCAAGGATGGTTGTCTCTTCATCAATAACTCCGGAATGGTTAGAGTTATCATTGTTGGCTCCAGTATCCTCAACTTCGGTATTTAGCACCTAATACGAAGATTACATGAGGTTAGAGTCACGAATCCAAAGGAGATTATGAAACATAGTATACCAGCAAGGCAACATCATCAAGGTTCATCATACTACATTCAAGGCACGAGCAAATAAAATGAAAGTCATGAAAACACATTTTACGATGAGTCCGTCTGAAGAAACTGAACTCTTCCCTGTACTAGGAGACAAACTGGGATCAATCTACATGGAATCCGAGGATGGGACATATGCCATTCTCTTCGTATGGATGTCCTCTATGACATGTCAAAATTTCATGGCAATCCGATGAAAGAGCGAGTAGATGTGGCCAAAATATCAAGTGATGCGCAATCTGAAAAAGTTCTGGAAGTCTCCTGGAAGTTTATTATTTCGCCTTTTTCAGGCTCTGAACGTGCTCAAAACTTAAAAATATTATCTTTTTTAAAGCTTGGAAATTTTCCGGGATTGAATTTGCACATGCAGATCATCAAAATACGACTCCGGATGAAGATTCTACAGCGTTTCTATTAAAAAGCTGGGTTCTGAATTTTCTGACGACGAAATTCGACTAAGTTTTCATATATTCACATGGGTTCTCACTCATTCATTCACAATTCAGCAATTTTATACTTCTATGAAGAATATATAGGATATATACTTACTTGAGGAGTCTCCAAAGTGTCCAAGGGGTTGGAGTTGTCCACATCAACGACAAGAGGAACATCACTTCCATCCGGCTCCAAATCTTGGAAATTACCTTCATTCCCATTCCCAGAGGATGATTGAATTCCAGAATTCTCCATCTCCATGACGACATCCTCCTGTACACGTCCTCTACAATCAATATTTTCATCTATGAAGCACCACATTTGAACATCTGAAGAAATACTTACAGTTTCTTCGTCACTCAAATCAGCGATTGCTTGTTCAGTAGCAGAAAATTGAAGACCTTCAAGACTCGATGGAGTAAAATTATAAAATTAACAACATTGGCTTCATGATTCTAATGTTAATAGCAATGAAAGTCACAGTGAGAAATATTGGGAACTCACCAAAGCACTAACTAGGGACTTTACGGTATTGGGTAACAACTTATAACCTTTATGCCTGCCTTTTCCGCCATGAATAACCGCCTCAGTCTCTGAGAAATCTACACCGATTCGAGGTCGTGTATTACGACCGTCCTATGGTGAAATCCAGTAATATAATCAGAATACAATTCTTATAATTTCGTGAAGATTATATGAAAAAACATACCTGAGAGCATCCCGGAGACGACTTTCGTTTATCACCAAAAAGATACTTCAATCTTGGTCGACTGGAAATCATCTCAGCCGAAGGAAGATCCTTGAATGGAGGTCTGGATCTTACAAAGCCACGCAAACGCCCAAGTTGCTGATCCCAGAATTCTACATAACCTGGGGTTACATAGGCGAATCTACCAGAACCAGGAAACCAGTAGCTACTCCCATCCACGTGAGTATGATCCAGATGAGTCCTGAGTTGCTCAACTGATGGCTTCCTCCTCCGTATGGTTGGAACACACTGATCCATACCCATTTGTCGAGCTGCTCTATCAATGTTATACTCCTCCACTGAAAGCTCTCCAAATGTGACTGATAGCAAATGACCAGGAATGCAAATCAACATGAAAGATCTTTTGCCATCACTCAGATGCGCACCAGACGTCAAACTCGTGCCTTCTCCAGTATTGAAAGTCATCGGCTGAGAAACATAATCAGGGACTGACACCCACGGGCGAAAATTGAACTCAGATTCTTCATCTAACACATCAATAAAGCGTATTTTAGAACGAGGCTGCTTTGTGGACCAACGCATGATCCTAGCATTATCTTTCTCAGGGAAAGTATGGCGCGCATCAGTATTCGGTCCTTGCAGAATATTACGTGGAGTAGGTGTATAATTCTTAAAATGCTCCCACATCAAAGCTTGAAGAAACATCGTGTTGGCATAACACTCAATCTTCATAGAGCCGTTCGACATACGAGAGTCTATAATCAAGGAGTCCAGATTGTAATACAAGGAGCCTAAGAATAAACTGCGTATCGGAAGTTGCTCACCTTAAGCCATCTTAATAGCAAAGGGAATCACAAAAGGCTTCAACAAGTTTCCACTGTCTTCAAAAACGTCTCTGCACAACCATAAACATAAGAAAGCAGCAATGGGTAACATACCGTCGATGGGTTTATCAGAAACCTCGTCTTTGGTCCACAAGTGTGTCAACCAGAAATCATAGCATCCTTTACTACCAGCCTTATTCGCCTTCTCCATTGCAGCTGTCAAGACATGAGAAACGGCGGTCTCCTCATCTGAAAGATCCCCAGGAAGATTGCCCGTGATTGGGAGATGCATCAGAGCCGCTACGTCTTCCAAGGTAATGGTAAACTCTCCCCATCTACATATGAAAGTGTGAATGGGAATGCACCAGCGAGCAAACAGAGCCACAATACCACTTGCGTCATGATAAATGAACAACTCTCCAGAAGCTTGAATAGATCTCGTCACCTGCGCCTGGTCGAGCATAGTCCTCACATGAGGAAAACCCAACATATGCCTCGCCCAGCCGGCAAATTTCTCCAAAGGTCGTCGAGAAAACTTAAACTCTATGATTGATGAGGCGAAGACCCCTCGTTCAAGACAAAATCGAATCAATGTCTTAGGAGTCACCAATTTCTTCTGAGTAATAGTTATGGGATTTATCAAAAGATGATATACTGGGGATTTCAAATGTTGCTCAGCTCCTGGAATATCTTTTTCAAAGAATGCATCATCTATGTTCGGAACATTCTTAATCCCGGGGATTTCGTATTCGTCTCCTTCAACGGAAGTTTCATCCATGCATGTCTCATCTATGGAGATACCATCATCAACGCACATCTCTTCCCTTGAGGCGTCGTCAGCTTGGGAATTGGACATCTTTGCTAAGTAGCTGAAAAGGTTCACACTACATTCTACTTCAGTATGCCGTCCAGATATAAATCAAGGAAATACAAGCAAAATGGTAACTCTTAACTCTTACCTTTTATACTTCCACTAACAATAGTGATAGTAATGCTAGAGTTAACACCTGAAGAGTTGACGATTTGTTGGTGGAAGAATGATTAAATGTTGGCTTAATCATTTATTCAAAAATGCTCGTCTGAGCCGTAGGTGAGAAAACCTAATTAATTATGACGAGGCGAGGGACCGACCATGGAGTCATGAAACCGTCCCTGGGTTGTCACGTGACCGCCTGATGATCACTTCATGAAAGTCCAAAGTGTTTGGAAGAGTTTTGGACCTAATACGAGCAATTGTGCAAATTAGGTCAAAACTGTGAAAATTGATGGGAACGGCTTCCGTGAGCCAAAGATCCAATCTTGGTCGGTCAAGATAGCGTGCTCGTATCCCCAAGGCGTCCGCGTCTCATTCCTGAGAATTTTGATATTTTCTGGTGTGCAATTGAGCATCCATTCGAGAAAATATGCCAAAATTAGTGTTTCGACGAAACTGAGGAAAACACCATGAGATGATGAAAAATAATTATAAAATAAGGGATGAGGAGGCGTGGGACCGCCGTGGTCAAGGCATGATCGTCCGGTCGTGACCACGGTCCCGTGGTGCCTTTTCCTTAATTTTATAATATTTTGATGATTTTATGAAAAATTCAAGAATTTTGAGAAATTTGATGAATTAGGGAGTTTCCATGAATTGAAGGAGTTTTCATGAGTTCAATGAAGCAAAAAATATTAAAATAATAAAAAACAACGGCGTGTGGGACCGTGGAAGGCACTAGGGCCCGGTCCCACGAGTTTTCTTAATTTTTTAATATTTTTAGATATTTTGATGATTTGAGGGAATTTTTCCTAATTTGAGAGAAATACCATGAAATCAAGGAATTTGATGAATTCAAGGAAAACTAATAATAAAATAATAAAACAAAGGGGCATGTGGGACCGGCTAGGGCATGGCCAGCCGGCCAAATCCCGGTCCCACAAGTTTTCATAATTTATTTTATTTTATTATTATTTGATGATTTGTGCAAAAATACCATGAAATCAAGGAGTTTTTTCATGAAATTAGAGAAATAATAATAAAATAATAAGGAACCGTGGGTGTGGGGACGGTTGGGACCAAGGCATGGCCGGTTGGCCAATGGTCACGCCCCACACTCCTTTCCTTAATTTTATATTATTTTTTATGGATTTATAGAAGTACCATGAAACCGAGGAGTTTCCTCAAGACGAAGGAGATTTGATAAAATGAGAGAATTTTCATCAAATCATGGAAAATGATAAAAATCCATTAAAAATATAATACTGGCGTGGGATTGACAACGACACAGTCGGTCGTTCGTGTGTCCGTGCTCCCAGCACCCTGGTCAATATTTTTAATTATTTATTATTTTATTCTCTATTTTGCATAGGTTCATCGTTTCGTTGTATTTTTGAAATACTCGTTCGTGCGGTGACTGTTAGTGTATCATCGTTGAATACACCTTCACCATTTGAATTGGGGCTTACTTAGAGGTAGCTCAGACGCCCGGTTGTTGATTATTTATTACTAATTGTGGAATTCGGTGGAGAATAATTCACAAAACTGAGCAATAAGATGTTTATTATTAATTCATAGTATCAGTTGAGGATTCGACTACGAATTCAGAATAATAAAGTGAGCATTACCATTCCATGGGATTGTAGATTCAACCATAGAATCAGGGTAATTAAGGTTTATATATTACTATTTATGAGACCAGCTGTGGATTCGATCATGAAATCAGAGTAATGAGATAATATAGTTATTGCTATTCTATGAGATCAAGTTGTGGATTCGATCATAGAATCAGAACAATTGTTATTGTCATTCCAAGGGACTAGTCGTTGATTCAACCATGGAATATGAGCGATTGTAATTAGGAATAATTAACTTTGTGGCTCTATACTAGCAGAGCAAGCTGTCTGGGAGCATTAATTATCCTGATACGAGCTTGCCGGTAAGTCATATCCTTTATATAGTCAGGGTAAACTTGTTGTTTGTTCCTGAAGACGTTATCGCTTTATACTAGCAGAGCAAGCTGTCTAGGAGCCGTCCATATCGTGATGCTATATATAAATAATCACTGAAAGTATTCAGTATTCATGAGATATGCCGTTGTCCAGTCGTGAGACTACACATCTACATGTACTCTGAGAGAAAGTACTCTCCGTTGAGAATTCGATGAGAGACCCGTGTCTCGATACTCACGTCTGATTGCTGAATCAGAGCTTCGTATAATTATGAGTTTACGAATTTAGCCTTTGTCGAAAATCCTCCATCTACATTAAGTCCCCTGCTTACTGAGGACAACTGTGTTCCTCAGTCAGCATTAAATGGTGATTTTCCGGCCATAAATAATAATACCAGTAATTGAACTTAGTCGTAAGTTGAGACGTTACCGGATTTAAAGAGCATGAGCAAGCCACGACTTGATGAAGGCTTCAATGTCATGATTGGAGCGTATTTTGATGAACATAAATTGGTGTTGAACCGCTGGTTTGGACGACGAGTCCGTGGTCGGTTAGGATTCGCGGGTCGGGCCCAATAACGAAACCCTTAGAAAATTAGGTTTTGGAAATAAAATTGATATAAAAGGGGTTAATACTTTTTTTTCTTCTCACGACCAGCTCTCCATCATCTATGCACCTTCACGCCAGCAGGAGAAGATTCTCGCCGCCGCCGGACCACCACCTGCCGCCGCCGGTCGCCGTCGGCCAATTTCCGGTCGGCGTTCCCAGGTACGTTTTTTTTTGTTTTTTTTTTGTTTGTTTGCTGATGTTTATGATTCTCATGAGTTTTTTATGCTTTGATCATGATGAAGTTATATACATATGTGTATATTAGTGTGAGTTTTATGAAAAAACCCTCGTTTTTGAAAAACGTATGTTCGTTCAATCGTTAGTTTTGAAAACTAACTATAATCCCTGATTTAGGAGAGATTTTTTTTATATGAACCTAGGTCCAGTGATAAAACTTAGTTTATGAGTTTTCATGTGTTCCAAGGTTTTATCATAAAAGAAGTGAATTTTCATGAAATCAGAATAATCCTTCGTTTTAAAGACAAATAACGATGACACGAAGGAATATATGTATGATGAACTTGTGTCCAGTGATAAAATGTTGCTTATGAGATTTCATGTAAATAAAAAACTTTATTATATGTATGAGATGTGAGCTTTCACAATATTTTTTGAAATAAACCTTCGTTTTAAAGATAAATAACGACGATATGAAGGAAAAATAATTTTTTTTTTATATATATGTAGCCGTGACATATATTGTGTAAAATATGATGGTATATTTTATTTGCATGAATTTGTTTTCATTAGATAAAATTCTTGAGAATTTATGTAAGCAATGTTGCATTAATTGTTGTTTTTTCGAAAAATCAGAAACGTGGGTTTTGAGGAACCTTCGAAGATAGACAATATATTTATGATGAAATATTTTATTGTTATGAACTTCATAGGTAAGTTGTGTGAATGTTCACATTATGAAAATTTTGTTCGTGATTTTATGAAAAATCAGTTTCGAAATTAATAAAGCTTCGTTCGTTTTTTGCAGTTTTCGAAGAGACGAACGATTTTGAGGTGTTAACTCTAGCATTACTATCACTATTGTTAGTGGAAGTATAAAAGTTAGGAGTTAAGAGTTACCATTTTTTGCTGATGTTGGTTTGTTTACATGGTAGTAATCTTTGATCTTCCGGTTCCAGAAAATATCGACCAACAATAACAGCAATTACGATTACTGGTATTCCTCTTCTTCCTCTGGCTCTTCTGATGAGTATTCCGACGCTCCTGTAGCGAAATTAAAGGCTATGGTTACCCAGGAAGGGGCGAAGCCTAATGTTCCTTTGGGTGAGCGAAGAGTCTCTTTTGCTGAACTCGAAAAGAAAAGAGCTGAAGACAAAAAGGAGGATGCCCGTCAACGTGAAAAAGATCGCACCCGGCGTAAGAGACAGGGGGTTGAGGAGAAGCGTCAATTCTTGGATGGGGTGCCTTCTGATTCTGATGCTGATGCTTCTGAAGGAGAGATCACATGGGAACCATTCGAGCGTTACATTAAGCCTGATCGATGAGAAAGAGAGCATCAGAGGACGATGAAGAAAATTGAAGCTGAAGCTGGAACAGAAGATAGCTCGGATTCAGATGATGATGTTATCTTCCGTCCACCGGACTTCACCAATGATTCTGACAGTGACTCTGAAGAAGATGATTCCGAGAAGGACAGTGATGATGAAGCTGACAATTCAGATGAGTCCGACGAGTAGTTTTACTTCCATCTTATTTAGACGTTAGAGCATTCCCTTTTAGTCTTCATAGTGGATATCTTTCTTTTGACTGTTTAAACGACTTTACTTCAATTAGACTTTTCTTCTGAATGATGAACATTTTGTTAACGTCGATTTATTCTAATCCATGACATGGACCAATGTCCATATATCCAAATTCATCATGACTTGTCGATTTTCATGAGAAGTAACACACGGCCGAGAATTCATGACGTGTACAAGGCCGCGTGGCCTATCCTTTGGCCCATGATGTTCAGTCCCCAGTGTGTTATTTTCCTCCGCGTCTTCGGTATCGATCTTTGAAGCCTAGGGTTCCAGTGAAACTCGTAACTGAGTTGACTATATGACTATCGCCTGATATGTATATCTTCAAGACTCCAAATCTATGATCCACACAAATATTTCTTCCATTCCTGAGTCAGTTTCATCGTGCAGAGAGGTTTTGATCCTACCCTCTAGCCGTAATGTCGAGCAATAGCATTTCTTCTCAAGATGATCTTCGGTCGAAGCGTGAAATATCAACGTCTATCTCAGTAAGTTGTACACTTCTTCTTCTTACCCTTTCTTGTCTTTGTTCAATCGAGATTGTTGATCACAAGAGAATGATTTGTCATAGGACTGTAAGAAGAATGCTACTCCTCATAATGCAAGGCCTAAGCGGACTGTTGAAGCTCCCGCGCCGGTATGGATTGGCTCGTGCTAAATCTGGATCGTCTGTAAGTAAACCTATGACTCTTGAGATTGTACTGAGTCCCGGGATTAACACTCTTCGTTTCATCGTAGGCGGATGTCCGTGTCGTCGTCGATGCTAGACGAAAGAGTGGAAAGTCCGTGACCGTGGTTGAGGTTGAGGAAGCAGTAACCAGGCATGTGAAGATTCTGTAGGATCCGTGGAGACCGGAGACGGTGTCCATGCTCGTGAATACCCAACCGCTGGACTTTTATTCGAAGCCCCATTGATTAATACCTTCCCAGACAATGAAATGGTCGGCGGATTCGTGGTTCCCAAATGTCATGCGTCTCTACCAAGATCTGGAAGAAGTATGGTCACATTGCTACCACAGAAGTGTGGAAAGGTTTTCTTCCAACCCTTTTAACCACGGTAGCGGGGCTATTGCCGATCATCGAGGAAATGAATCAGATGCACTTGCGAGACGTCAAAAACCATGAACTGCACCAATGGGATGAAATGATCTCGAATTGTGAGATATTGCGATTCAATGTAAGCTGGCTCCGTCGTCGTCTTGAGATAATCAAGGTTCATAAGGCGCAGAGGCTGCTGATGCAATTTCCATGAATGCAGCTTTACTGGATGAGGAGAGGATACTGGCTCTGGAGTCAGCAAGGGTTGAGAAAGCATCGAAGACTTGAAGGCAAAGACCAAGATTTTTCAGAAGAAGCTTGACGAGGCTTCTTACAGGGATTATCCGTTGCTGGATGGTTTGCTCTGAGTGAGCATTTGTGGTTGTTGTTTTTTGAGTAAATCTGAGTTTCTAGTTAGGTGAAACAGTTGATCATGGTATGAACGAATTTTCTCATTTATGAAATGTTTAATGAACAAAGGAGCATTCGCATGCTCTTTGGAGGAATGAAATTACATTTTTGAAAATGCTTGAAATGATGAAGAGGTAGTTTGTTTCATGGATCAGGCATAATAAGCTTTGAGCCATTTTCCATTGATGATGTTTCCTTCCTTTCCTCCATTGATTGCTAAAATTTTGTAGTATCCGCTAGACACTGCTTTGATAACAACATATGGCCCTTCCCATTTAGGAGAGAACTTAGGAGCGGACATGTCTTGTTGAATGTGCTTTGCCGTCTTTAATACCAAATCTCCTACTTGAAATGTTCGAGGTCTTACCATTTTGTTGTAGGCTCTGGAGATCCTCTGTTTGTAAGCTTCCACATATTTTTCCACCTTGGTTCTCCTTGATTCCAGCATATCTAGCTCAGCGATTCTTGATCTGGAGATTTCGGCCTCATCCCATTGTACACCACTGGATGCTGCAATCCTGGCTGAGGGAACTTTGATTTCTGCTGGAAGTATGGCGTCGGCTCCATAGACAAGGGAATATGGCGAAGTACCGATCGAGCTCCTTGGTGCAGTTCTGTAAGCCCATAGAGCCATGGGTAATTGCTCATGCCATGATCGAGGATTGTCATGAATCGTCCGACTGATAATCCTGACCAAAGTCTTGTTGGTACTTTCTGCTTGACCATTTCCTTGTGGATAGTAAGGCGTGGAGAAGATTTGTTTGATCCCATATTTATTGAGCAGCTTCTCAACATCTTGATTGGCAAAAGGAGTTCCGTTATCTGTGATGATATGCTTAGGAACTCCGAATCTGCATATTATGTGCTCTTTGATGAAGGCGGCAATCGTAACTCCAGTGGTGCTTCGAAGAGGAATAGCTTCGACCCACTTGGTGAAGTACTCTGTCGCAGTGATGATGTATTTGTTGTTTTGAAGATGCTGGATTGATCTTCCCAATGATATCTAGTCCCCAGCTGTAGAAAGGCCACGACTATTCACAGAATTCAACGGGAGACAAGGAGTGTGGATGAGATTACCATGGGTTTGGCATTGGTGACACCTCTGAACGTGTGCGGCTGCATCATCTTCCATGGTTGGCCAATAATATTTCTCATGAATTTGAAGAAATAGTTTCCTCTTTCCTTGATGTTCTCCATCATGTACTTCCTTCAGGATTGTAGGGATTTCATGTTCGGCTAAGCACCTCAGTAAATTTCCACCAAAGCTTTTGCGGTATAAGATCCCATCGAGATAGACGAATCTCTTAGCTTTCTGAATGAGTTTGACTGCTTGCTTCTTTTCCAGTGGTAGTTCGTTGTCCCGGAGGTATTTGATGTAAGGCTCCCTCCAGTCCCCAGTGTGGTGGACCGTCAAAACCTCCAAGTGATGAGGAGGTGTTTGGCAATCAGGACAAGATCCTTGTAAAGCTCTTGACTGAGTCTCCATGGATGGCCAGTAGTACCCCATTCTTTGAAGCTTTCTGTAAAGTGTTACCACTAACGTTTGCCCACAGACTTCCTCATGTATGCGCTTGAGCTGTTCTTCCGCTTCGTCGCTCCCAAGACATCGTGATAGAGATCCATCAGGGTTTCGATAGTATAGCCCTCCATGAAGCAAGAAGTAGTTCTTCAATTCCTTGAGGCTGACTTGGCCTTCTGAAATAGAGCTGCTCAATTCATGAATGATGGGTGCTCGCCAATCGTTCGCTGGAATGTCTTCGATCTGAGTGAGCCAAGTTGAAGATACTACGCCTCTGTACAGTGATCGTTTTCTGCTCCTTCGAATTGCAGCTTGGAGGCGAGAGTTGCTAGGCAATCAGCATGCCTATTGTTAGTCCGTAGTATGGACGATCGTTGCGTCAGCAAAATAGGTCAACAGTCGCTGAGCTTCGGTTCTGAATGGAGCAAGTGTGATTTCTTTGAGAGAATACGTTCCATTCATCTGGTTGACCAATAATTTTGAATCTCCCCTTATCTCGAGGTGTGTTGCTCCTGCTTGCTTGGCCAAGGATAATCCTAATAGGAAGGCTTCATATTCCGCTGAGTTGTTGGTGCAGTGGAAATCCAACTTGAACGAATGTGAGAAAACTTCACCAGATGGAGACACCAGCACTATGCCCGCTCCTCCGGTGTCACTACTAGGGGTGGCAGATCCATCAAAGTATAGAAGCCATGTTTCTTCCTTGATGACCAAGATGTCTGGGAATTCGCCGGGCACTTCTTCATGTAGTGTTGTTGTGTCTTCCCCTGGAAAAGCGGCGAGCAAGTCTGCGACCGCTTGACCTTTGATGGCTTTAGGTGGCGTGCAAGCTATGTCAAATTCTGACATCTGGAGTAGCCACTTCGCTGGTCTCCTATCAAGGCTGGCTTTGATAGCAAGAACTTTATGGGATCAGCTTTGGAGATGAGTACGACCCTGTTAGATAGTAAGTAATGTCTGAACTTCTGGATTGCATGTACCAATGCCAGGCATGCCCTTTCGGCCTTTGGATATCGGAGTTGAGCATCTCTCATTGTGCGGCTGAAGTAGTAAATCGGTCGTTCGACGCCTTCGTCGTCTTCCTGAGCGAGGAGTGCGCCGATGGCGACGTCACTGGAGGCTGTGTAAAGAATCAGAGGTCGTCCCTGCACTGGAGACCTCATGACGGCCGGTGACAATAATATCTGTTGTATTTTATGGAAAGCTTCTTGTTGAACAGCTGTCCAGGTGAAGCTTGCTCCTTTCTTCAGCAGAGGTGTGAACGAAGCAATGAGTTGAGCTAATCCAGGAATGAAGCGTCGAATATAATTTACCTTGCCCATAAAGCTCTGTAGTTCCTTCACGGTACGTGGAGGAGGCATGGTGGTAATAGCTTTTGCCTTGTCTGGGTCGACTTTGATCCCTTCAGCCGTGACCAGGAATCCTAAGAATTTTCCGGAAGAAACTCCGAATGCGCACTTTAAAGGATTCATTTTTAATTTGTATTCTCTGCACCTTTCAAACACCTGCCTTAGAACTTCGAGATGAGATGCTCGAGTCTTCGATTTTACCACCACATCATCAACATAGTCTTCTACTTGCTTGTGCATCATGTCGTGGAATATGGCAGTCATGGCTCGTTGATAGGTGGCACCAGCATTCTTTAATCCAAAGGGCATCACAGTGTAGTGAAAATTCCCAATGGGAGTACGGAACGCAGTCTTGTTGGCGTCATGTTCATACATCTTGATCTGGTTGTACCCACTATAGCCGTCCATGAATGAGAACATACCGTGACCACTGGTTGCATCGACGAGCATGTCAATGTTGGGTAGAGGAAAATCATCCTTTGGACAACATTTATTCAAGTTCCTGAAGTCGACACAACATCTATTTGACCATTTTCTTATTAACAGGTACCACATTTGCTAGCCACGTTGGATGAAGAATAGGCTTGATGAACCCTGCTGCCAACAGTTTCTGGATTTCGACCTTGATTTGCTCCTCGACTTCGTGTCTAAATTGTCTGGGCGGTTGTTTGACAGCTTTGGAACCAGGGACGATGTGCAGGTGATGGGTGACGAGTTTGTCCAGACCCGGCATTTCTTCGTACGTCCAGGCGAAGACATCTTGATATTCTTTCAATAATTTTACCAGCTCGGTCCGCTCCTCTGGTGATAGCGCTGAACTGATCAGGATTGGCCTTGGATCGTCTTCAGTCCCAATGTTGATTGTTTCGAGATCGTTAATGGTAGAGTCAGTGTCGTCCTGTAGTTGTCGTGGGGTATCTTGGACTTCTTCTTCAAGTGATAGCTCACTCTGACACGATTCTTCATGGTGGGAAACTTTTCATCGTTCTCCCCGATTAATTTCTAATCTTTCCGTCGGCGATAAATGACTCTCCCTTCTACGTCTCGATCGGTCGTGAAGTTTTTCCCTGGAGTTGAGACTTGATCATTATGGCGTTTAGTCGGTGTAGTAGGTGACTTGATCATTTTAGCAGCTGAGGACGACGAATCGTTATCAGCCTTCTCGATAGTCTTCCAGCTTGGAAGTGGAGTACTACGAATCCCGCTTGGAGGTTCCGGGACGCCTTTTTGAGATTCAAGGAACTCAGTATCATAGACAGGAGCATAAGGAGATGATGAAGCTGGAATGCGAACGATCTTGTTGTCGAGCAGGGCCTTCATGCATTGATGGTATGTTGAAGGAACCACCTTTTTATCATGGATCCATGGGCGTCCCAGTATTATGTGGTAGTCAGGTTCTTGCTCGATCACATGAAACTTTGCTTTAGATCGAATCGGCCCCATCCTCAAATCTATGTATGCATATCCATATGTATGGCTTTGATTTCCTTCAAATCCTGTCATTAGGATGGGATAGAGAACGATTTTACCTTGTGGGAATCTGGCCATCCTGAGAGTCTTCATAGTGACAATGTTGGTGGAATCACCGGTGTCAACAAGAGCTCTTCCAAATTCGGTATCTTTGATGAAACTAGTGACATACAACGCTCGGTTGTGCCCTTCATCCGTCATGCGATCTTCTTCTCCAAAAGATATGTTGTCGATCGAATGTCCAGGCACTAGGGAGACTTCTTCAACTGATGGTGTTGGTGGCGTTATTTGTACGCTTGATGATATCTGGTTAAGTGCTGAAAATATGTCTGTGCGCTGATCCCTGGAGAAGTGCAGGAGTTCGCATAGATTTTCAATCAAATGTGTGACCTCTTGTTCCACCGACTTCTCGTATGTGGTGAAGCTGTTGATTTGAGGGTTAGATGACGTCTCAGTCCCCGGTGTTGAGGCTTCTGGAGCGTAGATATTTCCTAACTCGGATGTCAATCTGATGAGAAAGTCGAGGATGTGGTTTATTTATATTGCTCAATTGAGAGTAGTTGCTCAATTTGATGAGTTGATGATCTCCTGTTGTCGATGAGACGTGAGATTGATGATACTGATGATGTTGATTCAATCATGATTCAGAGACTTATTTATATTTCTGGAATTGTAGACACCATGATTCCATGAAGTGTGATAATTGATGGAATCAAGGAGTGGGGAAGTGGAGATCGTGTTTGAAACCAGTTGTTCAATGTGTGGAGACTTGGTCGATTTTCCACCCACTACCTCGTGAATTCCTTCAACTGATTGCACGACTTGCACACATTCCATCGTGTGTTTGACCACACGTGTCGTAGACCGCCAGACCAAAACCCTAAGATATCTCCCCAAGTGACACGATTGACGTCTCGTGGTTTGTTAGTCAATTGATGACTTCGTGGTTTGATGGGACGATGAGTCCATGTAGTTGCTGAGTTGAACATGATGTTCTGAAACTCATGAATTGTACATGTCATGAGACAGAGGTATAGTTCTTACGATGAAGCGAGCAAGTATTGCTCATTCGATGGATCGTTGAATATCGATTGTTGAACCATTATTCCTTGGTTTGAGCAAATATTCCTCATCTGAGCAAATGCTGCTCACGTGATGAATTGTTGAATATTTGATCGTCTGAGCATGTATTGCTCATCTGATGGATTATTGGCAGCGTACCAAAAATATTAATTAGAATACTGGTCGTTGAACCGAGCATAATTAATAAAATTAATGACCATGAGGTCGTCGTAAAATTATTAAGGTTGGAATCTGGAATGATGATCCTTGGATTCAGAAACCCTAATTTGATCAATTGATGATCAATTCATGGTTCGTCATAATTTTATGAAAAATTCATGAATTTTGAGAAATTTAATGAATTTTGAGAAATTTGATGAATTTTGGGAGTTTCTATGAATTGAAGGAGTTTTCATGAGTTCAAGGAAGCAAAAAATATTAAAATAATAAAAAACAAGGGCGTGTGGGACCGTGGAAGGCATGGCCGGCCGGCTAGGGCCAGGTCCCACGAGTTTTCCTAATTTTTTAATATTTTTAGGTATTTTGATGATTTGAGGGAATTTTTCCTAATTTGAGAGAAATACCATTAAATCAAGGAATTTGATGAATTCAAAGAAAACTAATAATAAAATAAAGGGGCGCGTGGGACCGTCTAGGGCATGGTCGGCCTGCCAAGGCCCGGTCCCACAAGTTTTCATAATTTATTTTATTTTATTATTATTTGATGATTTGTGCAAAAATACCATGAAATCAAGGAGTTTTTTCATGAAATTAGAGAAATAATAATAATAATAAAATAATAACGAACCATGGGTGTGGGGCCGGTTGGGACCAAGGCATGGCCGGTTGGCCAATGGTCACGCCCCACACTCCTTTCCTTAATTTTATATTATTTTTTATGGATTTATGGAAGTACCATGAAACCGAGGAGTTTCCTCAAGACGAAGGAGATTTGATAAAATGAGAGAATTTTCATCAAATCATGGAAAATAATAAAAATGCATTAAAAATATAAAACTGGCGTGGGATTGACCCGACACGGTCGGTCGGTCGTGTGTCCGTGCTCCCAGCACTCTGGTCAATATTTTTAATTATTTATTATTTTCTTCTATATTTTGCATAGGTTCATCGTTTCGTTGTAATTTTGAAATACTCGTTCGTGTGGTGACTGTTAGTGTATCATCGTTGAATACACCTTCACCATTTGAATCGGGGCTTACTTAGAGGTAGATCAGACTCCCGGTTGCTGATTATTTATTACTAATTGTGGAATTCGGTGGAGAATAATTCACAAAACTGAGCAATAAGATGTTTATTATTAATTCATAGGATCAACTGAGGATTCGACTACGAATTCAGAATAATAAAGTGAGCATTACCATTCCATGGGATCGTAGATTCGACCATAGAATCAGAGTAATTAATATTTATCTATTACCATTGATGAGACCAGCTGTGGATTCGATCATGAAATCGGAGTAATCAGAACAATCGTTATTACCATTCCATGGGACCAGTCGTGGATTCGACCATGGAATAGGAGCAATTAGGATCAATTAACTTTGTGGCTATACTAGCATGGCAAGCTGTCTAGGAGCATTAATTATCCCGATATGAGCTTGTCGGTAAGTCATATCCTTTATATAGTCAGGGTAAACTTGTTGTTTGTTCCTGAAGACGTTATCGCTCTATACTAGCAGAGCAAGCTGTCTAGGAGCCGTCCATCTCGTGATACTATATAGAAATAATCACTGAAAGTGTTCAGTATTCATGAGATATGTCGTTGTCCAGATGTGAGACAACATATCTACATGTACTCTGAGAAAAAGTACTCTCCGTTGAGAATTCGATGAGAGAGTCGTGTCTCGATACTCACGTCTGATTGCTGAATCAGAGCTTTGTATAATTATGAGTTTATGATTTTAGCCTTTGTCTAAAATCCACCATCTACATTAAGTCCCCTACTTACTGAGGAAAGCTGTGTTCCTCAGTCAGCATTAAATGGTGATTTTCCAGCCATAAACAATAATACTAGTAATTGAACTTAGTCATAAGTTGAGACGTTTTTGGATTTAGAGAGCATGAGCAAACTACGACTTGATGAAGGATTAAATGTCATGATTGGAACATCGTTTGATGAGCATAAAATGGTGTTGAACTGCTGGTTTGGACGACGATTCCGTGGTCGGTTAAGATTCGCGGGTCGGGCCCAATAAGGAAATCCTTAGAAAATTAGGTTTTGGAAATAAAAATTGATATAAAAGGGATTAATCCCTCTTTTTATTTTTATTCCTCCCTCACACGACCAGCACCTTGATCAACTCTTCATCTTCATCACGCCAGCAGCAGGAAGTTTTTGCCGGAGCTCCGATCGTCGCCGACCGTCCGGCCGGCGCCGACCAGGTGAGCGATTTTTTTTGTTTGTTGTTGTTTACATGAATTTCATGAAGTGATCATGTTGAGATCATATCCATGTGTATATAATTGGTGTGAGTTTTATGAAAACCCTAGTTTTTTGTAAACGTATGTTCGTTCGATCGTTAGTTTTGTAAACTAACTATAATCCCTGATTTAGAAGAGATTTTTTTTTTAGTATATGAACCTAGGTTCAGTGATAAAACTTAGTTTATGAGATTTCATGTGTACCAAGGTTTTATCATAAAAGAAGTGAATTTTCATGAAATTGGAAAAATCCTTCGTTTTAAAGACAAATAATGATGACACGAAGGAAAATATGTATGATGAACTTGTGTCCAGTGATAAAATTTTCTTATGAGATTTCATGTGAATACAAAACTTTATCATATGTATGAGATGTGAGCTTTCACACTATTTTTTGAAATAAACATTCGTTT
The DNA here is from genome assembly GCF_003573695.1 of Papaver somniferum. Lineage (NCBI taxonomy): Eukaryota > Viridiplantae > Streptophyta > Magnoliopsida > Ranunculales > Papaveraceae > Papaver > Papaver somniferum. The sequence continues at coordinate 169,006,943 of NC_039358.1, read as the reverse complement.
TAAAGACAAATAATGACGACACGAAGGAAAAATAATTTTATATATATGCAGCCGTGACATATATTATGCAAAATATGATGATATATTTTATTTGCATGAATTTGTTTTCATTAGATAAAATTCTTGAGAATTTATGTAAGCAATGTTGCATTAATTGTTGTTTTTTCGAAAAATCATAAACGTGGGTTTTGAGGAACCTTCGAAGATAGACAATATATTTATGATGAAATATTTTATTGTTATGAACTTCATAGGTCAGTTGTGTGAATGTTCAAATTATGAAAATTGTGTTCGTGATTTTATGAAAAATCAGTTTCGAAATTAATAAAGCTTTGTTCGTTTTTTGCAGTTTTCGAAGAGACGAACGATTTTGAGGTGTTAACTCTAGCATTACTTTATGTTGAGCATATTAGAACTAAATTAATCATCTTGTTGGTTATTTAGTTATTACTCCACAAGTTTCTCTTGTGTTGAGTACATGAACGATTAATCCAATCACTCTCCTGGATGATTAACTTAGTCGTTGCTCCGTAAGTTTACTTATGTTGAGCACAATGAATTAAATTGATCACTTTTGTGGTTAATTTGATTATGTATTCCGATTAAATTAATCATGGGTTTACTTATGATTAATTTGATTGAGTTTTGGATATAAAAATCATTCTCATGATTTTGGTGTCCAATAAAATCCTTCGTTTCTCTTGAAATTAAGGTCGCTCGTTGTTGTTCCCTTGGGAATGAGATCAAATGGGGAGAGTTCTTTTGAACTTGTGCTTAATGGTCATATCTTGAGGGGTGTGCGGCTGTGGAATTTTAGAGGGGAAATCTTGTATCTTTAAACTCCTTGATGAATGCTGTTAGCTTCGGCTATATGATTGCATCTAAATAAGATGATGTGTGTTTATTTCTCTCAGTCATGAAATGTCTCTTACGGAAATTTCATTATGATCCCGTTCTTGTACCTTTGACAATTTTATTGACAAAAAGGGGGAGAATTAATATGTAGTTCACACTACAAATACATATGGTTTTCGGATCATTGTGTAAGGGGGAGTGGTTTTCATGTGAGATGGAGTAGCGACTAAGGGGGAGTGATACACATCACCATAGTATTATTGTTGAAGTTGTGATACAATTGGACTTTGACACTATGTAATAATACTATGACACTGTATAACAATAATCGAGACCGCTGCTTTCTCATTGTTATAGCTACGGATCTTCAACAACGGTGATGCTAAACTTACAACCTTTGGGATCATTGGAGTACTTCGAAGTGACGAAGATTTCGAGGAATGTTGAAGATTAGACATGTGGAATAGGAGCTACTAAAGTTTCATTATCCTTTTTGTATTCCATATGTATTGATAGTTTTGTCACTAAAATTGACAAAGGGGGAGATTGTTAGAGCACTGCTCGGTCAAACTTGCATGCGTTGCTATCCCAAGCATGTTTGTCAATGTTAGTGATCAAAACTATAAGTCTTGATTTCTAGTATCTTATAGATAAGTCTCGGACTAGGATAGTAAGTGTAGTTGAGCTCAAGGACTTCATGGATATTCATCATACAAGTAGAAGATCTACTCAAGGAACCGGTGGAACTTCTCGACAAAAAGGTATGTGGAGACTTGAACTTATCTGTCACTCAAAAGTCTATGTATTCTATCTCCTACTCTTTGAGACAAAAGTCGTATGCTATATATATAGAGTAGATCATACACATTTGGTATTTCGAGCCGAGTATACCTCGCCTATCTATATCTCGAAATATGTTTTGGTAAGCTTTTCGCTTCGACCAAGTTTATCTTTACCTAGTGACGAAAGTCATGAATGTTTCAATCACTTTGAAAATTTCTTTGACGAGAAATAGTGTAACAACTGTATAACGTCCTCTAAGAATTTTTCAATGATTGGAATGAGAGTTTAGACTATATAACCAATGAATTCCTTGAACCGAAATTTTCGAACTTTGTTGATCAAGAGAATCGGAAGTATGGCAAGTGCCAAGTCCGCGAACCCAGTCCGCGACCTGCCGAAGTTCTCAAACCCGAGAATTTCTGCTAGAGTTGACAAACTACTTGCGTGAGCCAAGTCCGCGAACTCAGTCCGCGAACCCAGTCCGAGAACCGGCGTAGTTCTCGAACCCGAGAATTTCTGCTGGAGTTTGTAAACTCTATCCGGTGTCTTAAGTCCGCGAACCTAGTCTGCGAACTTGAGAAGGTTATATATCTAAAGATGATTTCTGAACTTAATCTTAAAAGACTAAGGAATGCATTTGCAAACCGTGGCTATTAAATTTCATGAACCGATTCGAGTGAATCAAATCATCTTTGATTCAATTGTGTCTTGTATAGTTACATAAGATTTCCTTGCAATTGAACAACTCTCTTAACTAGTTCATTTGAGTCAATTGAACTAGATATGATGAAGAAGAACATGGTTGGTATGAAACGCTCATATGGTTAACCTCTTTGGGTAAACTATTGTTGAGCCAACAATGTACACGTTTGGGGGTTGTTATCAAACCTAGAAGCGTACGGTCATTTATGTATGACAAGTTAAGTTTTCGATCTAACTGTTGAGAAATATTAGCTTGAATCTAAATCAGGTTTTCATCTAACGGTGAATATTGATTGCTTTGTAACTAAGGCAAAACCCTGATTTGAAAGGCTATATAAAGGAGACATCTAGTGTTGTGCAAAACTAATCCCCACACCTTACGTGTGATACTAGTTTGCGTGCTAGAGTCGTTTCTCCTTTAACCTTTGGTTTCTTCTTCTAAAACCAGGTTAACGACTTAAAGACTTCATTGGGATTGTGAAGCCATACCGATACTACTTTTATCGTAGTTGTGTGATCTGATATTGCATCTTCTACGTAACAGTACAATCATATTGATTGGCTTGAGATCGTGAGAGTTCTCCGATAGACAAGATATAAAAAGTAATCACAAGCACCTTCGTCTCATCGTTTTTGATTCCACGACATCTTGTTTCGCTACCATACGATTAAGATTGTTGTGAGGTGATTGATTAATCTAGGCTGTTCTTCGGGAATATAAGGCCGGATTATCAATTGATTCCTGTTCACCTTGATTATTTTCAAAATACGGAACAAAAACTTTTAGGGTTTTTCTATGGGAGACAGATTGATCCTTTGATAAACTTGTATGTGTGAGACAGATTTATTTATTGTTAAAGCCTGCGATTTTGGGTCGTAGCAACTCTTAGTTGTGGGTGAGATCAGCTAAGGGAATCAAGTGCACAGTATCCTGTTGGGATCAGAGGCGTATGGAGTACAACTGTACCTTGGATCAGTAGGAGACTGATTAGGGTTCAACTATAGTCCAGTCTGAAGTTAGCTTGGAGTAGGCTAGTGTTTATAGCGGCTTAATACAGTGTGTATTCGATCTGGACTAGGTCCCGGGGTTTTTCTGCATTTGCGAGGTTTCCTCGTTAACAAAATTCTGGTGTCTGTGTTATTTCTATTCCGCATTATATTTGTTTATATAATTGAAATAATACAGGTTGTGCGTTTGAATCAATCAATTGGAAATACGACCTTTGGTTGTTGATTGATATTGATTGATCATACTGGTCTTTGGTACCGTCCTATTTATTCCTTGTGTTTGATTATAGACTCGTTGATTTCTATTAGCTTGAGTGAATCAAAACAATAGAGAGATATTAACTCCTTGAGATACTTTTATCTAGATTGAGTCTGACTGTCTAGTTGATTCTCTAGTAAGTGTTTCGGAGTTAGTCCATACAGATTGCTAATCAAAATATTGGGTGGTATTGTTAGACCCCCGCTTTTTCATTAGTTGGTTCACAAATAGTTAACCAATGGTTATCCATATGAGCACTTTCATATTAACGGTATTCATCTTTCTCATAACTAGTTCAAATGACTCATAATAACTAGTTCAAGAGTTGTTCAATTGCTTAGATCTTTATACATAGACACAATTGAAATAAATTCGGTTTTGATTCATTTGAATCAATTCATGAACAACATAGCCACGGTTTGCAAAGATTGCATTCCTTATTGATTTATTGTTTGAGTTCATGAAACTACCGATTTGAGAAATATAACCAGCTTGGGTACGCGTACAGGTATGCGTACCTTAGCTACCGGATTTGAGTTGGCTTTTGGTTTCCAAACTCAACAGAATTTTTCGGGTAGAAAAGTTCCGCCAGTATGCGTACCTAAGGTGACTGGTTCATGAGTTCGTAAACTCCAAACTCAGCAGAATTTTCCGGGAGGAAAAGTTCCGCCAGTACGCGTACGGGTACGCGTACCTAACCTGTCTCCTTCACCAATACCGTATGCACACATATGCATACACTTGGTTTCCGGTACATGGATTTATACACTAATGTGTGAACACACTATATATGCTTATATCCATAGTTGGTTACGTAATCTCAACTCTACATTTCAATCATTGAAACATTCTTCTATAATGTTATAATAGTCGTTAGACATAAAGAATCGACTATCGTCATCAAAGTTATTTTCAAGATTCAAATGTCATCATGACTTTCGTCACGGGTAAAGATCAAAATGGTTAAAGTAAAATCTTACCAAAACTTATTTCGAGAAAAAGATAGACGAGTAAACTCGTCTCGAAATAGCAAATGTGTATGTATGAAAATTATCATACTTATACGACTTTTGTCTCAAGAGTAGGAGATAGAGTAGATAGACTTTTGAGTGACAGATGAGTTCAAGTCTCCACATACCTTTTGGTCGGATGAAGTTCCACTGGTTCCTTGAGTAGTTCTTCGTCTTCGTAAGATAATCGCCATGGAGTCTGGAGCTCAACTATTCCTAACTATCCTAGACCGAGACTTAATCATAAGTATACTTGAAATCAAGACATATAGTTTTGATCACTAACATTGACAAACATGCTTGAGATAGCAACGCATGGGAGTTCGACCGAGCAATGCTCTAACAATCTCCCCCTTTGTCAATTTTAGTGACAAAACTATCAATACATATGGATTACAAAATAGATAAAAACTTTGTAGCTTCTCGTCCACATGCTTGATTTCCTTGGTGCTTCAACATTACTCGAAAACTTCGTCTTTTCTTAGTACTCCCATGATTCCATAGATGTTCAATTCAGCATCATTGTTGTTGAAGTTCCGTAGCCATAACAATGAGAAAACAAAAGTTCTCGATCATTGTTATACAGTGTCATAGTATTATTACAGTGTCATAGTATTATTACACTGCATCAAAGTTATTATATCACAACTTCGACAACAATACTATGGTGATATGTATCACTCCCTCTTAGTCAATACTTTCCTCTCAACATGAAAACCACTCCCCCTTACATAATGACCCGTAAAACACGTAAATCATATGTATTTGTAGTGTGAACTACATATTAATTCTCCCCCTTTTTGTCAATAAAATTGGCAAAGGTACGAAAATGGGATCCTAATGAAATTTCCACGAAGACGCTTCAAGACCAAACAAAAGTACATATCAACTTATTTAGATGCAATCATAAATACGAAGCTAAATGCATTCATCAAGGAGTTTATAAATATACAAGATAACCCCTAAATAATTCCACAGCCGCACTCCCCACAAAGATATGGAAATTAAGCACAAGTTCGAAAGAACTCTCCCCCATTTGATGTCATTCCCGAGAGAACAACAAGAGCGACCTTACTTTTACAAGAAAAGAAGGATTTTATTGGACACCAAAAACCATAATGAAATGATTTTCTATATCCAAAATTATCAATTAAACTAACCACAAGTAAACCCATGATCAATTTAATCGGAATACACAATCAAATTAAACACAAAAGTGATCAATTTAATTGAACGTGCTCGACATAAGAGAACTTACGGAGCTATGACTATGTTAACCATAAAAGAATGATTAACTCAATCGTTTTATGCTCAACACAAGAAAACCTTATGGAGCATTGCAGTATACACATAAAATATGGATCAGGGAAAGATCAATACTGCGGAAAATACAAAGATTCATTCTATCTTCATCACTATTTGAATAACGACATATAATAGACATAATCTTTGTAAACAAAAGATTTTAACCTATCTTCCATATAAGAATTGACATAATAGGCTTAACTTTTGTTTGTCAAAAGTTCATCGATCTTGTATCAATACATGCATATCGACATATAACCGAGATAACGTTTGACAATATATGGGATAATAATAGTTCACGGACGCAAACACACATATCCCATAACATATTGCAATCTATAAAACCATAAAGATTAAAATTGCAATCATCATCTTCCAAAACAACTTTAGAATTTAAATACATAAATCTAAAAACATGAAGATGAAAACGTTGGACATAGTTATGTGTACTCACAATAATGGCTATTCCAAACTCTAGTTATTCTTCTAAACAAACAAGAAAATAGAAGCTTTACTAGACATTAAGATCTTTCAAAAATTCCTTGTCGTCCCCAAACTCCTTGTCGTCAACAACCATTGGAACATATGGTTCATGGAGGAAGGAGTCAATACCAATAAACCTTCTTGGCTGATGATGTCGAACCAGGGCCTTCTGAATTTCTAATGATCTTAAAACACAAGCCTTTATTTGCTGAATCTCTTTCCTTGCCAGCTTCAACTCTTCAAGAACATCAGAAAACTTCTGAGAGTTCGTAGGAACAACTCTTGGCCTCCTCGCATTCCTTATTTTTCTTTTTAAAGTTGGAGGCAATTGAGATTTCTCTTTTTCCTTAGTGATTGATGGCTTAACAATCATATTGACATCTTTTCCATCAGAAGACATGATGCTTGGAGTTTCCATGAAAGTACGGTTTTGTGAGAGGAATTCACAATCAAAACTCAACAAGCAGTCTTAAGATATAAAGAGTATCAGAGAAGGAAACAAGAATGTAGGGTTTCGAAACCTTTAAATAGGTTTGTACACGTTCAACTCACAACTCTATAAAGAGTAGAATTGTCGATAATAACCCTCTTCTTTTGACAAACAGGTCCTTTCCAATATCAACAGTGATCTGAAGGAATTCCAAACAACACAAAGCTAGAAAAAAAAAAATTAAAGCCTGAGGTGTGCAAGATCTTGTCTCTTTTGAATAGGCACATGAGACAAGATGCACATTACAACACAATCAAGTTGTGCTGTGGTGAAAAACAATTTGTCCACCATGACCCTTTTGGTTGGAATTCATGGAACCCTGCCTTTCCGTATGTTTAGACCATGTTTTCTTCTCTAATGGCCTAGTTCTATATTTGGAGACTAAACTCTTCGAGGAATATAGATCTTACATACCTTAGTTGTTTTCTCCGCGAGTTTAAGCTTGGTGGCTAGACGATCTGCTCTTCGTTGAAGCTTGTTGACATACCTCATCTTGTGTTTGTACTTGAAACACTTCGAAAACTCATGTCCCTTGAGAGAACAATAGGAGCATGTCAACACAAAAGATGATTCAGGCGCCTTTGAAACGCAAGCTGCTAGGCACGAGGTAGATCCTGAAACATTAAACGAAGGGTTTCCAACAGAGGGTTCAATTGATTCTTCCATCTTGATTGGGATCTCTTCTAAAAGGTTATCAAGATTGATGTATGTATTGCTACAATTATCAAAATCAATATTTTCACATAGAAGAGCAACACTTGATTTTTTGTCTTCATCAGAATCATAGTTGTCAGACATCTCATCAAGCGTCGCAGCAAGACCTTTGTTCCCAGTGTATTTTCTACGATTTGGGCACTCGTTTGCAAAATGACCAAATCCTTTACACTTAAAGCACTGAGGCATATCCTCGTCATCAGTTTCATCTGTGTCCCTGTTTTTAGGAGGAATACGATTATGAGGTTTGATTGATGCTTTAGGCTTATCTCTGGAGAACCGTTTACTTCTCTTCAATAGAAGATCTCTAAACTGTCTTGTGATCATCGAGACCGATTTGTCAAGATCTTCATCTGATGAATCTGTCTCAGAGTGATCATCTTCAGAGATATACACATTTTTACTTTTGTCAAGTAATTTTATGTCTTTTAGTGCTTTGAATGAAACATCCTTAGATTTGGATGAATGTTCGTGATCAAAGATCTTAAGCTTCCCAATCAGCGTATTTCTGGAGAGATTATCAAGGTTATTTCCCTCAACGATGGCATGCTTCTTAGAATCGTATCTAGATGACAGCGATCTGAGAATTTTCATCACAATGTCCTTTTCAGGAATAGTCTTACCCAATGCAAAAGATGCATTAACAATTTCAGACACTTTGTGATTAAACTCATCAAATGAATCTTCATCTTCCATGCGAAGGTTTTCCCATTCGGAATTAAGTTTTGAATCCTACCTTCCTTTTCACTGGTATTTCCTTCGAATACGGTTTCTAAGATATCCCACGCATTTTTAGACCTAGTGCAATTTGACACATGTTGCTGAAGATTTGGGGTAATGGCATGTATGATATCATTCAAATCGTCGGAGTTTTGCTTCGCGGCAAGTATCTCAGCAGCATCGTATTCACCAATATTTTTTGGAACATTAACGTTACCTACTGCAACAACGGGAGCATCATAGCCATTAACAACATATACCCATGATTGAAAATCACGTGCTTGAAGAAAAGCTCGCATAAAAATTTTCCACCATAAGTAATTAGAGCCATCGAAGACTGGTGGTACGTAAATAGAGATAGCACCTCTGTCTATAGAGTCAAATCGCTACAAACACATACTTGTAAGGTCTTGAACGTGTTTGCCTGCTCTGATACCAATTGAAAAAGCGCGGGTCTAACAACCACACCCAATATTTCGATTTGCAATCCTTATGGACTAACTCCAATATACTTTCTAGAGAATCAACTAGACAGTCAGACTCAATCTAGAGAAAAGTATATCGAGGAGTTAATATCTCTCTCTTGATTTGATTTTACTCAAGCAAATAGAAATCTGCGAGTCTTTATCAAATACAAGGATAATAAGCTTGGATGGTACCAAAGACCAATATCCAAGGATCAATCAATTTCCAATCAACAACCAAAGGTTGGATTTCACAATTGATCAATACAAACGCACAACCTGTGATATTTCAATTATATAACAAAATATAATGCGGAATAGAAATAACACAGACACCAGAAATTTTGTTAACGAGGAAACCGCAAATGCAGAAAAACCCCGGGACCTAGTCCAGATTGAACACCACACTGTATTAAGCCGCTACAGACACTATCCTACTACAAACTAACTTCGGTCTGGACTGTAGTTGAACCCTAATCAATATTGTTTGTACCCAAAATTACTTTTAAGCACAAAACACGATGATTTGATGATGATTAAATAAATTAGGGTGATGAATTAATTGAAGAAAAAATAAAGAAGACAAAGATTTAACGTGGTTCGGCGAGTTGTGCATACATCCACGGATGGATTCCCGTAGGGAGAGATTTTATTGATATGATGATTACAACAATTGTGTGTGGTTAGAAAACCTAAAATTCCATGCCTTTTGAGTTGGATTTTGGCCTCTATTTATAGGCAAAAAACCCAAATATGGTTCCATAATAACCCTAGATTTGTAGTTATCAAAAATAACCACCTGTATTTGTACTTATCCTTCAATATTTGCGTCTATCCTTGAAGATCGATGTCTATCTTTAAAGATTCTTGTATATCTTCACATGATTTGAGTTTATCTTGAAAGATCCTTGTATATCTTCACAAGATTTGTATATATCTTGAAAGATCCTTGTATATCTGCATAATATTTGTATCTATCTTGGAAGATTCTTATCTATCTCCCAAGATTTGTGTCTATATCAAAATGACTTCAAAAATAAGTCTTTTGGGCTTCCATAATAAGCTAGACTGGGCTTCCACAATAAGCCATGTGGGTTTCCTCAATAAACCCACGTGTTGGTTTCCTCAATAAACCAATTTGGCTTCCTCAATAAGCCATATGGGTTTCCTCAATAAACCCACGAGTTGGTTTCCTCAATAAACCACTGGGTTACCTTGATAACCCAGCCTGGCTTCTTTAATAAGCCATTTTTGGTTTCTTTAATAAACCACTGGGTTACCTTGATAACCCAGCCGGGCTTCTTTAATAAGCCATTTTTGGTTTCCTTAATAAACCACTAGGTTACCTTGACAACCCAGCCGGGCTTCTTTAATAAGCCATTTTTGGTTTCCTTAATACACCACTGGGTTACCTTGATAACCCAGCCGGGCTTCTTTAATAAGCCATGTGGGTTTCCTCAATAAACCCACATTATACCCATATCAAATAGCTTGTGCAGTTCGCACGTGCACTATTTTAATAGGGTACAAACACATATCACACTGATTAAAGGTACAGTTGCGCTCCTTACGTCTCTGATCCCAGCAGGATACTATGCTCTTGATTCCCTTAGCTGATCTCACCCACAACCAAGAGTTTCTACGACCCAAAGTCGAAGACTTTAATAAACAAATTTGTATCACACAGAAAAGTCTACGATGATAGATAAATATGTCTCCCACAGATAAACCTAAAAGTTTTGTTCCATCTTTTGATAAAATCAAGGTGAACAGGAACCAATCGATAACCCGGACTTATATTCCCGAAGAACAACCTAGAATTATGAATCACCTCACAATAATCTAAATCGTATGGTAGTGAAACTAGATATTGCGAAATCACAAACGATGAGACGAAGATGTTTGTGATTTCTTTTTATCTTGCCCTATCAGAGATATTATCTCAAGTCAATCTTACAACTGAACTCGTACGATAGAAAATAGCCAGATCAGATTGCTCAACTACAAGAAAAGTAGTTTCGTCTGGCTTCACAATCCCAATGAAGTCTCCAAGTCGTTAACCGACAGGGTCTCGAAAAGAAACCTACGGTTAAAGGAGAATCGACTCTAGCAAACCAACTAGTATCACACATGAGGTGTGGGGATTATTTTTTCCAATTGATATATGTCTCCTTTATATAGTTTTTAAATCAGGGTTTGCAATCCAAGTTACCTTGGTAACAAAGCATTCAATATTCACCGTTAGATGAAAAACCTGATTTATCCAAGCTTCTATCTTTCAACCGTTAGATCGAAACTTAGCTTGTCACACACAAATAAAATGTATTCATTTAGGTTTGAGTAACCGTACCTAAACGTGTACACTTAGTTGGTTCACAAATAGTTAACCAATGGTTAGCCATATGAGCACTTTCATATTAACCGTATTCATCTTTCTCATAACTAGTTCAAATGACTCATAAGAACTAGTTCAAGAGTTGTTCAATTGCTCATATCTTTATACATAGACATAAATAAAACAAAATGGGTTTGATTCATTTGAATCAATTCATGAACAATATATCCACGGTTTGCAAAGACTGCATTCCTTATTGATTTATTGTTTGAGTTCATGAAACTACCGATTTGAGAAATATAACCAGCTTGGGTACGCGTACGGGTATGCGTACCTTAGCTACCAGATTTGAGTTGGATTTTGGTTTCCAAAATCAGCAGAATTTTTCGGGTAGAAAAGTTCCTCCAGTACGCATACGGGTACGCGTACCTAAGGTGACTGGTTCATGAGTTCGTAAACTCCAAACTCAGCAGAATTTTCCGTGAGGAAAAGTTCCACCAGTATGCGTACAGGTACGCATACCTAACCCGTCTCCTTCACCAATACCGTATGCACACATATGCACACACTTGGTTTCCGGTACATGGATTTATACACTAATGTGCAAACACACTATATATGCTTATATTCATAGTTGGTTACGTAATCTCAACTCTACATTTCAATCATTGAAACATTCTTCTATAATGTTATAATAGTCGTTAGACATAAAGAATCGACTATCGTCATCAAAGCTATTTTTCAATATTGAAATGTCATCATGACTTTCGTCACAGGTAAAGATGAAAATGGTTAAAGCAAAAGCTTACCAACACTTATTTCGAGAAAAAGATAGGCGAGTAAACTCCGGTCGAAATAGCAAATGTGTATGTATGAAAATTATCATACTCATACGAATTTTTTCTCAAGAGTAGGATATAGAGTAGATAGACTTTTGAGTGACAGATGAGTTCAAGTCTCCACATACCTTTTGGTCAGATGAAGTTCCACTGGTTCCTTGAGTAGTTCTTCGTCTTCGTAAGATAATCGCCATGGAGTCTGGAGCTCAACTATTCCTAACTATCCTAGGCCGAGACTTAGTCATAAGTATACTAGAAATAAAGACATATAATTTTTATTACTAACATTGACAAACATGCTTGAGATAGCAACGCATGCGAGTTCGACCGAGCAATGCTCTAACAGTTTGCTTCTTAGATGACCAAAAAATAATATTATAACCCAAAAAGATACAGTACCCCCAATGGATCTTCTATCATCAACACAACCTGCCCAATATGCACTTGAAAATCCTTAGACAAAAGAGGTGCATGTTGTTAAGTATAAACCATAATCCAGAGTGCCCCTAAAATCATGGTTTTTAAAATCGCACGTCGTGAATCGTGCAACTCAAAGGCCAAGAGTTTCGAACTCGTGTTTTAGCTCTATAGCCTATATGCGATGGTTCAAACCATTGTGTCATGGCTTGTTTTGTGTTAGTGACGAACTTATACTCTATTTATACATTTCTAACCGTATTTCATTGAATAAATTACATGTATATCAATTTTATTTCTATTTCTACATTTCTATTTTTTTATTTATAATGTAGTATAATTGAAAATATTGCGATTGAAGAATCAACCATGAATCTTCGATTCACGTTTTAATATAAAAATGGATTCTTAAAAATGAAAAATAATTCGCGTCACGATTCATGATTTCACAACCTTGCTTAAGATACCTTAAAATTCTTTTTGCCGCTACAAGATGCTTAGTCCTGGGATGTTGCATGAACTGACAAACTAGATTTACTGCAAAGGAAATGTCAGGCCTGGTCCAAATGATATAGTGTAAAGCTCCTACAAAAGACATATACTACGTTGGATTATCTAGAAGAGCACCTGATGTGAGACAACAATAGGTGTCTGACTAGGTCATTCCATATGATGTTTATGAAGCAAATTAACTGCATATTTTTTCTGAGAGAGATACAAGGAGTCTGCATTCATGTTAACTTCAAGACCCAAAAAATAGTGTAAGTCACCTAAATCCTTAGTTGGAAAATGAGTCTGCAGCTGAGTAATGACATGCTGAAGAAAGGAAGAAGAAGAGTCGGTAAGAAATATATCATCAACATACACAAGAGAAACTGTCATTTGAGAACCTTCCTTGTGAACAAAAAGATATGGATCAGCTGTAGAGTTGATGAAATGTTGTGACTTTAAAGCAGCACTCAACTTCTCATACCACGCTCTAGGTGCCTGTTTGAGTCCATAAATTTCTTTATGCAAAAGACAGACATGACCAGGTTTTGTAGGATCAACAAAACCAGGTGGCTGAGGCATATAAACTTCTTCTTGCAAATCTCCATGTAAAGAAACATTGTTGGCATCTAGTTGATGTATCTTCCAATCGAACTGAACCGCCTTAGAAAGAATGATTCCTATAGTTGTAGGCTTATCAACCGGATTGACTCCTCAAAGTCCAATCCAGGTTGTTGACGATAGCCCTTAGCTACTAATTTGTCCTTATATCTGTTTATACTTCCATATGCATTGTATTTAATCCTGAATACCCATTTGCATCCAATCAGATTGTATGCAGCAATAGGTGGAACCAAAGACCAAGTACTTGCTTGCATTAATGCATTGTATTCTACAACAGAAGAAAGTCTCCACACTTTTTCTTTGTTGGCAGCTGCAACATTCTTAGGAACATGACACATAAAAGCAGTTTCCATTGGATGCCTTCTTTCAAAATAGGACTTAGGTGTGTAGCTACCATTTTTACCTCTAGTACTCATGCAATGACCATTCTTAGTGTCAGGAAGGAAGATTTAGAAGTAGGCTCAATGCGAACTGATATGTGAATGGAAACATCAGTTCAAAGAGGATGAACTGTATATGGTAAAGTTGAGGTAATTATCTTTATATGGAAATAATTTTTCATTGAATGAGACATGTCTTGAAATATATATAATCCCTGATTGTGGATTTAAACATCTGTAGCATTTATTTTGTAAACTATAACTAAGAAAAATGCAAAGTACATTTCTTGGCTCAAGTTTGTTTGAAGTATAAGGCTTTGATCATGCAAGCACAACCAAATACTTTAAGAAAATGATAGTGAGGTTTCCCTTGAAAAAGGATCTCAAAATATAAATAAAATTCAAGAGATCTAATAGGTAATCTATTGATTAGATAGTTAGGAGTTTGAATAGCTTCTACACAATACATGTTTGGTAATCCAGACTGAAGAAAAAGAATTCTGGTGACACCTAAAAGATGTTTGTGTTTGACTTCTCCTATACCAATCTGTTCAGGTGTACGAGGACTACTAAACTCATGAGTAGTACCTCTAGTTTGACAGAATTGGTTGAGAAAGGTGTTTAAAAATTCCCCTCCATCACCAGTTCCGATAGTGATAACTGAATAAGAGAGTAATTTTTTTAATTTTGTTAACAAGTGGTACAAAAGAATGCTTAAATTCAGATTTAGATGACAAAGGAAAATCCAGTAATACTTTGTATTCATCAACAATGTTAGCATAATACAGTTTACCTGACACAGAAGCTACATGACATGGACCTTAGAGATCCATGTGCAACAACTTTAGAGGTTGTTGTGCTATAGTTGTAGATAATTGAAAATGTAACTTAATGGCTAACCCGGTCACTGTGTGAAATTTGAATTTATATGGTAAGAGTACCGAATGCTCTTAAGAATGTTGTAATTCATCCATCAAACCATTTTGATATCATTAATTCAAAATATTAAAGAAAGATAAAGCAAAGCAAATAGATTCATCAGTGAAAATGTTTTCGTTCTAGATTCATCTCTGTCTTTCTCTAATTCTTATTTTGTTGATTGATTTCATTGTTCTCGTTATTTTGAATATTTCATTTTCAGTTTTAGTTTTGCTGTATTTTTAGGTTTTGCATTATCTTTATTTTACCTAGTACCATGTACTGACCTAACCTCTTTGTTTTCTTTTCTCACTTGTATCACCTCTGTATCTCTAACTTTTTTTTGTAACCTCTCTATTTTTCTAATAGGATATTAAGCTCTCTGCAGGGCCTCAATCAGAAATCATGGAAATCATTAAGTGTTGGAATTTTGTATCCTTCTTATAACAGTATTGTTGCAATCGAAATCAGTTCTGTCGTCATCTTCTAAAGCAATTTTGCAAGCCATCAATCACATGATGGATTTAAACAGTATGTTCCAGTATTACTCTCTTTATCATGTATATGGTTTCAATTATATCTTCGTGACAGCCTCGTGCAACTCAGTAGAACCGATTTAAGTCAAGCAAACCAGAAATTTGAATTTCGAAATTAAAACTTTCCCCCTTAATTTGTGGAAGGCCAATTCACAACCGAAAAATTCGCAATTATTTTCTCAATAATTCAATGCTGGATATTTTTTCCATATAGTACTGGATATTTTTTTACCAGATTTTGAGGATAAATATTACCTCGCTAAACCTAATTATGGTTACTATAGTTGTCAACCATATCTTTATATGAATCAAGGTATTGTTCCAATTCTTAAGCTTAGAATCAACTTAACAACTTCAAGATACAACCCTAAAAACATGTCTTCCTCATCAAATAGTCAAATATCAGCAATCACCACTAAGATGCAGAATGCAAAGATTAGAAATATATGTGCAAGACAAGTGAGAAGAGCTGCAGGTACTAAAACAAGTGATTATTTGATGAGGAAGCTCTTTCCTAAAAACCCATGAAAATTCCAGCTAAAAACTTTCATGTTGTTAATGTGAGAAAGCTTTCATGACTTGATACTCAAGTCACTATTATTATTTTTAACAACAACTGGCAGTACAAAACTAAAGCAATAAAATTAAAACAAAATAAAAATAAAAATAAACTTGCAGAATTTAACTTAAAAAAATATAAAGAGTAAGAATGAAAGTAGAGAAGAGTTTTTACTAAAATAACAGTTGCCTTAGTTGTGTCATGGAAAGTCTCTTTTGCATCAGAGCTTCCTTCTTCAATCATGTCATGTTCCATACCATCATAGTGAGGAGATTGAGAGTTTGTTCCAGTATTACTCTCCACGATAATCTTGTGCACTTCATGAGCTAAACAATGGAAATACATTAGGTATCTAAGTACTCCAGTCTCTATCCCATGGATCCTTATAGGGGACCTGAATATTATTATGGATTTGTCAGAAACAAACACTAGTTCAAATTACACTTCTAATGAAGTTCTTGAGCACATAAGAGAATCTGACTTGCATGATATGGTCTCAAGTGGAAACCCGCTCACATGGTTTAGAAATAGTCATGGGAAAGGCAAAATAGAATCCAGATTGGATACAACCCTTACTAATAGTGAATGGTCAATTACTTATCCAGATGCCACCTTATCTCATCTTCCCCAGATGGGATCAGATCACTCACCCATTCTTGTTTCTCTTTATACTACTTGCTGCAAAATGATCCTTGCATGACTGAAATTGCAAATGCTTGGAAAAATAATAGTTTTAGATCAGCAGCTTATATCTTATCTGATAAATTGAAAAAAAAAACTACATATTTTTTGTCTAAATAGAGTAAATGCACTTTTGTCCATATTCAAGTAAGCATCAACAATCTTCAACAATAGTTAACTCAACTACAAGCTACATATGTGCAAGGAATTAATACCACTGAAGTTTTAAAGATTGAGAAAGATATCGATTCCCTCAATGAAATCCAAGCTTCATCTAATAGGCAGAAATCTATAGATGATTTCTACAATGACATGGACAAAAACTCTAAGTACTTCCATATTAGAGTCAAAGAAGATTAATAAATAAAATTGATTCTTTACTAGCCCCAAATGGTACATGGTTCCAAGATAGAGACTCAATTAAGAAGTTGCTTCTTTCTCATTTTCAAAAGATCAGTACCACTTCTTCTCCAGCAGACAACTAAAATTTCTCCACATCCCCAACTGCATCGATCTCTCAATATCAAAATAATGATTTTATTTTTATTCCATCTGAGCAAGAGATTCACAAGCATTAATATCAATGGATCCATGGACTGCACCAATTCCGGATGGCTTCCCTTCAGGATTCTATCAGTCACATAGCAAGTAGTCAAGGAAGATGTTCGTAGAATCATTAAAGATTTTTTCCACTTGGGTTTTTCTCAAACATCTAAACAATACAAGAGTCACTTTAATCCCTAAAACTTCTACAAATCATAAACCTAAAGA
The DNA here is from genome assembly GCF_003573695.1 of Papaver somniferum. Classification (NCBI taxonomy): domain Eukaryota; kingdom Viridiplantae; phylum Streptophyta; class Magnoliopsida; order Ranunculales; family Papaveraceae; genus Papaver; species Papaver somniferum. Next base: position 168,989,601 of record NC_039358.1, on the reverse strand, counting down.
TTTTCGTCCAATTGCTTTATGCAATACAGTGTACAAGCTAATCTCCAAAATCATTGCTCTTCGTCTTAAAAAGCATACAATTAATATTGTTTCTCCAATACAGTCTGCATATGTTCCAGGAAGACTAATTTCAAAGAATATTTTTTTAGTTCTAGAACTGGAAAAATCTATGAAGAAGAAAGGAAGGAGAACTGGTCATCTTGCTCTAAAAATGGACATGTCGAAAGCATTCGACAGATTGGAATGTGTCTTTCTTATGGAGGTTCTTAGAAAATTTGGTTTATGTGAGAAATTTTTTCAACTCATCTTCCAGTATATCAGCATAACTCAAATTGAGATAATGGTTAATGACACTCCTTCTTAATCCTTCAATCCTTTTAGAGGGATACGACAAGGGGATACACTATCCTCATATCTATTCATTCTCTCCATGGAATATTTCTCAAGGTGATTAGATCACTGTGAAGAAACTAATCAGTTAATTGGTATGAAGATCTCAAGATCAGCTCTTAAAATCAATCATCTGCTTTTTGCTGATGATTGCCACCTTTTTTGCAAGGAAAATATTGCACAGACCAACAAACTCTTGCAAGTGATAGAAGAAATCAACTCTTGTTCTGGTTAGTTGATTAACTTTCACAAGTCAGCAGTCTACTTCAGTAAAAACATATCTAGCTGTCAAGCTATTAGTGTTTTTCTACAAGTCAGACAACTTGATAAGGATGAGAAATACTTTTGCTTGCCAATATTTGTAGAAATTCTCTTGTCTCATTACCAGATTATCTAAATGGAGATGTATTAATGTATCTGAGGCAAACAGATTAGTTATGATAAGAAATGTCACCGGACCTTTGTACCATATGATTAGTTTCGAACTGCCAGATGCAACAATCAACAAAATGAACTCCAAAAATCAAGCTTTCTGGAGGAACAAGAAGACATACAGAGGTAAACATTTCATTACATGGAGGAAAGTTAATAAACCCGAAGAGGAGGGGGGGCCTAGGCTTCAGGGACCTTCATTTGTTCAACGAAGTATTACTTACCAAATATGCTTGGAAGTTATGCATATATGAAACCTATATATGTGCAAGATCTCTTCGGGATAAATACTTCCCAGATGATCAAGTCTTTAACTTAAATAAAAATGTGAATTCTACTTGGTCATGGAGGTGTATGAGTTCTAAACTGGACTTCATCAATAGATATAGTTGTTGGAATGTTGGAAACAGTCAAAAAATAATGATCTGGAAACATAGATGGATTCTGAAACTGGATGGTCCACCTAGACCTAAAGCTGGAGTTACAACTACCAAAATTATCAGTTTTCTCTTCTATAACTGGTACTTGGGATTACAGTCTAGTTATCACTATTTTTGAAGCTGCAACTGCAAGGTTTATTCTTAACATCTCAATTCATCATCAATATGAAGACAAAATAATATGGACTTTGGAGAGAAATAGTATCTTCTCAGCCAAGTCAGCGTATAAGAAAGTGTATAAAGAGATACCAGAATGGAATCAGTTGGGACAAGGATGCAAGGAATTTCCAAGAAACTATGAAAGCTTCCATTAGTTAGACCGGCTTGGTCCTTAAAGAAGAAAAACAAAATCAAACACTGCCCTTGGTCGGTAGCCTAGCAACAAGCCCAATACCTCTCTGAATAGCAATGCCTAATCTATGAAAAAGAAATCTACCAAAACCACTACTAACGTCATTAATTCCAAGAATTAATTATTTTATATGGAAATGCATACAGGACATCTTTCCAACATGTGATAAACTCCTTCATGTTATACGAAATGGTGAAATTAGTTATCCGTTTTGTAACCAAACTACTGAAAATGCTTCTCACTGTATCCTAGAGGTTCTCTAGATAAAGCTGTCTGGTTTGGAGTTTTGGGCTTACACAATAATAGTAGTGGAAATTTTACAGAATGATTTTGTAGCTTGTTCGATAATTTGGTGTCCAGGCAGATACAAAATGATAAACTCCGTAAAATAGCAATAGTGGCGTACGTGGTGCATATAGTTTGAAAGGTGTGATATAGTGTTTAAGGGAAGTAATTCTTCTCCAGATAAGATCATGAAAGAATGCAAAAATATTCATGTCTGAGTTTGAAAACAGATCGGAAAAAATAGCTCCAAGAGATAATATCCATTGGGTTCCATCTCCAAGGGGAACATATACAATAAAACTCCGATGGCTCTTTTCTTAATCTTACTAAAACTGGTGGCATAGGTGTAATCCTTCGTGATGTTGCAGGGACTCACAGAGGATGAAAATGCATATACCTAGCTGATGCAAGTAGCACAGAGCGAGCAAAGTGTAGAGGTTTATGGGAAGCAACGAAATATGAAAAGGATCTAAGGCTGGAGAAGGTGCATTTAGAATTGGACGCAAATCTTGTTATGGATGCAGTAACCAAGGATGGCTTCAACACAGATTGGAGGATTCACAATCTCGTATTGGAAATTAGAAATTTAAAGTTTTTACTTTATGGCAATGTAGTTATGTGCCAAGAGAAAGAAATAAAGTGGCAGATGTTCAGTCAAAACTAGCAAGAGTGGGAAACTAAGTAATGTCTGGTTATTAGATTCTCCTAGCAACATTGATTTTCAGCTACAAGAGGATGGGAGTCATGTAATCATCATAAATTCAAACTTCTAGTTTCAATTTTATTTTTTTTTGAAAAGGTAACATCTGAGACCTAAATAGTTTGCATTCATTACAGAAGAAAGACTTATTTGAGATATTGACTAAATGCAAAATATGACATTTTTTTTGATGTTTTTGAAGAAGAGCACTGTCATTTATTGTGGAGGTGTGAAAATGATGAGAAGTATTGAAGTTGATGGGATATAGGTCATTTTTACGTGGACCTTGGAAGACAATCTTACCAGAAGTCTGATCCTTCACATTTATACAATTATATAACTTTGATTAAGAAAACAAATATTGATCCTTCACATTTATGCAATTATATAACTTTGATTAAGAAAACAAATATTTTCATTACTGAATATTAGGCTGTAGTAAACAATGTTTATATCATTATATAACCGATATTAACTAACATGATCATACGTAGGGAACACATGTGCGACACAAACAATGAATAAATGAATCACGTGAGATATATATGACTACCGAAAATTGTACAACTCTTATCCTACACGGTATGATTTCCTTAACCTGCACTGTTGTTCTGTTCATCTGTGACAATGTCGTTAGGCGTTGTTGCTTCCTTGTTAGGTGTATAATTTTGGAGATGAGGTTTAATTTCAAAGCAAATATTATAAACAATGTATAAGAGAAATGCGTTCAAATTTTATCCTTAGAAAGAGGGGCCTCAAAAAAAATATGCTGAAGTTTCCTCATATTGAGAGAACATACAAGATACATTAGAATATCATTAATCACCTGAGCAATTCTTTTCAAGCAAGGGATATTAAAACTGTGCATCCAGTTGTTAATTAACAATATTTGAACTTTTGGGGATGTATGGATATTCCAGACTTTTGTAATGGTTCATGTTGGTTATTGGATAAAAGTCTAAACATGGATCAACTACGGAATGTTCGATTTTTGTGCGTCTCCACCTAATAACGCCTGCACTGTGTTGGAAGAGAGGTTTGTTTCTCTTGCTAAAGCTTGTTGGTCTACAGAAAGCTGTAGTTTCAATAGTGGTTTGTTCCATGTGAGTGTATTTTGTTGGATTTCTCTAACCAGATTGGGGTTATTTGGATGGTTAGGTTTTTCCATTTCTATAGGAAATTCTTGAACCGAGTTGTCTTCCTACATATTGATAGTGCTTCCATCTCTCACTTGCCATATGCAGTTCCACTTATTGTTCTAGTGTTTTTGATCCCCATTTCCAGCCCTAAGACTTAGTTATTTTATATTTATGTCAAAAAGATTCTTACTGTTTAAATTGAGGATAATGATGCATGGGAATCTAAAAATGGTTAAGACACTCCAAACTATGCAAGGGACGAATGCAGATGGGCATTGAAAAAGCGGGGGTCTAACAACACCACCCAATATTTCGCTTAGCAATCTGTATGGACTAACTCCGAAATACTTTGCTAGAGAATCAACTAGACAGTCAGAATCAATCTAGATTAAAGTATCTCAAGGAGTTAATATCTCTCTCTTGATTTGATTTTTACTCAAGCTAAAAACAATAGCGAGTCTTTATAAAATACAAGGAATAACTTGGATGGTACCGAAGACCAATATCCAAGGATCAATCAATATCAATCAACAACCAAAGGTTGGATTTCCAATTGATGATCTTTAATGCACAACCTGTATTATTTCAATTATATAAAAAATATAATGTGAAAAAGAAATAACACAGACACCAGAAGTTTTGTTAACGAGGAAACCGCAAATGCAGAAAACCCCCAGGACCTAGTCCAGATTGAATACACATTGTATTAAGCCGATACAGACACTAGCCTACTACAAGCTAACTTCAGACTGGACTATAGTTGAACCCCAATCAGTCTCCCGCTAATTCAAGGTACAGTTGTACTCCTACGCCTCTGATCCCAACAAGATACTGCGCACTTGATTCCCTTAGCTGATCTCACTCACAACTAAGAGTTGCTGCAACCCAAAATCGCAGACTTGATAATAAACAAATCTGTCTCACTCAGAAAAGTCTATCAAAGGATAAATCTGTCTCCCACAGAAAAACCCTAGGTTTTTGTTTCGTCTTAAGATATAAAATCAAGGTGAACAGAAACCAATTGATAATCCGGTCTTATATTCCCGAAGAACAGCCTAGATTAATCAATCACCTCTCAACAATCCTTCTTGACTATACAAGCGGTTTGTCGAGGAATCACAAACAGTGAGACGAAGATGTTTGTGACTTCTTTATCTTGCCTATCGGATAAATCTCATGATCTCAAGACAATCAATAGATTGTACTCGTACGATAGAAGATGCAAGATCAGATCACACAACTACGATAAAAGTAGTATCGGTCTGGCTTCACAATCCCAATGAAGTCTTTAAGTCGTTAACCTGGTTTTAGAGTAGAAAACCAAAGGTTAAAGGAGAACCGACTCTAGCGAGCGCACTAGTATCACACAGACGTGTGGGGATTAGTTTTGCACAATGCTAGATGTCTCCTTTATATAGCCTTCAAATCAGGGTTTTGCGTTAGTTACAAAGTAATCCATATTCACCGTTAGATAAAAACCTTATTTAGATTCAAGCTAATATTTCTCAACCGTTAGATCGAAAACTTATCTTGTCACACACACTTGGGTAGACATTTACTGGGTTTGTGAAAACCATGCCCAAACGTGTACGTGTATGTTGGTTCAACATAGTAACCCAAAAGGTTAACCATATGAGCAATTCATATTAAGCTAGTTCTTCTTCACCATAACTAGTTCAATTGACTCAAATGAACTAGTTAGAGAGTTGTTCAATTGCTATGAGATCTTATGTAACTACACAAGACACAATTGAAACAAAGATGATTGCATTCGATGAATCGGCTCATGAACTTTATAGCCACGGTTTGCATAAAGCATTCCTTAGTAATTTAAGTTTCATGTTCAGAGCACATCTTTAGATCATAACCACTTAATCTCACAAACAAGTTCGCGGACTTAAGGCAACCGGCAGAGTTTTCCAAACTCAGCAGAAAATCTCGGCAAAGAGACTTCCGCCAGTTCGCGGACTAGGTTCACGGACTGAGTCCGCGGACTAAACATGCAAACGAGTTTTTGGAAGATCCCAACAGAAAGTCTCAGTAAGAGAACTTCCGTCAGTTCGCGGACTGGGTTCGCGGACTTGGCAAATCCAATTCCTCCGATTTCTCTCAATCAACAAAGTTCGAAAACTTCGGATTAAGGAATACATGGTTATGTAATATAAACTCTCATTCCAATCATTGAGACATTCTCAGAGGACGTTATATATCCGTTATTCACAGACTGTTTCACGTCAGAGCAATTCTCAAAGTAATTGAAACTTTTCATGATTTCCGTCACTAGGTGAAGATAAACTTGATCAAAGCAAAACACTTTACCAACACACGATTTCGAGAACAAGATAAGTAGTGAATACTCAGTCGAAATGTCAAATGTGTATGATCCAGTCTATATAGCATACGACTTTTTGTCTCATAAGAAGTAGGAGATAGAATAGATAGACTTTTGAGTGATAGATAAGTTCAAGTCTCCACATACCTTTTGGTTGATGAAGTTCCACGGTTCCTTGAGTAGATCTTCGTCGTTGTATTATGAATCTCCATGAAGTCCTTGAGCTCAACTACACTTTTCTATCCTAGTTCGAGACTTAGCTATAATAGACTAGAAATCAAGACTCATAGTTTTGATCACTAACACTGACAAACATGCTTGATATAGCAACCGCATGCGAGGTCGACCGAGCTATGCTCTAACAATCTCCCCCATTGTCAATTTTAGTGACAAAACTATTAATGCATATGGAATACAAAAAAGATAAACTTTAGTAGCTCCTATTCTATAGTCCAATCTTCAACGTTCCTTGAAATCTTCGTCCTTCCAAGTACTCCAGTGATCCCAAAGGTTGTAAGTTTAGCACCACCATTTTTGAAGATCCGTAGCTATAACAATGAGAGAAATCGAGATTCTCGATCATTATTATACAGTGTCATAGTATCATTATGTAACATCGAAGTCCAATTACATCACTACTTTAACAATAATACTATGGTGATATGTATCACTCCCCCTTAGTCAATACTCCATCTCGATCATGGAAACCACTCCCCCTTACACAATGATCCGAAAACCATATGTATTTGTAGTGTGAACTACATTATTTCTCCCCCTTTTTGTCAATAAAATTGGCAAAGGTAAAAGAACGGGATCATAATGAAATTTCCACAAGAGACATTTCATAGACTAAAAGAAAAGATACATACCAACTTAATTTAGATGCAATCATAAAACCGAAGCTAAATGCATTCATCAAGGAGTTTTAAGATACAAGATAGCCCCTATAAAATTCCACAGCCGCACACCCCGCAAGATATTACCATTAAGCACAAGTTCAAAAGATCTCTCCCCCATTTGATGTCATTCTCGAAAGAATAAAAAGAGCGACCTTAATTTCGAAAGAAAATAAGGATTTTTTTAATTGGACACCAAAAACCATGGAAATGATTTTCTATATCCAAAACTCAACCAAATTAATCACAAGTAAATCCATGATTAATTTAATCGGAATACGCAACTAAATCAAACCACAAAAGTGATCAATTTAATTGATTGTGCTCAACATAAGGAAACTCACGGAGCTACGACTAAGATAACCACACGGAGATGACCACCTTAATCGTTCAAATACTCAACATAAGGAAAACCTTACGGAATATACGACTACATCAACCAATAGAACATGATTAGTATAGTCGTTCATATACTCAACACAAGAACTTGTGAAATATATGAAAAACTCAACTAGATTAATTACAAGAGAACCTATAATTGATCTAATTGGAATACACAACCAAACTAACCACCGAAGCAATCAATTTAATTGTCAAAAGATTTTGCTCGACAAAAGAAGACTTTCGGATCAAATAGCTAAATAACCAATCAAGATGATTAATTTAGTTCAAGAATGCTCAACATATAGCATCTCATGGAACAACCAACAAGGCCAATATTAATCGACATAGTTGTAAGGTGGTCAACATAAGATACACAATGGATCCTTCACGGTAAAACATTACAAAATAGATAAATGAAGATCAATACCGTGGATAACATACAAGGATCTATTCTATTTTCCATCACTATTTGCATAACGTCATAATAGACTTTATCCTTGTCAAACAAAATATTTCATCCTATTTTCCATCAAATAAATGACTGCATATGAATAACTTTTGAAATTGTCAAAAGTCCATTCGTCCTTTCATCAATACGAATATCAATTTATGAACGACTTTACTTTTGACACAATATGGGACCTTCAAGTTCAGGGACGCAAACAATACATATCCCATAAAAATATTGCAATACTTCAAAACAGATTAATACTGCAATAATATCATCCTCCAAATATTTTTAGAATTTAAAAACCAATACCTAAAAAAATAAACATAAGAAAATGAAAACAAAAATAGTTATGTGTAGTCACAATCTTCACTATTAAAGCTCTAGTTATTCTTCCAACTAATCCAAAAAGAAGACATACTAGGCATAAAATTAAAAGCATTACTCATCATCTTCATCACCGAACAATTTCCAGGATGCTTGAATTGAATCCAACTCTTCCTTGAGCTCCGGACACTTGGTTCCAATCAACGACACTTGCTTCTTTAAGCACTTCACTCTTGCATTAACCTTACACACACCCTTATGAATTTTCTGAATAAGCCTCAAGGTGGTAGGGTATTCAACATCAAGAGGAGTACCTCTTTGTCGCTTTCGAACATTTTCCCTTATACGCCGGAAGGTACATGGACGGACAAGTTTAGGAACTCCAAGAGAATTTCCAATAAAATTGAGTCCACGATCCCGGCAAATCCGGCTAATCAAACACGGGTAGCCCAACATCTTGATGTGAGAAGTCACCGTCATCATTTGAAAGATAATAAAACCACAAATATCAAGTTTTGTCTCACCGGATACAAGGAAGTAGACCAATTCCGCAAACTCATAACTCCACCATGAATTCTCAATCGTGGAGGGACAAAGGTTAGAGATGCCGAGTTTTCCAAATGCTACTAAAGAAACACTAAGATCATTAGTCGGGAACTTTCCTTGACTCCAAGCAACACTAAGATCATTAGGGGGAGAAGAAAGTTCGCGGACCACATACACACATATATCCCTCATTCATGGCCTTGGGCCGAACACGAACCGTGATCCACATAAGACTTATGGGATTTTCTTAGCCATTAGAACACTAAAGATTATGCAACCCGTGACAACATAAACAGCGGATGCAGTAGAAAGCACATCTGTACACAACACAATCTATGTCTTTCCCCTCTACAAGATATATACAATGGGGAAGTGCCAGTCTCGTTACCAAGAGGCAGAATGTGCAGATATATTCTCATGAGACATTTCCGGTTGATATGTGTGAATAGTCCCTGTGGTATAATCAAAGTAATGATGATAGTCAGGACAGTTAGAGCTTTCTTTCATTCATTTGTTCTGTCCTAAAGAAGGATACCTCCTATTTCTGGGTTGTTCAGTATTAACAGATATAACACATACAGAACCCTTTTCGGAATGATTCTTAGACTTAACAAATTTAAGTTTTTCTAAGAATCTAAAAACGCCTTCGAACGCTTCGAACAGATCTTTATCAATTGATCCATCTCGATAGTATTCCTCAAAAAGATCAAGAGTTAATCTAGTGAGTTTCCATATCCTTGAACGTATTGAGCATTTTCTCAGTCTTTCCTTCTTTTTATTTTTTCCTTCTGATTGATTCTTAACAGCTAAAACTTCCCTTTTAGACGAAGAAGAATTATCATGAGAATCCAAAGGTTTTCTCCATAATAATCTCTGAACAATCTTTAAGGAAATATGGCGTGCGTTATAGATGCCAGGAGAAAGTTTTCCAAAGAAATTTCCCATAGGGCAATTTATAAGGAACGAACAAACACAAACTTATTAGGTTTACAGTGTTTGCCTGCTCTGATAGCAATTGAAAAAGCGAGGGTCTAACAACACCACCCAATATTTAGCTTAGCAATCTGTATGGACTAACTCCGAAATACTTTGCTAGAGAATCAACTAGACAGTCAGACTCAATCTAGATTAAAGTATTTCAAGGAGTTAATATCTCTCTCTTGATTTGATTTTTACTCAAGCTAAAAACAATAGAGAGTCTTTATCAAATACAAGGAATAACTTGGACGGTACCGAAGACCAATATCCAAGGATCAATCAATATCAATCAACAACCAAAGGTTAGATTTCCAATTGATGATCTTTAACGCACAACCTGTATTACTTCAATTATATAAAAAATATAATTCGAAAAAGAAATAACACAGACACCAGAAGTTTTGTTAACGAGGAAACCTCAAATGCAGAAAAACCCCGGGACCTAGTCCAGATTGAATACACACTGTATTAAGCCGCTACAGACACTAGCCTACTACAAGCTAACTTCAGACTCGACTATAGTTGAACCCCAATCAGTCTCCCATTAATTCAAGGTACAATTGTACTCCTACGCCTCTGATACCAGCAGGATACTGCGCACTTGATTCCCTTAGCTGATCTCACCCACAAGTAAGAGTTGATGCGACCCAAAATCGCAGACTTGATAATAAACAAATCTATCTCACACAGAAAAGTCTATCAAAGAATAATATGTCTCCCACAGAAAAACCCTAGGTTTTTGTTCCGTCTGATATAAAATCAAGGTGAACAGGAACCAATTGATAATTCGGTCTTACATTCCCGAAGAACAACCTAGATTAATCGATCACCTCTCAACAATCCTTCTTGACTACACAAGCGGTTTGTCGAGGAACCACAAACAGTGAGACGAAGATGTTTGTGACTTATTTATCTTGCCTATCGGAGAACTCTCACGATCTTAAGCCAATCAATAGATTGTACTCGTACGATAACAGATGCAAGATCAGATCACACAACTACGATAAAAGTAGTATCGGTATGGCTTCACAATCCCAATGAAATATTTAAGTCGTTAACCTGGGTTTAGAGAAGAAAACCAAAGGTTAAAGGAGAATCGACTCTAGTGAGCGCACTAGTATCACACAGACGTGTGGGGATTAGTTTTGCACGATGCTAGATGTCTCATTTATATAGCCTTAAAATCAGGGTTTTGCCTTAGTTACAAAGCAATCCATATTCACCGTTAGATGAAAACCTGATTAGATTCAAGCTAATATTTCTCAACTGTTAGATCGAAAACTTAGCTTGTCACAAACACTTGGGTAGACGTTTACTGGGTTTGTGAAAACCATGCCCAAACGTGTACGTGTATGTTGGTGCAACATAGTAACCCAAAAGGTTAACCATATGAGCAATTCATATTAACCTAGTTCTTCTTCACCATAACTAGTTCAATTGACTAAAATGAACTAGTTAGAGAGTTGTTCAATTGCTATGAGATCTTATTTAACTATACAAGACATAATTGAAACAAAGATGATTCGATTCTATGAATCGTCTCATGAACTTTATAGCCAAGGTTTGCATAAAGCATTCCTTAGTAATTTAAGTTTCATGTTCATAGATCATAACCACTTGAGATCACAAAAAAGTTCGCGGACTGAAGGCAACCGGCAGAGTTTTCCAAACTCAGCAAAAAATCTCGGCAAAGAGACTTCCTCCAGTTCGCGGACTAAACACGCAAACGAGTTTTTGGAAAATCCCAGCAGAAATTATCGGTAAAAAAACTTCCGTCAGTTCGCGGACTTGGCAAAGCCAATTCCTCCGGTTTCTTTCAATCAACAAAGTTCGAAAACTTCGTATTAAGGAATACATGGTTATGTAATATAAACTCTCATTCCAATCATTGAGACATTTTCAGAGGACGTTACATAGACGTTATTCACAGACCGTTTCACATCAGAGCAATTCTCAAAGTAATTGAAACTTTTCATGACTTTCGTCACTAAGTGAAGATAAACTTGATCAAAGCGAAACGCTTTACCAACACACGATTTCGAGAAAAAGATAAGTAGTGAATACTCAGCTCGAAATGTCAAATGTATATGATCCAGTCTATATAGCATACGAATTTTTGTATCATAAGAAGTAGGAGATAGAATAGATAGACTTTTGAGTGATAGATAAGTTCAAGTCTCCACATACCTTTTTGTTGATGAAGTTCCACGGTTCCTTGAATAAATCTTCGTCGTTGTATGATGAATCGCCGTGAAGTCCTTGAGCTCAACTACACTTTTCTATCCTAGTCCGAGACTTAGATATAATAGAATAGAAATCAAGACTCATAGTTTTGATCACTAACATTGACAAACATGCTTGATATAGCAACGCATGCGAGGTCGACCGAGCTATGCTCTAACAGGCATAAAAGTCAAACATGACCCAAGCTACCACACTAAATTAGTCCAAAAAAAAATAATCTAAACTAAAAGTTTAGGTAGTGGTCTTGAAGGGATAACCCGGGATTGATATCAGGTTAGCTCTCCCTTAAGTTCGTCTCTTACAACTTTCTCATTTCTCTGCGAAAAATTTCTCTCCGGGAAGGTGAGTTAGTTAGTAATTTTTATTGGGATCCTCGTATGATAAATGAATAAAATGGTTTTAACTAATATGGTTTTTTCTTGTTCTTAAGAATGAAAAAAATAGGACAGAGAGAATGAGGATAAACCGAAGCTAAGTTCTCCAGTATACATTTTTAGGTCCCATTTAATAGTTATGCACATTGACCAATTTGGATTGGCTTTGTGATGTGGTATAAGAGAAAGAAAGCAATGCGGAGATTGTTGTAGGCTAAGAAAGAAGAGAGTTGATTAAGAAGAAGAAGAAACAGAGAAAATAGAAGAAGAAGGAGATAGTTTCAATAATATTCGATAGATAATAAGATGTGTCTAACATAAGAATAAAACTAGCCTTTATATAGGCTTAAGCAAACAACTAAACTAGGAAACGTAAAACTAAAAGGAAAGCTAAAAGAATCCTGAAATAAGGAAAGACATAAACTAGGAAAACTTAGAAGCTAAGCTTCTATGTGGAATCTTCTGGAACATGTATATGCTCTGCATCAATCCCCCCTTCTTGAATGAAACTCGTCCTCGAGTTTTCTGTGCAAAGCAGCAGTTCATTGTCAGCATGAAAGGTGAAAATTTCTTGCACATTAAATGTGTTTGAAATATTCCAGTCACTTGGCAGATCAATAATATATGCATTATCACTGATCTTCTTTAAAACCTTGAAAGGGCCATACTTCTTCATCTTGGTTTTGTTGTAAGTTCCCACTGGAAATCTTTCCTTTCTAAGGTGTATCATTACTAACTCACCTTCTTTGAAAGTCTTCAATCTCTTGTGTTTATCAGCATTTTCTTTATACTACGAATTAGATTATTCCAGCTTAGTCTTTACTGAATTGTGTATTTCGATAGCCTTGTCAATGAAAGAATCTGCAACTGTGCTTGTATTCTGAGTGTTAGGTAATACCACCAAGTCAAGTGTATGATTGGGAACTTTAGAATACACAATTTCAAATGGTGTTTTTCATGTAGAACGGTTGATAGAGGTATTGAAAGCAAACTCCATATGAGGTAGTAATATATCCCACTGCTTTCTATTGTCCATGCACTTAGCTCGAATGAGATTACCAAGTGAACGGTTCACTACTTCTGTTTGGCTATCGGTTTGTGGATGTGAAGTGGTCCTAAATTGTAAGGCAGTCCCCAAGCGCATCCATAGAGTCTTCCAAAAGTAGCTTAAGAACTTAGTATATCTGTCAGAAGTGATGGATTTTGGCACTCCGAGTAAGCGTACTATTTCTTTGAAGAATAAGGCAGCAACATTTGAAGCATCGGTGGATTTTTTACAGGCAATAAAGTGAGCCATTTTAGAATAACGATCAACTACGATCATTATAGAATCATTACCTCTAGCAGTATGAGGTAAACCAAGTATAAAATCCATACTTATATCAACCCAGGGTGCATCAGGAACTGGTAATGGAGTATAAAGTCCTGTATTTTGAATGGTACCCTTAGCTCTCTGACAGACTATGCACTTTTGTACAAATTTTTGCACGTCACGTTTTAAAGAAGGCCAATAAAACCTTTCTTTAACAAGTGCGATGGTTTTATCTCTTCCGAAGTGACCACCAAGACCACTTCCATGTAATTCACGCATAAGATGTAAGCATAAAGAACCTTCTAGAATACATAAACGATTACCTTTAAAGAGAAAGCCATCTTGTATGATAAAATCATCAACTCTATGATTTTGAGAACTGCATTGGTTCCATAATTTACTGAAATCTTCATCTTCAGGATAAATATCTTTGATGTAATCAAATGCAAAACTCTCAATACGAATTGTGGTTAATAGATGTCGTCTTCTACTTAAAGTATCTGCAACTTGATTTAACTTACCACTTTTGTGCTTCACAGAGAAAGTGTATTTGTTGATTGTATCTAGCCATCGATCATGCATTCTGTTAACTTTAGCAGAAGTATTCAAAAATTTCAGTGCATGGTTGTCAGTATTGACAATAAATTCTCTATGTATCAGATACGTATGCCACTTCTTGAGATCTTGGACAAGAGCAAGTAACTCCAATTCATAGGTAGACTACTTCTTTTGTGTCTCTGAATTCTTTTCACTGTGATATGCTATAGGATGACCTTCTTGTGATAAAACGACGCCAATTCCAACAATGGAAGCATCACAATCTATCTCAAAAGGTTTGTCGAAATTTGGCAAAACAAGAATTGGTGCAGTACAAAGTTTTTCTTTCAGAGTATTAAAGCTTATGTCCATTGCTTCTGTCCATTCAAACTTCTTGAGATCTTGGAAAAGAGAAAGTAACTCCAATTCATAGGTAGACCACTTCTTTTGTGTCTCTGAATTCTTTTCACTGTGATATGTTATAGGATGACCTTCTTGTGATAAAACGGCGCCAATTCCAACAATGGAAGCATCACAATCTATCTCAAAAGGTTTTTCGAAATTTGGAAAAACAAGAATTGGTGCAGTACAAAGTTTTTCTTTCAGAGTATTAAAGCTTATGTCCATTGCTTATGTCCATTCAAACTTCTCTTTCTTGAGGCAGTCAGTTAGTGATGCAGAAATAGTGCTAAAATTCTTCACAAATCTTCTATAAAAGGAAGCCAAGCCATGAAAACTACGTACATATCGAATAGAGGTAGGAACTGGCCATTCTTTAATTTCTTGAACTTTAGAATGATCGACATGTATGCCTTGATTAGATATCACATACCCCATAAATGTTACTGATGAAGCCATGAATGTGCACTTCTTCAGACTAACATATAAGTAGTTATCAGCAAGAACTTGAAATACTTGTGACAGATGATCAAGATGTTCTTGCTCACTTCGGCTAAAAATCAAAATGTCATCAAAATAAATAATAACGAATTTACAAAGAAAGGGTTGGAGAACCTGATTCATGAGTCACATAAATGTACTTGGTGCATTAGATAATCCAAATGGCATGACAAGCCATTCATATAAACCTTCACGAGTCTTGAATGCTTTCTTCCATTCATATCCTTCTCGAATTCTTATCTAATGGTATCCACTGCGCAGATCCAATTTTGTGAAGATAATAGAACCCGAAAGCAAATCGATCATGTCTTAAATACGAGGTATATGAAATCTATAAGGAATTGTAATTTGATTTAAAGCTCTGCAATCGATACACATCCTCCATCCACCATCTTTTTTACTAACTAAGAAAGCAGGGCAAGCACAAGGGATGGTTCTAGGTCGTATTAAACCTTTTTGAAGTAAATCATTTACTTGTCCTTGCAAAATCTCATGTTCTGTAGGACTCAACCTACAATGTGCTTGATTAGGTAAAGAGGCTCCTGGAATGAAATCAATACAGTGCTAAATATTCCTTAATGGTGGTAGAGTAGTTGGTAATTCATCTGGAAATAAAACACTATAGTGAGTTAACAAAGGTTGAACTTTGTCAGGTAACTCAACCATAGGTTTAGATTCTTCATGGGAGTTCAAAGAATGCTTTTGTTGTATAGAATGAACAATAACACCTACAATAACACTTGTTTTGTCTTCACAAAATTCCCGAATAGTAGATGATTTTGATGGACACAGAATTTTTGTTTTCCCATTATGATTGAAAATATAAGTATTGTCGAAACCATTGTGTACTGCTTGAAGATCATACTGGCAGGGTCGACCAAGGAGAAGATGTGTTGCAGTCATATCAATAACATCGCAAAGAACTGAATCTTCATAACCTTCAAACTTGAAAGTTGCATAACATTGGTGAGTAATATCTTGAGTAGTTGATTTATTAACCCATCCTACAGAGTAAGGTGTTGGATGAGGATGCACTGGTAGACCAATCATTTTAACCACGTGAGTAGCAACATAATTTTCGACACTTCCACCATCAATAATCATGTTACAAATTTTACCACCAATATAGCACTTTGATCGAAAAATATTGTGTTTTTGTGAAGGACATGGTTGTGTAAGAAAAACAAAACTCTTCTTTGGGGTACAACCAATAAATCCTTCATGTTGTAGTGTTTGTTTAATTTTTTGCATGATGTATTCAGGGATATCATCATTATGTGCAAACGTGTTCTTCTTTGATGATGATGGTTTCTTAGCTTCAGCCAGGAGTTTTATCGTTTCTTCTTCTTCAATCTTAAGAGTAGTTGCAAACTTGTCTAGAATCAGATGAATATCATCAAACTTCTTTTCAAAACTTGCAAACTGATTAAAGCAAATTTTCTCTAATTTTGTTAGGTTATCTGAAACCGCAACAATATTTGTATTAATGTTAGCTATACTATCAGTAGCAGCTTTACTAGCATAAGTACTTGTAGTAATAAGATTTTTAAGTTTGGTGATTGCAGCGTCGAAAGCTTCTTGAGAAACTGTGCCAGCCATAGAGATTTTTTTTTTGTATAATAGGGTTGCGGAAGCGATTAAAACAGGATCTAGTAAAAGTTGAAAAACCTAAACTACGCGGATGATACCAATTGATGTGGTATAAGAGAAAGAAAGCAATGCAGAGATTGATGTAGGCTAAGAAAGAAGAGAATTGATTAAGAAGAAAAAGAAACAGAGAAAATAGAAGAAGAAGGAGATAGTTTCAATAATATTCGATTGATAATAAGATGTGTCTAACATAAGAATAAGACTAGCCTTTATATAGGCTTAAACAAATAACTAAACTAGGAAACGTAAAACTAAAAGAAAAGCTAAAAAAATCCTGGAATAAGGAAAGACATAAACTAGGAAAGCTTAGAAGCTAAGTTCCACGTTAATTTCACTAGCCCTAACTAATTTCATTTTCCACGTTAATTTTGCAAACTTCTGTTAATTAAGTTAATGTAACCATAATAGAGTAAAACCAATATTGTGTCAGCAATACTAATGATAAGTGGTTAGTTTTGTTGTTAACTTACCGCAAGTTACCAGCCTGTAGCTCATGTTCTGGGGATGCATGTTAATACGACATCAACAATTGGACCTACTTCTACTACTGATGTTCTCCTAACCAATCCTCAATGGATAAGTCATCAAAATCGGAAAAGCACTCTTCTCCCTCCTGCCAACTTCAAGGAGTTTGCTTTGTAATATATGTTGCCATTCTTTTAGGCGCAACTTCAAGGAGTTTGCTTGGTAATATATGTTTCCATTCTTTTAGGCGGTAACATTATTGTGTTGGCAGCCCATCGCATTCTTAACACTGTTGATCACCCCAGGACTATTATGGTGTGTCGTGTAATTCGTGCAGTGGAAATCCTTATATATGTGATGGTGTACATGCCTGAAATCAATCTCATGGACTGATTTTTCTGTGAAGGTGTGACGTTCGTCTTTAAGGCAGATAATAATTTGGTTTAGAGGTGTGTATTTGTAAATGTACACTTTTGTTTTCTTAAAATAAACCCACCAAATAACAATTATATTCCAAACTGGTGTTTGTATGCCCTATTTTGTTAACATAAAGTAAGCACGAATAGATTATTGCTATTTAGATGTCATTAGGTTATTTTACTTTATCCTTTATCACGTCTTCGTGGTTTCAAGTAATCTGAACCCGTGCAAAGCACGGGCGCACAACTAGTTGAATATGATGTTGATCCTGATATGAAGGTTGTTGAAGAGCCATAAAACGCAATCTAGCCTTCGATTCAACCTGACGTGGATCTCGATTTAAAGCTTGATTTAAAGTCTCGTACAAGTCAGCCTTAGAATCGCCATATGCTCGTTTAGCTAATCCTGTCCCATAGTGGGTTTTGCTTACCCACGTTTAAGAAATTTGACACCCACCTCCGGAAAATGTCCTCTTCTTGGGTTGGATAAAATAGTGTGGGTATTAAGTATTAACCGATAAGGCATTCCAAGAACAAAACTTAGACCAGAGAGAGTAGAGAGAAACACACTCAGAGAAAGATAGTAAAGAGTAGAGATGGCAGCATTTTCATCTTGTTTGGTAGCATCATTTTCCAAGCAATTAACAATCACAAACAGTAGTAACACCACCTCTTATCTGAGTTTACCAAACCCCAAAGCTTCTCTCAAGTCTTTAAGTTTCTCAAATTTTCTTTCTGAAACTCCATTCGCCAATGGTAATTATACGAAAAAATAAAACCATTCTCTCCATTTTCTTTTCACAGTGATTTAATTCCTAAATGGGTTTTTTTTGTTTGTTTTTTCAGGTAGTTTAGCTTTGAAGGCAGTAGAGAGACAAACACGTCGTTCTGTTGTTTGTGAGGCTGCTCCAGTGCAGAAAGCTGATTCAGCAGCTAAGAGAGCTCGTCAAGCAGAGAAAAGAAGGGTATACAACAAAGCCAAGAAATCTGAGATGAAGACTCGGATGAAGACGGTACTCACTTCTCTAATTTACTGATAATTTTATACAATTTTTGGTTTCATTTTCAGTGTTGGGTTTGTTAGGGTTATGCCAGATTTATGGTAGTTGTGTTTCCCTTCCCTGAAATGTGATTTTTGTGGGTGTTTCTTTTCATTGTTGCAGTATGTAGAGTTGCATTTGCGTAAAATCTTGAATTTAAGCGAGAGATACTAGTAGCGTAACTTAGGTTTCACAGCTTGGTCTTGAAGTTCTTAAATAAAGAACAAGATATATGATGCCAAAAAATCACAAGTGTAAATCTATCTACACTACCCTAATTCAAACCGGATTGTTTTTGATTTATTTGGGTTTTTTTTATATATATTTTTAATTTTTTTCTGATGCCAAAACGCAACACATTGAAGTATGAGTTTCGACAAATCAGAGTTCAGTCATACATGTTCTATCAGTGACCAGATGAAGAACCTTTTCAAGTTACTTGAGCAGAATATGGCATCTGAAAAGTGTATTAGTAGATGAATATGTGATTTTGTTTTACTTAAAACCTTGGGATTCATAACTTGATGAGTATGGCCTTAGGGGTTTTGTAAATGTGAATGACCACGTGATTTTAAAGCGAATGAGATATGTGTAACCCTTTGTGTCCACATGGTTCATTTGTTTCTGGAGCTCTTGCATTAATCTTTGTGTAGTATCTAGATTATCTTTGAAGGGGTGTCAGAGTTTTTGGCTGTGATATTTTGCGCAGTTTTCCGTGTCCTACCAGTTTGTTATTCAAATAACGATCACCTGATTACTCATTCTTCATACGTCATTATTCACTGTATATGGGATTACAAGTCTGTAGGTTACTCACCGTCATATTGACGTGTTTTTTCTTCCAATCCTTGTCATTTGTAGGTTAGAGAAGGTGCAAATTCCCTTTGTTACTTCTGTTATTTGTAGCCTTAGAGGACACTGTAGTTAACGTGTTTTTTCCTTCGGTTACAGTATGACATCTTGATTCATCCAAAGAATAGGTTCAGGCAGTTGGTGGTTTCTTTCATTATGTTGTTCTGTCTACTCAAGGTGTAGGATTAAGGTTATAGATAACAAACTATTAGTAGAGTCGAGGAATCAGTATCAACAACATTCGGTCAAAGTGGATAAAAGAAAAAATGTAGACTGGAAGGTGTTTCTCTTGCATATTCTATTTCATATCTATTCTATTCAACCATTTGCAAGATCGAGGTATATGATTGGCTGTTGTTGGATTGACCAATCTTGAAGTATTTTGCATCCAGTAAGTGTGGTACATACTATTTGAGGTGGAATGCACGCAAAGCGATCAGTGATGATGAACCGTTAAGTGTTTTATGTTGCAAGTATTAGTATTCAAGTTGTGGCTCATGAGTTGTTGTTTTTTTTTTGCACGTGATCTCTCTGATTCCATGCTCATTAAATGTAAATCCTATAGAGAATGTTTGTTCTTCTTTTCTCTAAATAAACAAATCTCACACATAGTACTCTTATCAGAAAAGCTCATATTTTTTACTAGCTATATTGAAAAAGCTTCCATAAGTAGGTGAAATATTGTGTGAATTTAAAGTTTCAGGACATGTCCATACTTAGCAAGGATGATTTTCTTTCTCTTTGATTTACAACCAGAATTAACAATTATTGTGTAAAGCTGTTGAAATGAGTTTGATGGTAATGAATCAATGGTGTTGCTGGTAACTGGGAAAGGGTAAAAGCTTAAATGCATCAAGTCCCAAAAACTAGTGGGTGCATAGAGAGTTGAACGGTTAAGCATACAGAACCAAGTAGTTTATAATACTTCTTGTTGAAAGTGTTATATCTTTTTCAGGTATTTGAAGCCCTCGACGGCCTCAAAAAGAAAACAGATGCACAATCTGAAGAAATCGTCGAGGTCGAGAAACTTATTGCCGCGGCGTATTCGGCTATTGATAAAGCAGTCAAAGCAGGATCGCTGCATAGGAATACTGGAGCCAACAGGAAGTCTCGATTAGCCAGAAGAAAGAAAGCTGTAGAGGTTCATCATGGCTGGTACACCCCATCTGCTGCTGTAGTTGCATGAGTAAGTTATAATTTAAACCCTTGTAATTAATTTTGAGTGGGATACACAGCCACATCAAAGTGTGAAGCATCCGTTTTTGTTTTAAATTTGAGTTCAGTCAAGAGTAAACCATTTGGGTGATTGTGGAACACTGAACATTTTCAAGTTAACTAAATAGATCAGAATGTGCCATCTGAAAAGTGTATCAAATAGATGGTTGAGTTTTCTTGGATAAAATCTCAGAGTTACTTGATGAGTAGAATTTTGAGTGAACAGGTCAATTTTATAGCGATGAGGGATGCGTGGCATTTTGTTTCGATTTATCTCACGTATTTGGGTTTCTAGTTTTAATCTTCGTTATAGTAGTAGATTTTCCTCTAAAAAGAACTTGTGGAGACTTGACGTGATTCAAAGTTGTAGGGTTGTTGACCACCTTGAGATATAGTATTAGTCTCTACCAGCGCCGTTATTCATGAATTGATCAGCCAGTACTCATTACTCATAAGTGCTCTCTGGCTTATTATAAATTGAAATGTTGTTTCTTACAATCCTGGTTACTTGTGCGCTAGATGAGGTACAATTCCGGTATGTATACTTCCGTACCTAAAAGTATTGGATGCAGTAACCAAAATATCTCAAAAATAGCATGTTTAACCCCCGGGGTGCGGAGACGTTTCTTGTTTATGATACAGCAAATCCAAAAATTCATGATACAGTGGAAATGGGGCATACATGAAAGTTCAGTTTTGCAGACAATAATTGTATAGTTATTGTTATTAGACACTATGGAAGTTCAATCCCGCATAGCTCAAACCTTGTGATTCACTGATTGTACTGTGTCAATATATAGACACCCACTTATAGAATAATATCCAGATGCCAGCAACATGTTTTTATTTTTTTAAACATCTGCCCAAGAATGTTCAACTTGTAATCTCTTCGAAAACAGTTTACATAGATGGACGTTTTGGAGTGTCTGTGCAGGTATTCGTTTCCATGCGTATGGAAACGTGGTAGGGGCATCCATTAAAAGGACTAGGTCCTCTCTTGATACAATCACATAAAAGAGCAATCAAACAATGATCAGAATCAAACGTTGGAAGAGCAAATTAAATTGACAAGTAGCAGGGTACTGAATCTCCTAAGAGCAAGTCCAGTATGGCGGGAGGGAAAACGAGCAAATTTACTCATTCCCACCCTCGGTGAACAAGGCAAATGGTCGAACTGGAAGTCTGGATGAGCATATATTCGAATACGAGTATTTTTCCATCCCTCTCAAGTTGAGTCGATGGGCCAAGGCAAATGGTCAAACTGGATGAGCAAGTAGACCAACTGATTATCCTTGACAGTATGTATGTAGACACAGGATCCGTGAACTGATTGTCAAGCAGAGTACTTGGACGATCCCAAAAATCAATATCCAAGATCAATCTAGTCGTATCCAAATAATTCAACCGGAATTCTGCCAAGTGATTAAACTGGTTATGTATCTTTCAAGATACGAATTCTACAAGGAACAAGTCTCATAATCGATTACAATTAAGCGACGTATCTACTTAGATTGAATACGTACAAACCTTTGCAAATCCAATTATAAAGATAGACAATATGATGCGGAAAAGGAAATACACAAGACACTAGAAATTTTGTTAACGAGGAAACCGCAATAGCGGGAAAACCACGGGACTTCATCTAGATTTGAACACCACACTGTATTAAGCTACTACACTCACTAGCCTACTATCAGACTTCGGACTGCAATGTACTTGAAACTGAACCCACCCTCCAAACGATTCAGTTACAGTCGTGCTTCTTATGTCTCTTGAACCTCGCAAGGATCTATGCACTTGATTCCTTAGCTAATGTCATTTACAACCTAAGAATTGCTTCAGCCGAAGTGAAGATTTTTGATACCATTCTGCCCCTAATGGATAAGCCTATTTGATTTCCGTTTAGATAAAGGATCATGATGTGGAAATCTGTGTACAATAGACAAAGCTAGCAAACCTCACAATTCCGGAACTTACGACTCCTGAAGAGAAGCCTAGATTCTTAACCACCTTTCAAGAAAAATCTCCAAAAGATCAACTAAGATCAGTTTTCAGATATCTATCTTGAGGAATTACAAAGTCTGAGACGAAGAGAACTTTGTGATTTCTATCTATCTTGCCTGAAAGGGATTACGAGAACCTCGAAAGCAGAAAAGCAAGATCATGATAAACAAACTATCAAGTTAAAGATAGTATGACCTGGCTTCACGAATCCCCAAAGCGAAGTCATTTAGTCGTAGACCTAATTATGTTTCTCAGAGGAAACCTATATCAACAGAGGACGACTCTAGAATCAACTAGGACACAAAGTGTCAGGGATTGATTTCCCAGTTGACAGAGTATCTCTATTTATATTTTTTCCAAGAGCAGGGGTTGCTTAGAATTCAAGCTAAGATAACTTGATAATCAAGCAAACTCTATTCTTGAAAAATACAATAGAATAATATACACTTAGGTATGGTTACAAAACCGTGTATAATGATCGTTCGTCTTAGCAAGTTAGCCAAAGAACTAAAAGCAATTTGATATTCATTCAAGCACTTAAGAAGTGTTTAAGAGAGTTATAGTAATGCTAAACATATTATGAAAGTAAGTCTTTGAACATATACTAAAATATAAACTAGGACAGTTGGTACAACGGTTTGTGGATCGTTAGACTTGTTCACGAGTCAGGGTAACGGTTCGTGAACCGGGTTCGCCAACCCTACAAGACTAACGAACTAAGTTGACAACGGTTCGTGAACTGCGTTCACCAACTGCTAGCCTATTGTACCAATTTTGAAAATTCAGTTCACCATGGTTCACCAACCAGATTCGTGAACCGTACCCAACTGAACTTGCAGTTTGCGAACTGGTTCGCCAACCTTCCTGTAATTATGAAACTCAGATATCTTTGGTTTGAAAACCGATTTTCCAATCCACCCTGAGTAGAAATATCAGAAGTTCAATATTTCTCTCTTATGATGTTTGAAACATTCTCAAGTGATGATAACATCATTTGCATGGGAAATTTTCAATTGATCCACAAATTAATTCATAGAACTAATATTGTTAAGGACCGTTAAACATCTTTGCTAAATCATATTTCGAGATTTTTTACGAGACAAGCTTGACTCGAAACTTCTTCTTTGTAATTCTACTAGAAGTTATACGACATAGTCTCAAAAGATAGAATAGTAAGATAGTGAATAAAATATAATAATTCAGTCTTCACCAACCCTGTACAAATGTTCTTCAAATGTCTTCGTCGATCTTTAGTCTTCAAGGGAGATGTTTGATACTCAACTACAAATTCTAACCTAGTCTGAGACTAGACTTACTAAACTAGTTTCGATCACCTAACATTGACAACAAGCTTGAGATAGAAAAACTTGTGGGTTCAACCGAGCAATGCTCTAATAGAAACTCATATGAAACAAAAAACCATCCATATCTTTGTAATGGACACTATGGATAAAAATAGCATCCATATTTTATGAAGTCTAGATGCTATCCTCAAATTTGAGGGGATCCTTGTGGAGATCCATAAATTCATTGGATGACCTAATAAGGGAAATGGTCAATGACCCCGTACATTTTCTTTTTACTTTAATTTTATTCGCATCCGGTCGCTTAATATAATATAAATATATGTAAAACTTTGTGGATGCTTATATAGGATTTTACAGTGAAATAAATTTCCATAAAATTTTGGTCATCCCTATTTATAGGAATTCTCCTAAAGTTGTGATATCCATACGAGGAGTTTCCCTTAGGGGCATGGTTGAATTTTAGTCGTAAAGGCAATTATTATGGAATTGGTAAATCCAATATTTACCATTTTTACTCCTACTGCGAGATAAACAAAACTGAAAAACGGATGGCAATGGAACAAATTATCGACCAAAAACCGTGCACTTTATTATAAGCCGTGCAGTTCTTTATCATTCGCCAACAATTGCATCTCAACCAGCGTCTCAGCTTGATCCGCTGATGTTGCAGTTCCAACCGCGCGACTTTGATTCGACCGCCAATTGATATATTTGATCAGATAAGTCCAACGGCTCCCTTTGAATCATTTATACATACTGAATTTTTTTTTCATTTCAATCACACTTTCTCTACAAAAACTCATACCATCTCAAATCTATTAGAAAATTTCCTAAAATTCTTCCTTCATTTCAATCACACCTTCTCTGCACAATCTCATACGATCTTCAATATATCAGAAAATTTCATAAAATCCATTTTTGTATTAATAAAAATCATTTAGAGTTTGTAGTGACACACGATGGATGGAGATTAATCAATTTGTCGGAATTGTGTACTCTTTAAAGTAGATCAAATCAATGGTTACCAGCAATATGGAAGGATTTTTGAAAATTTTCGTGAAGAAACTGGTAACATCTGTTCTCGTGATCCCGATGGCCATCTCATCATTTTCATGGAATTAGCAAAGACATTAGTGAATATATAGCTTTGATCATGCAGATATTCCGATGCAAAAAAAGCGGTGAAGGTGAACCAAACGTGGAACGAAGATGCCGAGAAGATTGGAAAAGATCCTACAAAATGTGGTTTCCAATACGCAAGTTGTTTCAACATTATGAAAATTCTTAAAAAATTTAATCCATACGTGTTGAAAGGTAACAAGTGCCAACAAGATCACCATATGTGCCAATTTCGCAGGATTTTCACAACAATGCACCGGTTTCCTCACAGGAGGAAATTCATATTTACATGTTGGATCTCAAGTAGTCGGGAATAACAAAATTCCAATCTCGATGTTAGTACTAATGTTAAAAGAAGAATATGAGGGGGTCAGAAAGCTACAAAATCCACGAGAGACGCAACCCAAAGAGTAGCAGAAGGAGGTTCAAATGAGTTCAACTACTCCGAATACATGGAAAATGACCCTCAGGTAGAACTAGTTATAAGAGCATATGGTGGAATAACAAACCCCGCATCCTGCTCAGTATAGGAATGAGGATGACGATGTCGATATCTCGGAAGAAGATGAATAGGAATATCACATTAATTAAATGTACTAACTAATTTTAATTTAAAGATAGAAATTAAGTTTTATTAAAATTTGAAGACCAAATGTGGTAGTTAAATTTTATTAAAATGCAATTGTTTAGTTTAACTTAGTTTTGATGTAGTGCAAAACTGAATGTACTAGCTTCTAACTTATCACTTAATTTAAATAGTCTCATTATATTACATCTTATTTCAAAGTACAAAAATAACTTAAAACATAATTAAAATAAAACAACATATCTATTTGGCTCGATTTTGACCACCGAGCGCAGATCCTCTTCTAGTCCCAAGGTGCACAATTAGATATTCTCTTTAGTTGTCCATAGAGGCCCCAATTTTGAATTATGTCTGTGACAAGTCTATATATAGTCTTTTGCAGGACGACCATGGTGCACTACAATATTAGGTCTCAAATATTTGTCTGGATAACTAGTCCATGTGGGATCACAGTGGTTTCCTCAATAACCATGTTATGCATAATTATGCAAGTTAGCATAATTTTGTTCATTTCTTGAAGATAAAAAAAATGAAACGATCCACAAACGATGTCGAACTTCCTTTTCAAAATTCCAAATGCACATTCAATATTCTTCCTCAACTTCATTTCTTGAGTGTTAATATACTTCATATCCTTCGAAGTCGTTGGTCCAAAGCCTGTCTGACTTTAGGGTTGAACCAAAGTTGACTATTGTGGATAGATCTCATCTGCTAGATAATACCCCCCAGTATAGTCATGACTGTTGATGGTGAATATTACATTGTGGCGCGATCCCATGCTAAGATCTTCAAACAATGGTGATTTATGCAAAACATTAATGTCATTTTGTGATCCCGGAAGTCAAAATAAAATGCCAAATACAACAATCATAAGTATCCGAAGCTTCCAATATTATAGTTCGTTTTGGATAGTGACCCCTTGTACTGATCTTCCCATTCAACCGGACATGCATGCCACTACTTAGCATTCCCGGAAAATCCCTAGTTGTGCTTTTGGCAGTGATTTTATCAACATATTTTTGAGTAGGTTTTCATAAGAAAGTTGGACCAAAATATTTGACTACTATTTCGCAAAACATTTTGAGATACCTAGCTAAATGTGGTTGTTTTGCCCATACTCACCTGTGGAATCTGCTAGTACCCCATAACATGATATTTAGAGGGATGCAGTGACCTTTTGTTCAGGACTAAAGCCTCGTTCATTTCGTGCATCATACTGATAATTAAATAAAGGTTGTATCTGACAAGGTTTAGCAGTATTCCTTTGAGTTAGGTTGCGGCTCACGACGTTAAAAATCTGCATTGGAATACACACATCCAGGATTAAATTAATCATGCATCTTGTTGTCGTGGTAAAAATATCGATCTCGCCACGTTAATCTTATAGTCATAACTTCTTGTGGATTTGGAATCATCGCAGAATTTAATTACAACATAAAGCTTCGCCGCTTTTGGCCTCAATTGCCTCTTAATCCACTTGGCGCAAAATCTCTACATACATTTCTTGCTCTTCTTGTTAGAGCATAAATCGGTTGAACCCACCAGGCATTGATATGTCGAGTTTGGTGATCATATTTTAGTATCAAAACTCATCTAGAGTCGCTTGATTAAATACTAGAGTCAACTTCGTTTAGGTTAGACTCGAAATTCTAGGAATGTTGAGACATACAGGTATTACTCAAAAGACCTGAAGACTGAGAAGAAGTAACAATTACAACGAAGACATCATCCTTCCACTTGAGGTTAGTAATACACTTGACTTGTTTCCATAACGTATCTTTCAAGTTGTATTATATTGAAAACATAACACGCGAAGATGTATATAAATAATACTCTAGTGATTAGACTTAGTCATATCATTATGATCAAAGTGTCAAGGAATTTATTGAATTACGAAGTATAACGCTTATCTTTTGAACTTCGTAACTACGACATCAACATAATATATGTATTTAGTTACTTGATTATGTATAATATATAGGTGTGATCTCATCCTAGAAACTATGTACTTTTACATTAGTTTAAGGAAGTAGATGTATGAACTTAATTCATAATCGAAAATGAAATCATGATTGGTCCGATTTTTATTGAATATTTTTTGGATGACCAATACAAGGTGACAAGGTAGAACCTATCTTAAGTTATGTTGAGAATGGAGGTATAACCTGTCATAGCCTATAATGTGTAGCATGTTGTGATCGGTCACAAGATAATTTTGGAAGCAAGGTGTAACCGATCACAAGCTAATTTGGGAAGTAAGGTGTAACCGATCACAAGCTACTTTTGGAAGCATGGTGTAACCAGTCACAACCTCATTTGGGAAGCATGGTATAACCGGTCACAAGTTAAATTGTGAGTCATGGTATAACTGATCTCAAGGAGCAACACCGAGTTTCCAATATTCACATATCTCTTTATGTTTTGTGTGATCTTGGAATTAGGGTTTGCTGAAAAGAACTTCTAGATGTCGACATCATTTGAACATGTATATAACTCTTATCATTAGTTGTTCAAAGATATTCCTTGATACTCAAGGTGATCCCAAACCGAAATACTGAAAAGCATTTAATTATGAATTTCAAATATATATGTTTTAATTACCAACAATTAAAGCATATCCTCTGGAAAAGGTTATTAGTTAATGTACAAATCTAATAATAGAAGTTTTCTATGAGAGACTTCGGAAACATGTTTTGGCATTTAATTGGAAATAGGAAAACCGAAATCAGGCACTTTAGTGAAATATCTTAAGAATATTTTCGGTTTTGGAATTTTCTTGTTGTCCAAACAACCTTGGTCTATAAATACTTCAGTTTGCATTGCTTTCAAACTATCCTAAGAGTCAGGCAAACTTCATTCTTGTTGTTTCTGGTGAATCCGTCTATCCGGAAAGGAAAGTACCCTAATTAAGAGAAATCTCTTACGACCGCTCGTTTAAAGACTTTTGTGGGATCAAGAAGCTCTACGAGTACCGTTGGTGGGAAACTAGATAATTTCATTGTTATGTTAGTTTTCGATTATTGATTTGATTGACTAATGGTTATTGAAACTTTGATTACACCTAGTTTGATTATTCTTGATAACCTCCTCTTCTGATATAAGGGTCACTCAAACTAAATAAAAGTATCGACGAGATCTTTAAAACCATTTGCGGATCTAAAGACATCTTGTGACAATCCATTGTTAACCGACTCAGTTTTGTGTGTAATTGATCATGACAAGATTCAAGTTGTGTTGTGCAGGCTATTGATAAGGCAATTGAAGATTCGAAGACGAAGAAGATTTTTTTATTAGTTTTCGTATCTTGTGAATTTAATGCACAAACCTTGATCGGATGGGATCCAACTAAAATCGTGTTTATCTTTGATATACTTGATTGTCTAGTTCTGTAAGATCGGCATCGCTTTATAGTTACTCTCTAAGTTCTACATTGATTGATTGCAAATCTAGAAATTAGTTATTTTGGTAATCAAGTTTTGGATCGATCTAACCAGAAAAAGGAGTTTATTAGTTTAAATGTAAGATCCTTTGTCAACAATGTTAGAGCACTGCTCGGTCGAACTCGCAAGCGTTGTTATCTCAAGCTTGTTTGTCAAGTTTAGTTGCCAAAACTATAAGTCTTGATTTCTAGTCTACTTATAGTTATGTCTCGGATTAGGATATAATGTGTACTTGAGCTTTAGACTTCACGACTTTCATCGATTGAAGACGAAGAACTACTAAGGGGAGCTTGTGGAACTTCATCAACAAAAGGTATGTGGAGACTTGAACTCATCGATCACTCAGAAGTTTATTTCTATTTTATCTCCTATTGAGACAAAAGTCGTATAGCTATATATACTTTATATCATACACATTTGATATTTCGATCTGAGTTTAACTCGCTTACATATTTCTAGAAATATGTGTTGGCAAGCTTTCGCTTTAACCAAGTTCACCTTTATTCTTGACGAAATTCAAAAGATGATCATGTGAAAATCTCCTGGTAACATCTTACATGATTTGTGCGAGACAGTCATTTGATGTAGACTCGGAATGTTTCGTATTGATCTATTGATCACTTGAAAATTGCTTTGAAGCTAATAGCTTGTGTGAGACAACTATTCCTGTCTTCCAAGAATGTTTAAATGATTAACATGGAGCTTAGAACAAATAACCATTGACTGGATACAACGCAGTATGTGCACTTGTATGCTAACTGTTGCAAGTTATTCCAAGTCCGGGAACCATAGTATGCATACCCGTATGCGTACTGGTCTGATAGTTGAAGTCCGAGAACTTAGTATGCATACCCGTATGCGTACCGACTTAGAAGTTCAAGTCCGGGAATTCAACTGAGTTTGGTCATGTACGACAGTATGCGTACCCGTTCGCATTACTGGCAAACCCAGACCAAGTCTGACTACTTAGGTATGTGTACCCGTTTGCATACTTGAGTGGGTTAAGTTCTAAAATCGATTTTTTTATGAACAAAAACATTTGTATAATAAGGAATGCAATCTTTTGCAAACCGTGGCTATAATGTTTATGAATTGATTCGAGTGAATCAAAATCGATTTTGCTTCAATTGTGTCTTGTATACTTCTATGAGAATATAAACAATTGAACAACTCTAGAACTGGTTTCATTTGAGTCATCTGAACTAGTTGTGATTAAGATGAACAAGGTTGATATGAAAGTGTTCATATGTCTAACTTCGGTTTACTATTGTTGAGCTAACTATGTGCACACGTTTAGGTACAATTACTCATATCTAAATGAAGTCACATTTCATTTGTGTATAACAAGCTAAGTTCGATCTAACGGTTGAAAGATATTAGCTTGACTCTAATCAGGTTTTTATCTAACGGTGAATATTAAATGTTTTGTTACCAAGGTAGCATTGATCGCAAACCATGATTTTAAGACTATATGAGGGAAAACTCTAGCAACTGGGAAACCTAATCCCCACACCTCCTGCGTGATACTAGTTGCGACTAGAGTCGATTCTCCTTTAACCTAGGTTTTTCCTAAAACCATTATAGGTTTGCGACTTAGAGACTTCATTGGGATTCTGAATCGAGGCCCAACTATTTTCTTTTTAGTTGCGTGTTCCGATCTTACTTTGTTCTATAGTATTGAGTACTATCTTCTCTTAGATTTTCTCGAGGTTTAATCTCCTATAGGTAAGATAAAAAGTAGTCACAAACATCTTCGTCTCATCGTTTGTGACTCCACAATATCTTGTTTTGCTTCCATACAATTAAGATTATTGTAAGGTGATTGATATTACTAGATTGTTCTTCGGGAATATAAGTCTGGTGTATCAACTGGTTCCTGTTCAGCTTGATTTATCAAAAGACAGAACAAAAACTCGTAAGTATTTCTGTCGGAGACAGATTTATCTATTCAATAGACTTTTTTTGTGTGAGACAGATTTGTTTATCAGGTCTTCGACTTTGGGTCGTAGCAACTCTTAGTTGTGGGTGAGATCAGCTAAGGGAATCAAGTGCACAGAATCCGGCGTGGTTCAAGAGGCGTAAGGAACGCGACTGTACCTTAATCAGTGTGAGATTGGTTAGGGTTCAACTACATTCCAGTCCGAAGTTAGTTTGTAAAAGGATAAAGTCTGTAGCGGCTTAATACAGTGTTGTGTTCAAATCTGGACTAGGTCCCGGGGTTTTTCTGTATTTGCGATTTCCTCGTTAACAAAATTTATGGTGTCTGTGTTATTTCTTTTCCGCATTATATTTTTATATAATTGAAATATCACAGGTTGTGCGTAGTTCAATCAATTGGTGAATCCAACCTTTGGTTGTTGATTGAAATTGATTGACGCTTGGATATTGGTCTTTGGTACCATGCAAGTTATTTCTCATATTAATCCGTCTCACGGATTTCTGTCTGTTCGATTGCAGATTGATTTGAGAAATTGAGATATAACTCTTGGATGTATTTTACTTGATTGAGTCTAAGTGTCTAGTTGATTCTCTTAGAAATATATTGGAGTTAGTCCATACAAATTGCCTAAATGAAATGTTGGGTGTGGTTGTTAGACCCCCGCTTTTTCAATTGGTATCAGAGCAGGCAAACACGATAAACCTAATAAGTTTGTGTTTGATTTTCCCAAAGACTGTCCCTATAGGAAATCTTCTTAGGAGACTTGTTCTGGGCTGTGGCACATACCAGAAATCTTCAAAGATTGTTTGGAGTTTATTCTTGTCTAGAGTGCTGGTCTTTCAAGATAATCTCACATCATCTAAGACGTTGGAAATCCTAGATGATGGAAAACAATCTAAAGGAAAAATTAAAGATTCCCTTAAAAAGGTTTGTTGCAGGAAACGTGTGAATAAAATCTCAAGGATATGGAACCTCACTA
Organism: Papaver somniferum; assembly: GCF_003573695.1. NCBI lineage: Eukaryota > Viridiplantae > Streptophyta > Magnoliopsida > Ranunculales > Papaveraceae > Papaver > Papaver somniferum. The sequence continues at coordinate 168,957,570 of NC_039358.1, read as the reverse complement.
GACTTCTTATTAATCTTTTTGAAGAATACTATCGACATGGATCAATTGACAAAGATCTGTTTATGGCTTTCGAAAACGTTCTCAAATCTCTGGAATGACTTGTCTTGATTAAGGAAAAGGCTTGTGCTTGCAAAAATTCTAATTCTGTCATTCGTGGCACATATTCGAGTTTGGGATCGATAAAAAGATTTTTACAGGTAGTGTTGCAAGTTCTAGCCATTGGAAAAATTCTTCTTTTAATCAGAAGGACTCAAAAATTTCAAATAACCCTGAGTATCATCATTACTATGATTATACTTCTGGTACATTTCACAAATATCGGCCGAAGAAGATGCATGGGGATTCCTCTGCTCATCTTGCATCTTGGTAACAAGATTGGCGTCACCCCATTTGTATATAACTTGGAATGGGGCATGTAATGGTCTGATTTGTTTTGTGTTTTTGTATTATGGGCTAGTTTTTTTTTTTTTGAAATTTATTTTTCCTTGAAGAAAAAAACTCGTTCGACATAATTTTTCTGTCCACCTGAGCTTAAATAAATTGATGTAGTTCTACTACTATCCTTTTACTGCACTATGTTAATTTTCTTCACAGTGTGCGAACCTTGATGGTTGAACGATGTAAAAAAAATCCCCCTTTCCATCTGTGGATCGCGGTTCATAAACGGGTCCAAGCCCATTAATGGGTATATAGGACTTGTGGTACGCGTACCCTTCTTCTTCCTTCCCTTGTCCGCGTACGTGAACTAAGTCTTTTCTAGGGTTTCCGTTTCTACTCCATTAAAATTTGTTCTTGGAGGTCCAATAGAGGTAAAAGGTTGTCTTCACCCTCAAGAAGCATTTCAAGTAAGTTTTTCCTTTATTTTGATCTCTCAATTTTTAGATCTCATGGGAAATTTCAAGGTTTCAAAGAAGGTTTTAAAAAACTTGGATTCATCTTCTTCTAGCATGATTATACCTAAAAATCAAGATTCTATTAGAATTAAATTTATCAATGATTCTAGTAGTAAGATATTTACAAGGATTTCTTCTAGTGGTTTCATTCTAGAAAAGAAATTGGATATGGTTAGTGGTCATAAAGAAGATTTGATTTGTTTTGAAAAATTTAATCTTGGAAACATCTTTAATGGTCTTGTGAAGGTTTTGACACTCTCACAAGAATCTTCTATGCTAACATCCATGATGTTGATCTTGATGACATGGAATTCAAGACCATGATAAATAAAAAAAGGATTCTTGTTAATAGAGAGTTAATTTCAAGGATTACCAAAATTCCTTTGGGGCATTTTCGCCTTCCTAGACCAAGGTAAGAAATACCATCTTATGAAACCATTTCTAATGGTCTTTGTGGCAAGAGTGTTAATTGGATTGAAGGAAAATTTCCTACTTATTATCTTAGTCTTGCTTTGATGTCTTTCGGAAAACTTGGTATATCTAATCTTTGTCCCTCCACAATTGAGAACTCTCGGTGGAGTAGTGAGTTTACGGAGTTAGTCTATTTCCTTGAATTGGGTTCTCGAAGTCTTGATAGTTGTGGATTCATCATTCTTCAAATGCTCTCAATGACGTCATCCAACAAGAAGTTAGGCTTTCCTTGCTTAATTGAGCAAATTTGTCAAGCATATTCTATTGCTCCTATTGGAAACTCTATTGGAACTCCCAAACTTGTTCATCCTTGTACTTTCAAACGTATGAAGGAGAATGCTTGCAAAAGACAAAGATGTGATCCCCTTGACGGTTCTTGTGGTCCTACCACCTTGAGTCTTCTTCATCAAATTCACAAGGGTGTGTGTAAGATCAATTCCAAGGTAAAATGTGTGCAAGAACAATTACGTGTGATTGCTACTAAGTTTTCCGAAATCAAGGAAGATATGAATATTGTTCAAGCCTCTTGGATGGTTTCCGATGATGAAGACGATGGTTAAATTCTTTTTCTCTCGTTGGTTTTTATTTTGTCTAAGAAACTTCTTATGAGAATTTATTCTTGTGTTTTAAGAAGGATAAATAGTGTTTGGAATAACTTTTTGTGATTACACATTGTTATTGCCAACGTTTTTCATCTTGCAATGTTTTAGATCTATTTATTTAAATTCTAAAGTTCATTTGGAAGATGATTTTGCAGTATTAATCTTTATTGGTTTTATATATTGCAAAAATTATTATGGGATATGTGTGTTTGCATCTGTGGACTATGATTGTCCCATATATGTCAAAAGTTAAGTCTATTATGTCATTATGCATATATTGATGGAAGATAGAATGAACTTTTGATTACAAATATTAAGTCTATGATATCATTATGCAAATATTGATGAAAAATAGAATGAATCTTTGAATATTCCGCAGTATTGATCTTTCCCTGATCCACTTCAATGTGAAAGTATTTATGGCTCCGTAAGTTCTCTTATGTTAAGCATTTTCGATTAAATTAACCATGGTTCTCTTGTGGTTAACTTAATTGAGTTTTCTGCATACAAATTCATGTTTCATGCAATTTGTTAATGTCCAAAGAAATCCTTATTTTCTTGTAAATTAAGGTCGCTCTTGTTGTTCTTTCGGGAATGACATCTTATGGGGGAGAGTTCTTTTTGAACTTGTACTTAATTGCCAAATCTTTGTGGGGAGTGCAGTTGTGGAGTATTATAGGAGTTTTCTTGTATCTTTATAAACTCCTTGATGAATATACTAAGTTTCGACTATATGAAATCATCGAAACAAAGTTGATATGTTCTATTTTAGTCATGAAGTATCTCTATAAGAATTTCATTATGATCCCACTAGTTTTCGTACCTTTGCCAATTTATATTGACAAAAAGGGGGAGAATTATTGTGCAGTTCACACTACAAATACATATGGTTTACGGATCATTATGTAAGAGGGAGTGGTTTTCATTGTGAGATGAAGTATTGACTAAGGGGGAGTGATACATATCACCGTAGTATTATTGTCGAAGTTGTGATACAATTGGACTTTGATGCTGTGTGATAATACTATGAGACTGTATTACAATGATTGAGAACAATTATTTTCTTATTGTTATGGCTACGGATCTTCAACAACTATGATGCTGAGTTGAACACGTTCAGAATCACTGAGTACTTGGAAGTGACGAAGATTTTGAGTAATGTTGAAGAACCAAGGAAATCAAGTATTTGGATGAGAAGCTACAAAGTTTATTTATTTTGTAATCCATATGTATTGATAGTTTTGTCACTAAAATTGACAAAGAGGGAGATTGTTAGAGCACTGCTTGGTCAAACTCACAAGCATTGCTATCTCAAGCTTGTTTGTCAAGTTTAGTTTCCAAAACTATAAGTCTTGATTTCTAGTCTACTTATAGCTATGTCTTGGATTAGGATAAAATGTGTAGTTGAGATTTAGACTTCATGGTGTTCATCGATTGAAGACGAAGAACTACTAAGGGGATCTTGTGGAACTTCAACAACAAAAGGTATGTGGAGACTTGAACTCATCTATCATTCAGAAGTCTATTTATATTCTATCTCCTATTGAGACAAAAGTCGTATAACTATATAGACTTTATATCATACACATTTGATATTTCGAGCTGAGTTTTTCTCGCTTACATATTTCGAGAAATATGTATTGGTAAACTTTTGCTTTAACCAAGTTCATCTTTATTCTTGACGAAAGTCAAAAGATGATCATGTGAAAATCGCTTGGTAACATCTTACATGATTTGTGTGAGACAATCATTTGATGTAGACTCGGAATGTTTCGTATTGATCTATTGATCACTTGAAAAATTCATTGAAGCTAATAGTTTGTGTGAGACAGCTATTTCTGTCTTCCAAGAATGTTTCAATGATTAACATGGAGTTTAGAACAATTAACCATTGATTGGATACAATACAGTATGTGTACTTGTATGCTAACTGTTGCAAGTTATTCCAAGTCTGGGAACCATAGTATGCATACCCGTATGCGTACTGGTTTGATAGTTGAAGTCCGGGAAATTAATATGCATACCCGTATGCCCACCGGCTTAAAAGTTCAAGTCCGGGAATTCAACTGAGTTGGGTCATGTGCGACAGTGTGCGTACCCGTTCGCATACTGGCGAACCTAGACCAAGTCCGACTACTTAGGTACGCGTACCCGTTTTCATACTTGAGTGGGTTAAGTTCTAAAATCTGTTTGTGCATGAACAAATACATTTATATATATATAATAAGGAATGCAATCTTTTGCAAACTATGCTATAATGTTCATGAATTGATTCGAGTGAATAAAAATCGATTTTGCTTTAATTGTGTCTTGTATACTTATATAAGAATATAAAAAATTGAACAACTCTAGAACTAGTTTCATTTGAGTCATTTGAACTAGTTGTGATTAAGATGAACAAGGTTGATATGAAAGTGTTCATATGGCTAACTTCGGTTAACTATTGTTGAGCCAACTACGTGCACACGTTTAGGTACGGTTACTCATATATAAATGAAGTCACATTTCATTTGTGTATAACAAGCTAAGTTCGATCTAATGGTTGAAAGATATTAGCTTGACTCTAATCAGGTTTTCATCTAACGGTGAATACCGCATGCTTTGTTACCAAGGTAATATTGATTGCAAACCCTGATTTGAAGACTATATAAGGGAGAACTCTAGCAACTGGGAAACCTAATCCCCACACCTCCTATGTGATACTAGTTGCGACTAGAGTCGATTCTCCTTTAACCTAAGTTTTTCTTAAAACTATTATAGGTTAACGACTTAAAGACTTCATTGGGATTCTGAAGCCAGACCCAACTATTTTTTTTGCATTTGCCTGTTCTGATCTTACTTTGTTCTATCGTATTGAGTACTATCTTCTCTAAGATTTGCTCGAGATTTAATCTCCTATAGGTAAGATAAAAAGTAGTCACAAACATCTTCGTCTCATCGTTTGTGATTCCACAATATCTTGTTTCGCTTCCATACGATTAAGATTATTGTGAGGTGATTGATATTACTAGGCCGTTCTTCGGGAATATAAGTCTGGTGTATCAATTGGTTCCTGTTCACCTTGATTTATTAAAAGACGAAACAAAAACTCGCAGGTAATTATGTGGGAGACAGATTTATATATTCAATAAACTTTTCTGTGTGAGACAGATTTGTAGTCTTCGACTTTCGGTCGTAGCAACTCTTAGTTGTGGGTGAGATCAACTAAGGGAATCAAGTGCGCAGAATCCGGCGTGGTTCAAGAGGCGTAAGGAACGCGACTTTACCTTAATCAGTGTGAGATTGGTTAGGGCTCAATTACATTCCAGTCCGAAGTTAACTTGTAGTAGGCTAGAGTCTGTAGCGTCTTAATACAGTGTGGTGTTCAATTCTGGACTAGGTCCCGCGGTTTTTCTGCATTTGCATTTAACAAAATTTCTGATGTCTGTGCTATTTCTTTTCCGCATTATATTTTTACATAATTGAAATATCACATGTTGTGCGTAGTTCAATCAATTGGTGAATCCAACCTTTGGTTGTTGATTGAAACTGATTGAAGCTTGGATATTGGTCTTTGTTACCATCCAAGTTATTTCTCATATTAATCCGGCTCACAAATTTCTATCTGTCTGATTGCAGATTGATTTGAGAAATTGAGATATAACTCTTGGAAGTATTTTCCTTGATTGAGTCTGACTGTCTAGTTGATTCTCTTGGAAATATATTGGAGTTAGTCCATACAGATTGACTAACGAAATATTGGGTGTGGTTGTTAGAACCCCGCTCATCAAACAACTTATACATATTTTTTTTACCAAATATTGATTAGAGTGGTTACCAAACAGATTCATTCCTTTGTTGTTTGGATACGATCCAAAGGAGTACCTATTCACGTGCGTGACTCTAGAAGTCGAAGGCACAGGGATACTGAGGAAACTAAGTAGCTAGAGGTAGTCTACTTGGTCTCAACTATGCGGAGTTGGTATTAGATTTTGTATAACAACTTAATTCCGAGAGTATTCAAAACTGGACTAAGTCCCGTGATTTTTCTGCATTTGCGGTTTCCTCGTTAACAAAATCTTGTTGTGTCATCTACTTTACTTCCGCAATATAATTGTTATTATAATTAAGTAAATTAAACTTGTACGTTAATCCGAATTACTTGACATTGGTCCTAATATTCAATCAGTTTTTACCGTAACTATAACCTAGTAAATATCTTGTTGTCGTATTGTTTCGACCTCGCCCATAATCACACAAGGTATAAGACTTAAGTTGTATTGTATCGACTCTGTCCATAAATGATCACTTAAGATACCAGACTTATAGGTAGATATTTAAAAGATTGTGGTATATTTGGGTATCCTTGTCTTCTCACTTAGCGTAGGACGCAAGTGGTTGAAGTATAACCATCAACGTTTTGATGTCTACCGCACGGATTAACTTCAGCCGCACGTTTCTTCAACGACCACCAACTTCATTTATCATAGTGGAATATCCATTTTTCCCGCCCACGTGCCTTAACAAGAAATTTCATTTGGTCATCCCCATAGGAATTGACCCGATAATCCCAACATTATCATCAAGTTAGCAGGCCTATTCCTATGCATCATGTCAAAAAATTACATTTGCCATATCAGGTGGCTTGGAAAATCAGTTGTCCTATCGTAATAGGGTTAAACGATGGGGTTTTTAGCGAGAGATATTATTGACATCGCCAACGATAAAAATAATATCGCGGGATATTAAGTGAATATCGCTCGATATTCTTTCGAGCGCCAACGACTAGTACTTTATGGCATATAAATAAGTAATTTTCAACCTTCAAATTTTTGCCAAAAACTTTTCTCTCTTCCCAGCTTGATTTTTCTGGAGTAGTACTTGAATCTACTGTTAAGAAGATATATAATGGTTACAAAGAAATAAGTAAAAAACAAAGAAGTCTTCAAGTTTTGGATATTAACCAACTCAAACCTGCAATTAAGAAAAGGCAAAGAAGAGTTCAAGGTAAGGAAAAACAAGACAAAGGAAACTCCATTTATGAGCGCATCGATTTGAAATTTAGTGAAATAAAGAAGATAAACAAAATGAAGAACATTGTCCCAAATTTTTATTTTTAAAGTCTATATTTTAAATTATTTATCTAGTTCTATGTCTTGTAAAAATGACTATTAATGATTAATTCGAAGTATATATATATATATCAAAAAAGCGCATTGATTTTAATTTAGTCTTACATTTTAATTAGACTCGTACCGTTAAAAATTAAACTTAAAGTAAGACAATTAGCTAAACATACATATTTAACTAATAAAGTTAAAAATAATTAAACTTACATATAGGCTTAAGTTGACAGTTAAGAAATTAAAACAAAAACATTGGATTATATTTGGGTCACACTTTTAAGATCTCAAAACAATTTCCATATTGGAAGTCTTTTTCTTTGATCCGTCGCCACTCCGTCCGACACCTTTATTCACTGTCCATCATGATTTCACCACTCCTCATGGTTTGAGCCGTTTGCAATAATAAAGCAACATACATACTGAAATCCTCATTGATTACACTGAAGTGATGACTCACCAAGTTCACATTGTGATTGTAGAGGTTCTTTGTTTCTTCTTTATATTAACGAAATATTTTTCCCAAAACGAGTAAGCTCTAAGCACATTGTTACCAGGGAAAAGATGTTGAGAAAAGAAAGTGTATGAAAGACGATATATGAGGTTGAGAAATTTTAGAAAAATTTAGAAATTCTAATACGAGTTAAAATGAATTTGAAGCTGAATATCTATAGGGAAGGGAATTTCTGGTCATTGAATAATCAGCTGCAGAGCGCTGATCTTAGCATCGCTCGATACAAATTCCATCTTGTATGCCTAAGTGTTACTTCTAGCACTTAGGCAGGTGAATTTGGCATTTTGGTATACTCATAACGGGTGTTAAAGTGTCAAATGATGGTGTTTGACATGTTCGTCGGAATAGTATTGTTGAATTTTCATGGTAAAATGTTGTCCCAGCTGTCTGAAAACATTTACCGTACTTACTCCATTGATATTAAAGTCAAACCATCTTCTGTTTTATACAGTCTCTGTCTGTCATCTTAATTTGCGTATCCAAGAGAGTTCTAATTAATCCTGTCCTGTACTATGGTTATTTATACCGAGAAAATAAAAATACTCCAGTTATTTATCCCCAACTCCTTAAACCATATCCTCATTTTATCTAGTCAGGAGATTTGAAGGAAAAGAGATGGGAAGATTATTTCTAATAGAATTGGATGGAAGAGTATATAAATGCAAATTTTGCCGAAGTCACTTAGCCCTTGCCGATGATCTTGTCTCTAGGGTTCGTTTTCTCTTTCGCTGATTCTTACTGTTATGTTCATTTTGGGATTCGAATTTTGTTATTGATGATTTAGTAGCGATTTGATCTCAATAAACTCTGGATTTTGGTAATGCTAGCTCATCATCACTTGTTTAGGTGGTTCAACTGAAACTTCTTCCTTCAACAACAAAAAAATAATCTGAAATTTGCTTTCAGAATTTGAAATTCCTTAGTGTTTCTCTAATTGAGGGAATCTTAGAAAGAAAAAAAAAATCTTCTGGGTTCGATATTTAAAAAGTAAGCAAATTAATTGATCAAATTGGAACACTCTTAGAATACTCTACCATTCGTTATGAAGATTTTGATAATATATGTGTCTGCCTACTTACCAATCTATATGAATGCTTTAATTTTTGTGTAGGAACTGTTTGTGTGCATTCGAATATGTTCTAATATTTTGTTTTGTTCTTTTTAGCAGTCTTTCAGTTGTCGCCGAGGAAAAGCGTACCTTTTCAATACTGCGTGAGTCATATACGTTCCATTCTTTTCCGTGAATGCGCAAGGATAATTTTTCCCTTCTGTTGTTTACTTCATGTAGTTACTGATATAATTGGTATTTGGAGTCACTTAACTAGGTATTATGAGGCACATATTGCATATGTAGTTGTATACTTGTACAAATTTCTGTTGAACTATTTTGACTGCCAAAGTAGTTAATAATTTGTACGTTGGCAATTTAACACTTGAAAAACTGTTAGGTTTACTTTAAAATTATTCATCTTCTGGGTCATTTTAGTTCAGATATCTCAAAGTTTTTGCTACGTTTTTTTTTATAGAACTCCTGAATCAGGTCGCAGGATTCAGTGGGGATCTATAATACTGTGAGCGAGCATATAATATGCATGTTTATATCTATATTTCTCGTTCTTGTACATATTGAGGCTTCTGTGACAATTGACGTCTCCGTGGTTTATAAGAGCGTCACACGATCATTTGGCCTTTCAAAGGCTACACACATATTATTGGGTGGTCTAGCAGTAAAGTTATGAATGCCATTATCTACTATTAGTCGATCCTTGTCTTTTCTTTACTTCGTCTGCACTTAAACCTGATTGTCACAAGTTTTCCTATTTTAAGACGGATGAAATATCTTAAATGTGTAAAGTACTGAAATTATATGGCTTGGTTGATTTACTGAAGCAACCCCTTGGCATCTCTTACTTAAGCTCACTTGGTTTAGCCTCTGTTACTGAAAATTTGAGGTTTTGAAAAGAAACCCAGCATTTAACAAACCCTACTTCATAAAGTTCTCTTGCTTTGGGTTTTCATATGACCTTTTCATATATCTTAGCATATGGATTTTGTATCACATTATTGGATATCATCCTTCTTCTCTTGGATATGTGAAACTTGAGAGAGCATAAATTAAGAGAGTAAAGATAGTAGTATTAATAATACTTTCAGAATGTTATAACTCTATCCTACGGTCTGCTGTTGAGCTTTTTAGTTTAGAATGGTGATGTCAAAGAGATTTTTCCTGTAAATTTCTCAAGCTTAAATCTGTCACTCCGTCTCTTAGGGTGACTGGATCAATTGTAACTATATATTCTGGTGTTAGATCATACATCTTTTGGATAAGAAGTTACTTGATTCATAGCTACCTGTTCTATACAGTGTAAATGTCATAGTTGGAACACAAGAGGAGAGGATGATGCTCTCTGGCTTGCATACTGTTGCGGACATATTTTGCTGCAGCTGTGGACAAATCGTTGGCTGGAAATATGTAACTCTCTCCTCCTCCATTCCTGGTCTCTTGTAACCTATTTGATGTATCAGCTAGCTAGGGCAGACAATAACCAATCCACAACAATTTTTAGTCATGTCCCACATAGTTCAAGGTGTTACAGGGTACTCTGTACGAAAGTCATAAAAAGGCGTCTATGATCAAGTCATATTTGTATATCCATGAACATCAACTGATCACCAATCCACTGTCTGATGTCATATCTAGGAAGCAGCACATGATAAAAGCCAAAAGTATAAAGAGGGAAAGTTTGTGCTGGAGAGGTAAACAATACTTTAACTCATTTTGCTTAGTTTGTGTTAGAAGGAAACTTCACTATTCTTTAGTGTACTTTGTTTACAGACTATGACCGATGTACTTAAATTTTCTTGTTTGTGTTTGCCACCACTAGGGGTAGGATAGTTGACGGTGTGGACGCAGAGTTCTACCTTGACACACGATCTGGGACAAGTGATGCTGAAGATGCTTAACAAAGTTATTCAATAATTGTAATCTATGTACAATGCTAGCTAGTATTTAGAGATAAGTGGTATCCTCTTTTGTTTGAACTAGGTGATAAATTTGTCCTTTCATCTGTAATGTTTGATATTGTATGATGACAGTAGACTAGTCACAGTACCTGTACACATATAGTGGGCAGCTTTGGAATAAATGTTGGGTCCCTGGTCGACGTCCACTACGGGGTCTGAACTCTGAAGCCTCATAGCAAGTTGATATAAAAAGTTAGACGTGATTCTAGAAAGATTGATTATGTGGTAATAAATTATTTGTGCTCTACATTCAAAATGGAATAAAAACTATTCGTGCTCAGCATTTTAAAAAGTATTACATTTAATCGTACTTGTAGGAAGGGTGGTTTAAATTAGAGGGAGATGGAAAAGTGGAATAACATAACATCTCGAAGCTGCTAGACAATAATAGATGCTAGATATTACTTTCGACGTCACTGTAGTTTAAGGACAAAGTCATTGGTTGATAGTCGATAGACGATGAAATATAATTGAATAATAATACATTGTACGCAGTACTTACATATTACCATCTGTCCAAGTCATTTTCAAATATAGCATAACCAGTGCAGGGGACATCAAATTTCACCTCTGCTGGCCATATCAAATCTGGCGAGATTGGGATATACCCAGATTAATTGGGTTATACCCAATTTTAAAGGGACTCATTTGAAGGGTTAGGAGGTATTAAAGTGGACAAAGTTACAAAAATACCCTTATGCATTATAATTCTCATTACCCTAATCAGATTTTATTTTTTCATTTCATTTCATCTTCTTCTTTTCTTCTTCTCCTCCTCCACCATATCATATCGGCTTTTCCATCACACCACCATCGAAAACTCGTCGATTAATTCGTCGTAATCGTCGATTCGAAAATTCCGATTAATCTTCAAACGCGGAGCCGCCGAGGGCTAGTCGTATGAAAAGAACAAATAGAAAACCCAATCAATATAACCCTGGAATTGCAAACTTAGTTCAACAAAAAGAGAGTAAAATAACCTTTGAAGAAGAAGAAATCAACGCCGCTGAAACCGAAGAAATTGCGCGATTGAGAAAGTAAGGGCTTACTTAAACTCATTTCAGTACTTTAATTTTATGTTTGCATGTCAAATTAGGTCAGAAAAATCAAAATTGTGAATCTGCAGTTATTCAGCCGGCAGGGTCTCTGATTCACGACCCTGCCGACTTTTCATAGTTAGGGTTAGTCACAAGCTCTTAGGTTGAATATCATGCCGGCTGTTTAATATCTGTAACTGCTTTTTACAGGGTCGGCAAGGTATTCAACCTTAATACCTTGCCGACGATATATGTTTTTTACAGTCGTTGAGTTATATTTTTTTACCCTGTCGGCGGTGTGTTTTGAAAAATGTTGGTGTCTCCTGATGCCTAAAGTCATAAGGTCGGCATGGTATTTGAATACTACCATGTCGGCTGCATTTTAGCCGGCATTGTATGATTTATAGACCCGACCGACTAATTGTGTGGAAAATTATTGTATCCATTGTGTTCAGAGTTGAGCCGGCACGATAGTTGAATAAGACCCTGCTGACTATTCGCTAGTCGACATGGATAATAGTTATCGACCCTGCGGACCATTGTTTAGCCGGCACAAATAGTTGTCAACCCTGCCGCCTGTTGATTTTTTTTTTAATTGTTCTTGTTTAGGTTGCAAAAGGGAAAGAAGAAAAATGTTATTCCTCCTTCAAGACCTCCCCGTGTTGGTGACAAACTCTTGACTGCAACACATCGAGGGGCGTTAGTTGAGCCGGAAACGCTCAAGATCCGTGAACGGAATGATTCGCAACCACCACCGGAACCTAGTGATTCAGATGAAACTCCAGATGAAGACCAATCAAATCCATCTGGTAGAAGAGGTAATGATCATGATGGTGTTGAAATAACTCCGGCTGCTGGAGGAGATGATGAGCATGGTGATGATGATCAAGGCATGCCACCTGTTGGAGGAGGTAATGGTGATGGTGATAACAATGATGAAGATGAAGATATAGATAAACAAGATGAAATTGTTGAAGAGGAAGAGGAAGAAGAAGAAGGTGGAGAAGAAACAAGTGCTGATCAACAAACTGAAGCTGCAACTACAACCGCTACCGGAAGACCGAAGAGGGTTATCACTAAACCGGATGATTCTCACATGCTTCCCCGTCACTTGAATGTCACACTTAAACCAGGTCAGCCTCCATTAGGGACCCCATAAGATGGTGGACATGTTCTTTTTGGGTACAAAGACACATGGGCATGTGTAATCCATAATGTTATCGTAAGTAATCTCAATGAAACTCTGTTTTTATTTAAGTGTATCTATCTATCTTAAATTTGCTTCAAGTGTTTGTATTTCTTTTAATTTTGTGTTTTCGGTATTTAGGATCACAAGCGTGCCATCCGTCTTTTGAGGCGCCAAGCTTCAAACACTATGATGAAGAAATGGCCACTTGAATGGGAATGTGCCGAGGTGCAAGCGATTGTCAAGGACTCCGGGTTGTGGCCTGCGATGGAGAGTTCGATTGTTGAGTATGACAAAGTTACCGTATCTGCATTCTGTGATAGGTTCTACTGAGAGAACGATACAATGTTATTCCCATTCAGTGAGATGACGGTAACTCCCGATGATGCTCATCAAATTCTAGGCCTCGAGGTTGAGGCAAAAGCACTTAGTGATGGTTACGAAGATGACATTTCTTGGGAGAAGATCTTCAAATTAACCAAGATCTTGTTCGGTTTGGATGAGAAGCAGTCAGAGTATTTGTTTGTGAAGAAGGATGGTTATTTAAGCAAGAAGTTAAGTTTGAAGATGTTGACGGACACATACTCTGACACCTAGAAATTTTTTATTAGGGATGTAAGTGTGTCCATTGTGCAAATCAATGCCAATGCGTCAGCTTATTTGCTATACATCTTGGGAAACTGTATCTTTCCCGATAGTTCCGGAAGCTTGGTCGACGACAAGTATCTTCAACTATTTCATCCCATTCATGAGATGCATATGTATTCTTGGGGTATTGCGGTGGTTGCCTTCTTGAATGCAGAGTTGACAAAGGCTTCAAGGCACTCACTAAGCAAGTTAACGGAAATCTCTTCCAGGTAATTCTATTGTCTAAATCATTTATATTTACAAAATGCTTATAAGATAAGATTCTTACTAAACTTTGTATTTGCATAGGTTTGGGTATATGAGCACTTCCCTTCTTTAGTGAAAGGCAACCCCCACGTCAAAGTGAACACTAAGCTTGAGAGTCATCTGCCAAGAGGACAAAAATGCAGTTTCAGTGGTGCTCAGGAGAAGGATATGCCACAGCAGCTTATCAACATGCGAGTCGCCTTGGACAAATTGACTGCGGATGAGGTAATATTTGATCTGTATCGAGATGATATAAATAAAGGTATAATCGTAAGAAGAGATGATGTTGCATTGTACTGCGGTCCCTTGTTTTACCCCCATGGATTTACAATGTACGATCCATACCGGGTAATGCGACAAGTGGGTTACGTCCAAGAAGAATCCCATCCATGTGATAAACCTTACTTTAAAGTGGTAAGGGAGGAGTGCAACACGTCCCAAAAATGTATTTGCGTCCATTACGCTCCGGCGCCAGTGATTTATCGTTGGGACTGAAGACGTGACCATAAAATTGATACGAGTGTTTTGGACGAGGTGACCGAAGGTCATGAAGCTCATGAGAATTACATGTCGTGGTACTTGGGTTTTGCTCGTCCTACTGTGATTAGGGAAGAGAATGTTGAACAACCGGGTCGTAAGAGGAAGATGCCACCGAAAGACCCAATAACAAGTCTTAAGAACTTTGTATGTATTTTAGAGGTGTTCTTATTATTTTAAGATCACATTATCGAATCATTCTATTAATTTTTTGTTGTTTAATTGAAAATAGAATGAGCATTTGAAGACCCTTGTGAAGATGATGTGTTGCGCGAGAGAAAGAGGAGAGCCTTTGTCGATTGAAGAGAAAACTAAGCACATTGACTATGCTAGCAATGTTGACAATGAAGATGCCACCGAAATTTTCCAGCAAGATAATGCTGAACTAAAGAGGGAAGCACAAGGCAAGAGGAATGTTGAACCAAATAGGGCTCGTACACGTGGTGGTGGTAGTAGTCGTGAAAATGCTAAACGGGGTCGTGATCATGAATGAATGCATTTCTAGTTTATTTCTTTATGTGTTAGACAAATGGTTTTAAAGGTTTATGGGACACATGTTTTCTTATTTTGGACAAATTCTGGATTTCTAATTGTTGAATGAATGGTTTATTAAGCTATGTAAAGTTTCAATCATCCCACCGGCAGGATCTTGAGTGAATGTTTTGTTAATTTACAGTGCCGACTAAACCAGGGCCGGCAACGTTGTGAACAGGCAGACTGCCGTCCCTGACAACAGAAATTGTGCAGTTACCGGGGTCGGCAAGGTAAGAAAATTAAGACCTTTCCGACTAACCTTTAGTCGGTAAGCTAATGAAAAAATACTTTGCCGACAATATGCTGCATAATATGACCTTCTCTTGTGTTACAAAAATCATAAAGTCGCCAGGGTAAGAAAATTACGACCCTACTGACTAAAGGTTAGTCTGTAATCTAATGAACAGATACTTTGCCGACTAAATGAAGCATAATATGGTTTTCTCCTGTGTTACAAAAATCATAAAGTCAGTAGGGTAAGAAAATTACGACCCTGCCGACTAACACTTAGTCGGCGTTGTGTTAAACAAATACCTTGCCGACCATATACCGCATAATATGACCTCCCGTGTTTGAAAATTGTTATCGCTGGCAGGGTAAGAAAATTAAGACTCTGCCGACGGTGTGTTAGTCGGCATATTGGTGAAACAAAACCAAGCCGGCGAGTTCAAAATTCAAATTTTTGCAAGTACAACTGCATTGATTGACTGACATAACGGCCAAATTTTGCACCATCCTATAAATACACTAATTCTCCCTACAAAACAACACACACCTAGTTCCATATACTCTCCAAAGCTCATATCATCATATACTCTTTCTAACTCTCCCAATACCTTTACATACAAAGCAATATCAGTCCTCCGAAAGGGTAGATGCCGAAATTTTTTAGGAAAGGGTATACAAAAAATATAGGCAAGAGTTTGGGAATCCTAATAGAAGAATTGTTCAACAAATCCATGATAGGCACCTAGTCATAGAAAATGCGATACTTTCTTATTTAGCTATCCAATAACGGATTTTGAACGCTACCCGCTTTAACTTGTCCATTGAACAATTTGTAAGTATTTTTGTGGTTTATTTTACGTAAAACCTATACTTTTGATCTATTAAACACCACTAACAAAGTACGTTTGTGTTTTGTTTTTATAGCATGAAATCGTTAAAGCGCACTACTTGGAGGGAAAGGGGGAAGCATTCGCATTTGATGCAAGGTATCACTTCATGGTATCCAAAATTCCGGAGTATGCCCCGGAGATTATGGAGGGTGAATCGGACCGGATTCCTCCGTGATTGATGGTTTTAGAAGTTTTTGTGTAGGTTTTGTGGGTAGATCTCTATGTAAACCTTCACGAGACTATAAATCGTCCACTAGGGTCGCCTAGGGGTTCAAAGGCTTGATGCAGTGCTAAGTGCATCCTTTATGTTTCAATCAGTGTAGTGAAAAAATTGCATGAATAAGGTGAATTACAACTTTCAAGAATTTGTTTTCTTTTGGGTATAGCCAAATGTCGTCAAGATAGTAAGATTATTACAATGCCGACTATACATTGGCCGGCAAGGTGAGAAATTAATTAGAAGCCCACTATAGGATAGCCGGAAAGGTTTAAAATTAAATACATGCCGATTATAAGTTAGCCGGCAAAGTAAGAAATCAATAAGATGCCGACTAGTGAAGCATTTACAACAGTCTCCTGTGTGTCAAAATCAAAAAGTTGGCATTGTTACGCATGCCGGCCAACGTTAGTCTGCATGGTTTTCATTCGTCGACCTTGCCGATTTTTCATATTTTCAGAACTGAAAGTGTTGATTTCTTCTCTAATTTTGAGTATGATTTCATACAACAGCTTTGCAATCCCCTTTTTAGAAGTGTTTGGGTAGTGTGCTTTCATTTCCGTTGCAAAACATTTTCTCAAAACAAACTTTTTTCATCAAAAATCTTCCCAAATAAGTTCAATCAAAAAAAAATTCATAACTTCAATTCATAATTTGAGAAGTTTTAATCTACTCAATTAATCAATCTAAACTCAATTAATTAAGCTAATCGGATTTTTTTGGTGTTAAATAAACAAGGTATATTAGCCATTTAAAAAATACATGGTTAACGGATTCTTGTTTTACTTCAAAATGACCTAGATTTTGTCTCATTAGGTATATCCCAATTAATCTGGGTATACCCCAATTTGGCCAGGTGTAGATGGTGGATTTTCGACAAAGGCTAAATTCGTAAACTCATAATTATACGAAGCTCTGATTCAGCAATCATACGTGAGTATCGAGACACGAGTCTCTCATCGAATTCTCAACGGAGAGTACTTTCTCTCAGAGTACATGTAGATATGTAGTCTCACGACTGGACAACGACATACCTCATGAATACTGAATACTTTCAGTGATTATTTCTATATAGCATCACGAGATGGAAGGCTCCTAGACAGCTTGCTCTGCTAGTATAGAGCGATAACGTCTTCAGGAACAAACAACAAGTTTACCCTGACTATATAAAGGATATGAATTACCGGCAAGCTCGTATCAGGATAATTAATGCTCCTAGACAGCTTGTTCTGCTAGTATAGAGCCACAAAGTTAATTATTCCTAATTACAATCGCTCTTATTCTATGGTCGAATCCACGACTGGTCCCATGGAATGACAATAACAATTGTTCTGATTCTATGATCGAATCCACAGCTTGATCTCATAGAATAGCAATAACTATATTATCTCATTACTCCGATTTCATGATCGAATCCACAACTGGTCTCATAAATGGTAATAGATAAACCTTAATTACTCCGATTCTATGGCCGAATCTACGATCCCATGGAATGGTAATGTTCACTTTATTATTCTGAATTCGTAGTCGAATCCTCAGCTGATCCTATGAATTAATAATAAACATCTTATTACTCAGTTTTGTGAATTATTATTCTCTACTGAATTCCACTATTAGTAATAAATAATCAACAACCGGGCGTCTGAGCTACCTCTAAGTAAGCCCCGATTCAAATGGTGAAGGCGTATTCAACGATGATACACTAACAGTCACCGCAAGAACGAGTATTTCAAACATACAACGAAACGATGAACCTATGCAAAATAGAGAAGAAAATAATAAATAATTAAAAATATTGACCAGGGTGCTGGGAGCATGGACGCACGACCGACCGACCGTGTCATGGTCAATCCCACGCCAGTTTTATATTTTTAATACATTTTTATTATTTTCCATGATTTGATGAAAATTCTCTCATTTTATCAAATCTCCTTCGTCTTGAGGAAACTCCTCGGTTTCATGGTATTTCCATAAATCCATAAAAAATAATATAAAATTAAGGAAAGGAGTGTGGAGCGTGACCATTGGCAACCGGCCATGCCTTGGTCCCAAACGGCCTCACACCCACGGTTCATTATTATTATTATTATTATTTCTCTAATTTCATGAAAAAACTCCTTGATTTCATGGTATTTTTGCACAAATCATCAAATAATAATTAAATAAAATAAATTATGAAAACTTGTGGGACCGGGCCTTGGCCGGCCGGCCATGCCTTAGCCGGTCCCACACACCCCTTTGTTTTATTATTTTATTATTATTAGTTTTCCTTGAATTCATCAAATTCCTTGATTTCATGGTATTTCTCTCAAATTAGGAAAAATTCCCTCAAATCATCAAAATACCTAAAAATATTAAAAAATTAGGAAATCTCATGGGACCAGGCCCTAGCCGGCCGTCCATGCCTTCCACGGTCCCACACGCCCTTGTTTTTTATTATTTTAATATTTTTTGCTTCCTTGAACTCATGAAAACTCCTTCAATTCATGGAAACTCCCTAAATTCATCAAATTTCTCAAAATTCATGAATTTTTCATAAAATCATTATAAAATCAGGGAAACTCGTGGGACCGGGCCCTAGCCGGCCGGCCAGCCATGCCTTCCACGGTCCCACACACCCTTGTTTTATTATTTTAATATATTTTTTGCTTCCTTGAACTCATGAAAACTCCTTCAATTCATGGAAACTCCCAAAATTCATCAAATTTCTCAAATTTCATGATTTTTTCATAAAATCATCAAAATATTATAAAATTAAGAAAAAGGCACCACGAGACCGTGGTCACGACCGGCCGACCATTCCTTGACCACGGTGGTCCCACGCCTCCTCATTCCTTATTTTATAATTATTTTTCATCATCTCATGGTGTTTTCCTCAGTTTCGTCGAAACCCTAATTTTAGCATATTTTCTCGAATGGATGCTCAATTGCACGCCAGAAAATATCAAAATTCTCAGGACTGATAGGCGGACGCCTTGGGGACAGGAGCACGCTATCTTGACCGACCAAGATTGGCTCTTTGGCTCACGGAAGCCGGTCCCATCAATTTTCACAGTTTTGACCTAATTTGCACAATCGCTCGTATTAGGTCCAAAACTCTCCCAAACACTTTGGATTTTCATGAAGTGATCATCAGGCGGTCACGGGACAACCCACGGCCGGTTTCATGACTCCATGGTCGGTCCCTCGCCTCGTCATAATTAATTAGGTTTTCTCACCTAAGGCTCAGACGAGCATTTTCGAATAAATGATTAAACCAGCATTTTATCATTCTTTCACCAACAAATCGTCAACTCTTCAGGAGTTCTTCGTATTTGCTCACGTGAGCATATGGACATTACATGGTTGATCCACGGTCCCATGTAGTCGCTCCCTCCTTCGTCCCATGGTTAAACTTCTGACGAACCATGAATTGATCATCAATTAGGGTTTCTGAATCCAAGGATCATCATTCCAGATTCCAACCTTAATAATTTTACGACGACCTCATGGTCATTAATTTTATTAATTATGCTCGGTTCAACGACCAGTATTCTAATTCATATTTTTGGTACGCTGCCAATAATCCATCAGATGAGCAACACATGCTCAGACGATCAAATATTCAACAATTCATCACATGAGCAACACTTGCTTAGATGATAAATATTTGCTCAAACCAAGGAATATTGGTTCAACAATCAATATTCAACGATCCATCGAATGAGCAATACTTGCTCACTTCATCGTAAGAACTATACCTCTGTCTCATGACATGTTCAATTCATGAGTTTCAGAACATCATGTTCAACTCAGCAACTACATGGACTCATCGTCCCATCAAACCACGAAGTCATCAATTGACTAACATACCACGAGACGTCAATCGTGTCACTTTGGGGGATATCACTTAGGGTTTTGGTCTGGCAATACCAAAATCAAGGGTCAAAAACTAACAAAAAAAAAAAAAAAAAAAAAAAAAAAAAAAAAAACACCACCTGCAGCTGCTTTAATTGACAATTTTATTTAGGGAATGTTAATCGTGTTAGGTTTATATTATATTCTTCGTCTCCCCTAAATCAACTGTGAACTGTTATTCACATCCCAATCCTAACACTTATCCATGAGTGATCCAACTCTAGAAAATCCAGTCCAATCCCTAGATTGATCAAAAGAAAACCTTCGTTGTGCGTTATATATTTTACAGTACATCTAAATTTGGTGTTAAATATGATCCTAACGAATCATCTTCTTTGCCTCCTAGTTTTGAAAGGAAGATGCAGGTGATGATTTGTTTCCTATCAAATTTTTATTATATATGTTTGCCAATAAACTGATAAGGTGTTAATCTAATGAATCCAGTAACAAATTGATCAAAATTTAGCACTTCGTCTCGATGTGACACTGACTGCAAATTTCAAGGATGAAGAAATGTATACATAACTATCCAAACAAATGGAAGTTAGTGGTGAAAGAAGGATTTTGGGGTTTCATCTTAATCTCTATTTTTTTTGTTTTTTTATTTTATTTTATGGAGAACATGGAAGGAGTTTCAGAGAAGGTTCCTAGATGTTCTTGAATAAAAACTCAAAATACAGAGAGATCTCTCCATTTGTATTTGTGATTTTCTCTCTCTAGTGCGAGATTAGATTTAAAGGTATATTGAATCGAATTGGCTAAATATTTGACTAAATCTGTCAACATGTTAGGGTTGTATTTAAAAAAATTGTTGAAATTGATTTGGATTGTGTTTAGCTAATCACATATTTATTAGGGTTGTATTTAGTCTGGATTGTATTTAACCCAATCGTGGGTTGTATTTAGTCACTGCCTTATTATATTATTGGATAACGATTATTACATGAAACTAGTTGGAAGTCTAACAAGCTAAGCTCAAACGACATACTACTACATTAATTGAACAGGTTGTTGTGCTAGCCTACCAGCGAGCCTTGTGGGTAACCTAGCCAAAGGAGCCGAAGTGGATGGGGGCTGAGATTGTGTCACAGGGGGCAAACTAACTCTACCTTCCATGTTAATTTCTGCAATATTACGCCATTGGGGTGCTCGAACCTGGGACCTCCTGGAACGCATGAAACTTTGGGGAACAGGAAGATCAGCTGAGCTAGGTGCCCGTTCTGTCCTTTCTACTTTGGTTTGTCCTTTTTTATCTGTCCGCTTTGTATATAGACATACTTTTCCCTTAAACTATCAAATATTCCTTTTATTTTTAATAATCATAAAAATCATTTTTAATATAAACTTAATTCAAAATCTTAAATATTATCATCATATATAAGGAAAAAAACTTACTCAATATTTTTATATTAATTATCATTCCTTTTTTAAATAAAAACATTTATGGATAGTTATAAAATTCCTAATAAAAAACAAATTCCTAATAAAAAACTTATGTTTATTCTTATATAACCTTTTCATCTGTATTAATCTTTTCATCTCTTTTTTTGAAACACCATGGAAAAACATAAGCTAGACTATCTAGTTTCTCTAGCTAGGACATATTTACGATCTCATGAATTGGTTGAGTTCGTCTATGGAAAGAAGAAACAAGCAAATTCAACATCGGAAGATGATGATTTGGCCATGTCTCCGGAGTGTGAAGAAGTTGTTCAACAAACGTTGAGAATATGCTTGCCCAACTTTTATTGATTAAAAAACATCTTCTTTTTTTATGCATAATAAAAACAGTATAAATTTGTTTTTATTTTCTTAAAATATTTTCTAAAATAATAATATTATTCAATTTAGAATTTTTAACACTAATAATTTTAGTTTTGGTAATAACATTATATTTTAAGAGGTTAGTCAAGGGCTAGTCATGACATTTTATAGGATTTCCTTAATATCTTGACAAAGTCAATTAAGACTGTTAATTTAGGACGAATGGAGTATTTTATATCAGTGCACTTGATTTCTTGATAATTGGCCTCTCTTTTTTTCCCAAACAAAGATGGGAAATGAATCTTTTGCTTTTTCTTTTAAATCACATAACCTTTTCACTTGTGGTAATTTGAGGTTACAATTAAGATCGCAAATAAGAACATATAGAAAAGATCATACTTTAAAAATACAATACTGATCGAAGGCGGAAACGTTGAACAGATTTAAATTCAAAACTCTTCCATTTCTGAGACAACACTCAAGAAACTCAATGCTTTTTAATTCATCCAAAAATTGTTTAATATTAAAACATAGCGCTCTTTATATAGATAACTCTATCCAAAACAATTAAATATTTCCTAAAGTATCAAAATACTTATTACCTAAAA
Source organism: Papaver somniferum (assembly GCF_003573695.1). Taxonomy (NCBI): domain Eukaryota; kingdom Viridiplantae; phylum Streptophyta; class Magnoliopsida; order Ranunculales; family Papaveraceae; genus Papaver; species Papaver somniferum. Next base: position 168,935,172 of record NC_039358.1, on the reverse strand, counting down.
CAAAAAACAAAAAAAGATATTTCTAAACTACTAAAATCCCTAAATAAATAATGATATTTATAGAATATTCTTAATAATTGAAAATAACTTAATTAATGACATAGTATTTTGCTAGATAATTAAAATAAATTAAAAAATAATAAAAATATGCAAGTATATTTTCTTTCCATGAATACTCCACCGTTCTCCCATTCTCAGAAAAAATTCGTCCTCGAATTTTTCTGGTATAATTGCTTGCATTTATGGTTCTTTGAGGAAACTTCTTATAATTCTTCAACAAATTTATCCTTCGCAAAATAATTAACGGACATAATGACCTTTGCACTGGACTAATCATACATACTACTTCTGGAAAATAAGGATCAACATATCTGGAACATACTGAAACCTTATCATCAGGATAAACGTCATAGATTGGTGGGGAAGTCCAATCCACGATAACTTGATATTTTTCAATTACAGAAAAAGAAAAAAAATATCATCTAACCTTTGGAGTTCAAGCTTTAACCCGGACTCTAACGAATCTCTCGGATTATGTGCAACTCCTAGAAATCCTTTCTCCTTGTCTCCAACGAGGTTTTCTTGTTCATAACTAGTCTCCTCCTCCAATCGTTGTAGGCTAGGACCATGCGGGGCTCTTGCTGAGGTTGCATTTCAGCCAATAAGAGGGTGGGCACCTTAAACTTCCGTTCTAGAGAAAGAGTACTCCACCAAATACCAATCTGACAAGAGAAAGAGTAGGAATACTGGAATAAGACAAATACAAGTACGAATAAGATTTGATTGAATCAAAGGAATAATAGTTCTTCTCGGAAATATAATCCGACCATTTCGTTCGTTTTTCTTCTTTAAAATGTGATGTGGTTTGCTCAAATCTTGAAACTAGGGATGAAGATTCCGTCATCAAAAAAGTCATCGATGAAGATTCCGTCTCCGGACAAACTAATGATGAAGATTTTTATAAAGATTTTGTTGCCATAAACAACAAAGATGAAAATTTCTTCGTTGAAGAGCATCCCTATTGATCTAAAAACCCAAGCTAATAACTAAAAACCACCACTAAAACGAAAATAAACCTTCGAAGAGAGGATAAAACCATCATAATGGTGTAGAGAAGTAGAAAACATGATCACAACTAAACTAAAGTAACTAGCTAAGATAGAAAGAGTAAAGAAACCTGCTCAGATCTAGCCCAAAAGGGACTAGATCTGAGCAGAAGAAGAGGTTGCTAGTGGTGTTTTGTTGGAGAAGAAGGACCGAGAGAAAGGAGAGAGAAAAACGAATTTCAAAACAAAAGACGTATGAGGGAAAATATACTAAACTATATTGTTAATACTCCACTATAAAACAGGTTATTTGGTTTTGGTACCTAGGTTTTGTCCAACTTTTGAGTTTGGTCTAACATTTGTCCAGGTTGGTGTTTGGTACTTGAAAATAACATTGACCCACGTTGACTCTTGACTTCTGTTTAGTATTTATTAAAAATTAATGTAAAATCTGATAATTGACCAAATTTACTGTTATACCCTTCAGTTTAAACTGAAAGGGATTAAAGTTTACAAGATGTTTCTATTACACCGAATTTACATGATGTTTCCTCCGTCTCTCGTCATCCCGCCACTGCCACCGCCAGCACTTCTCTCTCTATCACTACCACTACGAATATCGCCATCATCACCATCAAGGTATAATAAAACCCTTTAAGGCATAATAAAATTCGGTTACAATCTTCGATAGAACACTACCAATTGAATCACTACTAAATCATTCCCAGCAATTCCTACCATCACCCATCTCACAATCATTTTAAGACATCGATTAACACATTTGAGATCGCCAAAACAAAAATCAAAACCTAAAATTTCAACTCCTAAAGCATAAAATTTCAATTGAATTGAGATCCAAATTACAACAGCAGCTCACTACCATTTGCAGCTTTAAGTTCACCTGCATCATCAGGAAAATTCACTTAAACCACCTCTGCAATACTACTACCAGCACCAATACACATCAAAACTCAATCACACACAAACGAAAATCAAATATGACTGCAATTCAATCTTTTAATCAACAACACCAGCGTCTTGTTCTTCTTAATTGTTTTCTCAATTTCCAATGATAATTTTCATTCTCCGCTGACTTCTCAGCATCATAATCCAATTCAAACTTGAATCCATAATTTAATATTCATAAATCTTCCAAAAATCAGTGTAAGCAACATTCTCTATCTCAATTTTTCTCACTGTGTTCTTATTGATCTCAAAAAAAATCCAAATCGTCTTCGTATTCTTAGATAAGAACAACTTCAACCCTAGAAAATCCAATTTCTAATTCTTCCACTCCCAACAAAACCCTGTCATAATCTCTTCAAAACATTATCTGAACTATCACATCTCTCAGCTCTCTCTCTCTGTTCTCGATTTACTCTGTTTTGATCTGAAGTTATGAACCATCTATGTAGTTGCAGGAAATCCCACAACACACCCCGTGTATTATCATGACTATAATTTCTAGATCTAAATTTATTTGATATGAAAATAAAGATAAAAATAATGAAAATAGAAAATAAGACACAAGATTTACGTGGTTCGATCAATTTGATCTACATCCACAGGGTTAGGTTTCACTATGATCATTGAATTACATATGAATTACATTGAGACTCCATTAATGAGTATTTGGAGCTCTCTCCCTCTCTCTGGTTTTTGGGTAAGAATAAGAAGATAATAATAATACAAGTTACTTTTCTCTCTCCTACCTTTCTCTTTATATAGGATGCTACCTAGTGGATGACAACTCATATACAACTAAGATTTCCCCTAATTTCGGATCTGGCTTGCGATGATATCGCAAGCTTACAAATGTTAATTTCGCAGATCTTCTAATCTTCGCAAAGTTATTACATTTTTCTTATGTTTAAGCTAATATCATCTATTGTGTCGTTTCTCAAAGTGCTCTGCGACATTTTTTTAATGCGTTGTTAAGAATTTCGCGAGCGTATCGTTGTTGCGAAATTCTGATCCTACATCTTGCCTCTTTTTTCTTGAATATTGCTTGGAGAGCGATCTTCAGGAAAAAATCCATTATTGAGTTGTTGGAGAGAGATACATGTTGTTGGAGTAGTCTTTGATCTTTGTTGATGAAGGAACGAGCGAAAGAATACTGGACTTGAAAAGTATGTACTTGCCTCTATTCTTTTGTGAAGTTCCAGAGCGTTGCGAAGTAAATAAGAAGTATCATCTCTTGAAGTATGCGAAGTATGAAGTATCCTTGAAGAAGTATAAGAAGTACTCAATCCTCGAAATATATAAGAAGTATGAAGTATGAAGTATCCTTTGAGAAGTATAAGAAGTATTCAATCCTCGAAATATAAGAAGTATCCGTCCTTGAATGAGAATAATAAGTATTGCCTCTATTCATGCGAAATTATTACTCCATTTTTGGTGATTCTTGCCGAGAAGATAAAGAACATAAAATGTTTTCTTGGTAATCCATAGTTGCCTCTGTTCTTTATCTATGAGGGTAGAATCCTTGAGAAAATGTTGAATGTGTGAATTGTTTCTTCATTCTTATCTTGCCTATGTCTCATGTTTTGTGCTCATGAGATAGTATAATCTCTTCAAGTTGCTTATAATTGTGCGAAATAATTGAGCGAGATAGTCACATCATTCGAAATAATCACATTCTGCGAAATTTTGACATATTCTACGAAATTTCGAATCATTCTGCGAAGTTCTGAACCATTCTACGAAGTTCTGAATAATCTTGCGAAATTCTGAATAATCTTGTGAAATTCTGAGTAATCCTGAATAATTCTGCTAAATTCTGCGATATTATTGCGAAATTATGCAATATTATTCCGTACAGTTTTGTAAAGTACTTGTGCGAATATAATGCTTATGTGATGATTATGTTATGAAATGTGTATGCGATGTTTATGCTATGAAATGCTTATGCAATGCTTTTATGATGCGAGTATGATGCTTGTATGATGAGAATGCTTATCCATTGCAATGTATAGCTAATGTTTGTGTTACTTAGCTCATTTTGCACGCTAAAATTGATGTAGCTTTAAATTGCCTCCATTCTCCATTTCTCTGGCTTTTTCTTTAGTGTATGCATTCCTCTTCGTGTAGTTATTGTTCCTCACAAGTTCTTACTTGTGTTTCATCTTTCCTCTTTCCTGCATTATTGGTATCTCATAACAGTATGATCATAATATCAAGTCTGCGACATTTTCACTGCCTCAGTCTCATTTCCATGTACATATTCGCAAGCTTGTTTACTTACATATAATCATTCTCGCAAGCTTACTTGCTTACTCATTTTCTCATGTGGTCTTATTTTGCCTTCCTAGTTAAAGGTCTTATTTTGCCACCTCTTGTCATTGCGACAAAATCGCAGGACGTCTTCACACTTTCATGTAATGACCCATTGATCTCGTCTTATCTTTTTCTCTAGTATTATTGCCTCTTCAGGATTGTCGCACAAATATGACAAGTATTAATACCCTTGCGAGTAAAAAGCCTCATGACATTTGCGTCTTAAGACACTTATCATCTCCCTAATGGAGGGTGCCACCCTTATCTCCCCTCTGGTTTCCCCTTCAAGGAGGCGTACTTCTACCATACAAGGTTAGCTCCTCCCATCCAGTCTTAACAACAACCAGTTGTTTTCGCAGCCTCTTATCCCTTTTACCTATAGGGCTTATGGTTACGAGACTGCACCCTAAGTGGGGTTTTCTTCGGGCCGAGTGCAGTATAAGCCAAGACTTGTTAAGAATGGCAAGGTACGTTCCAGACGCCCCTGGCACTCTTGACTCAACCGTGTACCTCGGCGCCTTGATCAGATTCCGCACTCCTTGGGAGAGTCCTTATTACCTTAGTCGCCCAACCTAAGTCATATGCTTAAGCTAAGAATCCAAGGTGTCTCTCCCGGATGGGCTTTATTGACCCCAAATCTCCATGACTCAGGTTCCGGGGCGGTGTCTGAGCCATGCAACAGGTACCCCCTTATATGACGTACTTTAGGTCTTACATTTTCCTCTTGCGAAATTGTATTCGCGAACTAGGGTGTACGCCATAAAGGTTCGCCCCTATCTGCGAAATTTTATTCGCGTTTCTGCGAAATTTTCGCGTCTTTTTGTTTTTGCGAAATGTTCGCGTTTCTTTATTCTCTCATTCATATTTTCATTTCTGTCATCTCTTTCATTCATTCTGTCATTTCTTTCATTTCTTTCATCCACTCTTTCATTCTCATAATATCATATCATTTGAAGCAAAGTAAATATTCAAGAGAAATTCTAATACATTATAGTTCTGAAATCTTTGTAATTGTGAAATCTTTGTAATTCTGCGATTGTTTCGCATTTTGTAAATCAAATCAAAAATATTTTTATTCTCTGCAAAAGAAATATTCTAGAGAAACATATAAATTGAATTTTCTCAGTTTTCTGTAATTTTAAAATCTCGCAATCTTTGTAATTTTGAAGTCTTTGTAATCTTGAAATCTTAGTAATCTTTATAATCTTTGAGATCTTGAAATCTTTGTAATCGTGCGATTAAATCGCTTTTTGTAAATCAAATCAAAAATCTTTTTATTCGTACTTAGTATAAAGTAAAATGTTCAAGGAAGTGGTACTTATCTTTCATGTGAGTCGCTGTTGTTGTCAAAGAAGTGAATAAATGCCTTGAAATGTATGAATTTCGTGCAGCAAAAAGAAGTGTGAGAAGTGAGACTTGAACCCTTGACCTGCTTCTTGGATTTTCTCGCACCATACCAACTGTGCTAAGCCTCTCTTGCGAAGTAATCAAATTTCTTGCGAAGTAATCAAATTCCAACTGTGTGAGAGGCACTTCTGTATAAATTTCGCGTAACAAAAATAATCATGCGAGAAGCAAGAATTGATCTCGCGACCTGCTGCTTGCATTCATGCCTCGTGACCAATTGTGCAAGCTTATTCTTTGCGAAATATCTCTGCGAAATTATCATCAACTCTCTTATGTGCGAAATAATCAAAGAAATATATGTGCGAAAAAATACGCATGTGTTGGGACTTGATCACACGACCATGAACTCATTAAATTCGCAGATGACCAATTGTGCTGCCTCTTGTTTGCGAAATAATGAAACAATATTGCGAAATTATCATTTTTTCGCTCTCTATAAAAAATAAGAAAACTATGTTCGCAGGCGAATTCGAACTTGCGACCACGAACGCACAAATGAGAAGAAAATGAAAAATATGTGTCTCTGCGAATTCGAACCCGTGACCTATTTATTGTTCGCTCAGCCTTGAACCATCTGTGCAAATTTCTGTTTGTGATAGAAATTGCAGCATCTGCCTCTTATCTTTTCTTCGTCCTTCCTTAACTTCTTTCACATTTTCCTTCTTCTCCTGAACATGAAAATCTTCCACTGAAACTTCCATTTTTTCCTTAAATTTCACCACAACAACTAATTTTTTCTCTCCCTCTTTTCATGTCTTTGAATTGTTGATGATGTTTACTCCCTGAAAGTGTGATTTCTTCCATAAAATTTCCATTTTTGAACCTAAACTTTGTAGATCTAGAAAAATATGAACAGTAGCTAATCTTCATGAAAATTTCTTGATCCAACAAGTTACAGGAAGGATAAATCCTTTACTCGTTCCCTGTTTCTAGCGCCAAAATGTAATTGCAGGAAATCCCACAACACACCCCTTGTATTATCATGACTATAATTTCTAGATCTAAACTTATTTGATATGAAAATAAAGATAAAAATAATGAAAATAGAAAATAAGACACAAGATTTACGTGGTTCGATCAATTTGATCTACATCCACGGGGTTAGGTTTCACTATGATCATTGAATTACATATGAATTACACTGAGACTCCATTAATGAGTATTTGTAGCTCTCTCGCTCTCTCTGGTTTTTGGGTAAGAATAAGAAGATAATAATAATACAAGTTACTTTTCTCTCTCCTACCTTTCTCTTTATATAGGATGTTACCTAGTGGATGACAGCTCATATACAGCTAAGATTTCCCCTAATTTCGAATCTGTCTTGCGATGATATCGCAAGCTTACAAATGTTAATTTCGCAGATCTTCTAATCTTCGCAAAGTTATTACATTTTTCTTATGTTTAAGCTAATATAATCTATTGTGTCGTTTCTCAAAGTGCTCTGCGACATTTTTGTAATGCGTTGTTAAGAATTTCGCGAGCGTATCGTTGTTGAGAAATTCTGATCCTACAATCTAACAGTGGATATGAACCATCTAACTGTAATTGTTAAAGCATAGCTCGGTTGAACCCACTAATATTTGGTATGCCCAAGTTTGGTTGTCATATTTTAGTGAATCAAAATTCATTTTAAGAGCCGCTTGATTATGTACTAGAGTCAACTTCGTATAGGTTAGCTTGAAAGTATTAGGATATGAGACATTAAAAGTATTGCGAAGACTTGAAGAAGTGAAAAAGTAAGAAGCTACAACGACAACATCATCCTTCCACTTGAGGTTAGTGATATTTTACTTGAACTGTTTCATTCCCTAACGTATCTTTCAAGTCGTGCATATTGAAAACGAAACTGCGAAGCATGAACACTTTAGATAGACATAGTATTAAGGAATACAATATGAAGTTTATTTCTTAACCATTAGACTTTGTAGATGAGACATCAACATAATCGTTTAAATGCTATTGTGATTATGTATGGGTATGAGGTAAGGATTTCATCCTAAGAAACAATGTTCTACATGTGTTTTAAGGAAGTAAGTTCATAAACTTGTTTATGAATCGAAAAGGAAATCGCCAGGCGTTATTGGGATTGTTATTTATTGCATATCTTGTGAACATCCAATATGTGTGACTTAGTATAACCTCTCACGACTTGTTTGTGTTCTTGGTAAAACTATTCACAAAGGCCTGACTTATGTATTGGTATGACTTTTATTAGTGAAACCGATATTAAGTAATCACCTGAGATGGTATGATCGAGTTTATGATTTTTTTGACCGAATCTGGGTAAAGGGGAACCGATCCTATGAAGAGGTGCACCACATCACAAAGGGTAATTGATCCTTGTATGAGGTGCAAGTTTGTCGCAGAAAGGGGAACCGATCCTATGGACATGCAACACGTTTTTAGGCAAAGAGGAACCGATCCTATGGACATGTGCAACACATATAAGTTAGATACCATATATATGTGGGGAACCGATCCTAGTACCTAGTCAACCGAATTTTGAAAATCTAGAGTGGCTATGCACAGTACTCACATGGAGGTAGAACCGAAACTTGTTTTGGTTGAACCGTTAAACCCATGATTTGTGATTGAGTGTTTCTTGATCAATCACATAGTTCTTGAAAGTCAAATGAACCAATTATAAACTTGTTTGGAAGTGTGGCAAACCGGTTTCAAGGTTGTAAGTATGAAAGAGGACTTACAAAGTAAGGATGTCGGCATACTTTGAACACGTACAATAATGTTTATCTTTTATTGTTCAAAGTTATTCCTTAATAGCTAATGGAAGAAAATCCCAGGATCGAAATATAAATAAGTTAAGAATCTTTAATTTAAGGTTGTTAATTTTATTTTAGCAAAATGAGAATTAGTAATGTGCATTTACTAGTTGAGATTTTCCAAAGAGATTTTTGGTCATTATTTAGCACAGAGAATTTCCAGGAAATATGGAAACCGAATTTGGAATATATTAAATATCTTTGAGAATATTTCGGTTTTGGAAATTCCTTGGTGTCCAAACTTCCTTGTCTATAAATACTTGAAGTTTGCATTTCTAGCAAACTAATCCTTCGTGACAGCAAACTTCCTCGGTTGTGTTGTTACTGGTGTAGCCGCCTATTCGGAGAGGAGAGTAACCTAATTAGGCGAAATCTCTTACGGCCGCTCAGTTTAAAGTCTTCTTTGGGATTGAGAAGCTGTACGAGTACCGTTGGTGGGACACTAGATAATTGTGGTTTATTATTAGAGTATTGATCGGTCGAACTCGCATGCGTTGCTATCTCAAACATGTTTGTCAATGTTAGTGATCAAAACTATAAGTCTTGATTTCTAGTATACTATAGCTAAGGTATCGGACTAGGATAGAAAGTGTAGTTGAGCTCAAGAACTCCATGGCAATCATCATACAAGACGAAGGACTACTCAAGGAACCGCTGGATCTTCATAGACTAAAAGGTATGTGGAGACTTAAACTTATCTATCACTCAAAAGTCTATTTATCTCCTATCTTGAGACAAAAGTCGTTTTGCTATATAGACTTAGATTATACATATTTGCTATTTCGAGCCAAATTTATCCCGCCTATCTATTTTTCGAAATATGTGTTGGTAAGCTTTCGCTTTAACCAAGTTCATCTTTACCTAGTGACGAAAGTCATGACAAGTTTCAATCACTTTGGAAATTGCTTACTTTGACGAAAAATAGTTTGTGAATAACAACTATAGAATCTCAACGTCCTCTATGAATGTTCCAATGATTGAAATGAGAGTTTAGATTATATAACTATTGGAGGATATAAGCATTATTGTGGAAACACGTATATGTATAAGTCCTTATTCCTTGAACCGAAGTTTGCGAACTTTGTTGATCAAGAGAACCGACATGGTGGCACGAACTCAGTCCGCGAACTGGCGGAAGTTCTTTTCCCGAGAATTTCTGCTGGAGTTTGTGAACTCCGTCCGCGAACTTGAGTAGGTTATATCTAAAAACGATGTTTGTGAACTTTTTCTTAAATAAACTAAGGAATGCAAATTGCAAACCGTGGCTATATAGTTCATGAACCGATCTGATCTTGTTGTTTCTATCGTACGAGTAGAATTGTAATAATTGGCTTGAGATTGATATCTCCGATAGGCAAGATATAAAAGAAATCACAAACACTTCGTCTCATCGTTTGTGATTCCACAATATCTTTTTTTCGCTGCGTCGATTAGGATTATTGTGAGGTGATTGATAATACTGGGTTGTTCTTCGGGAATATAAGTCCGGTTTATCAATTGGTTCCTGTTCACCTTGATTTATCAAAAGACGGAAAAAATCTCGTAGGTTTATTCGTGGGAGACGGATTTATCTATTACCATAGACTTTTCTGTGTGATACAAATTTGTTTATTAAAGTCTTAGACTTTGGGTCGTAGCAACTCTTAGGCTAGTGTCTGTAGCGGCTTAATACAGTGTGTGTTCAATCTGGACTAGGTCCCGGGGTTTTTCTGCATTTGTGGTTTCCTCGTTAACAAAATTCTGGTGTCTGTGTTATTTCTTTTCCGCATTATATTTTTTTATATAATTGAAACATCACAGGTTGTGTGTTGTTCAATCAATTAGAATATCCGACCTTTTGGTTGTTGATTTAAATTGATTGACACTTGGATATTGGTCTTTGGTACCATCCAAGTTATCTATCTAGTATTTGATAAAGACTCGCAGATTTCTATTTGCTTGAGTATATATCAAATCGAGAGATTGAGATATAAACTCTTTGATATACTTTTTATCTAGATTGAGTCTGACTGTCTAGTTGATTCTCTAGAAAGTATATTGGAGTTTGTCCATACAGATTGCTAAGGAAATATTGGGAGTGGTTGTTGTACCCCACTTTTTCAATTAGTATCAAAGCGGGAAAACACGTTAAAGACCTCACAAGTCTGTATTTGTAGCAATCTAACTCTATGGACAGAGGTGCTATCTCAATTAACGTACCACCAGTCTTCGATGGCTCTAATTACTTATGGTGGAAAATTTCTATGCGAGCTTTTCTTCAAGCACGTGATTTTCAATCATGGGTATATGTTGTTAATGGCTATAATGCTCCCGTCGTGGCAGTTGGAGATGTAAATGTTCCCGAGCCTATTGGTGAATACACCCCTACCGAGATAAATGATGCAAAGCAAAATTCTGACGGTTTGAATGCCATTACCCAAATCTTCAGCACCATGTGTCAAATTGCACGAAGTCTAAAAATGTGTGGGATATCTTAGAAACCGTATTCGAAGGTAACTCCGGCGAAAAGGAAGCTAGGCTTCAAAACCTTAATTCCGATTGGGAAAACCTTCGTATGGAAGATGAAGAAATATTTGATGAGTTTAATCACAAAGTGTCTGAAATTGTTAATGCATCTTTTGCATTGGTAAGACTATTCCTGAAAAGGACATTGTGATGAAAATTCTCAGATCACTGCCATCTAGATACGAATCTAAGAAGCATGCCATCGTTGAGGGAAATAACCTTGATATACTATCCAGAAATACTCTTGTTGGAAAGTTGAAAATTTTCGATCTGAACTTGAACAAAGAGAGAAAAGTCATCAGTTTAGCAATCATGTTGCTGCATCTGACCGTAAGTCTCGACGTTCTAAATTGACTGATAAAAATAATGAGAATTGCTTTAATTCGACTTCGTCACTGTTTATACAACATCTTAAGAAATCCCTTATACAGAGGAAAAGAAAGTCTCAAAAGAAAGCTCAGTCAATCAATAAAAAAGTTCAGAAAAACTATGTCAACAATTCTAGTTTCAAGTGCTATAGAAATGTTCACAATGCTTCTATTCATCCTGATACGGAGAAAAGCGAGATAACTAAAGCATGGATGGATACACTTGACTACTGTCCTGAGGATGAAATCTATGAAGGTTCTCTTAATCTATTTGCTGATAATCACGTGTGTCCTCCTAATAGTCCTGATTATTCCATGATAAACAATCTTACTTCCTCAGAAATACTTCAACTTGAAAAGGAAGTCTTAATTAAAAGGATTGAAAATCTGGAATGCCAACTGTATAACTTAAAATTGGAGATGAACAATCGTGATTCTTACAAGACGACCTTGTACTGCCAGCAAATTTCTCCTGATTCTATATCATTCTTAAGTCACCTTGACGACAAGAATCATACAGAAGATCACAAGGATTTATCTAATCTCAAGATTTCCTCATGTGATCATCAGGATCATCCTAAAACCCGTGACACCTTGAAACAGGAAAAGTACTCCTCTGTCAAACGTCGCTTGCAGAAGAAGAAAAAGAAATCTCGTACAAAACCCTCATTTTTTGTGAAAGAGATTTCAAAAAGAATGCATAGTTTACGAAAATCAACAATCAAGGTATTCAAATCTGTGCTAAAAGAAATAAAGGATGAAGTACATAACTCTTCCTTCTTAAAAACAAGACAGAAAAAAAGTATATCAATTACTTCATCCCCTCGAAAGAAGTTACCCAGTCTGAAAAAGCGCGGGTCTAACAACACCACCCAATATTTCTCTTAGCAATCTGTATGGACTAACTCCGAAATACTTTCTAGAGAATCAACTAGACAGTCAGACTCAATCTAGGTAAAAGTATCTCAAGGAGTTAATATCTCTCTCTTGTTTTGATTTACTCAATCTAATAGAAATCAACGAGTCCTAATCAAATACAAGGAATAACTCGGATGGTACCAAAGACCAATATCCGAGGATCAATCAATGACAATCAACAACCAAAGGTTGGATTACTCTAATTGATGATCTAACACACAACCTGTATTATTTCAATTATAAAGATAAAACAATATAATGCGGAAATTGAAATAACACAGACACCAAAAATTTTGTTAACGAGGAAACCGCAAATGCAGAAAAACCCGGGACCTAGTCCAGATTGAACACACACTGTATTAAGCCGCTACAGACACTAGCCTACTCCAAGCTAACTTCAGACTGGACTGTAGTTGAACCCCAATCAGTCTCCCACTGATCCAAGGTACAGTTGTACTCCCTATGCCTCTGATCCCAGTACGATACTGTGCACTTGATTCCCTTAGCAGATCTCACCCACAACTAAGAGTTGTTACAACCCAAAGTCGAAGACTTGATGACAACAAATCTGTCTCACACAGAAAAGTCTATCGAAGTATTAATATGTCTCCCACAGATAAACCCTAAAAGGTTTTGTTCCGTCTTTTGATAGTAATCAATGTGAACAGGAACCAATTGATAATCCGGTCTTATATTCCCGAAGAACATCCTAGAGTTATCAATCACCTCACAACAATCTTAATCGTATGGTAGCGAAACAAGATGTTACGGAATCACAAACGATGAGACGAAGATGTTTGTGATTACTTTTTATATCTTTCCTATCGAAGATATCAATCTCAATCCAATCAATATGATTGTACTCGTACGATAGAAGATGCAAGATCAGATCACACAACTACGATAAAGTAGTTTCGGTCTGGCTTCACAATCCCAATGAAGTCTTTAAGTCGTTAACCTGGTTTTAGAAGAATAAAACCAAAGGTTAATGGAGAAACGACTCTAGCACACAAACTAGTATCATGCGTAAGGTGTGGGTATTAGTTTTGCATTGATTCTAGATGTCCCCTTTTATAGTCTTTCAAATCAGGGTTTGCCATTAAGTTACCTTGGTAACAAAGCAATCAATATCCATCGTTAGATGAAAACCTTGTTTAGATTCAAGCTAATATTTCTCAACCGTTAGATCAAAAACTTAGCTTGTTACACACAATTGAAATGCACGCTTCTAGGTTTGTTAACCGTACCCAAACGTATGGACTTGTTGGTTCAATAATAGTTAACCAAAAGGTTAGCCATATGAGCATTTCATATCAACCATGTTCTTCTTCACCATAACTAGTTCACATGACTCAAATGAACTAGTTAGAGAGTTTGTTCAATTGCAAGGAATTCTTATGTAACTACACAAGACACAATTGAAGCAAAGATGATTTGATTCACTCGAATCGGTTCATGAACTTTTATAGCCACGGTTTGAAAACTGCATTCCTTAGTCTTTTTAAGTTTAAGTTCAGAAATCATCTTCAGATATATAACCTTCTTAAGTTCGCAGACTTGGTTTGCGGACTTAAGTTACCGGGCAGAGTTTACAAACTCCAGCAGAAATTCTCGGGATGAGAACTTCGCCGGTTCGTGGACTGGGTTTTCGGACTGAGTTCGCGGACTTAGCTTCACGCACTAGTTTGTCAACTCCAGCAGAAATTCTCGGGTTTGAGAACTTCGGCAGTTCGCGGACTTGGCTCACGCCATTCTTCCGGTTCTCTTGATCAACAAAGTTCGCAAACTTTGGTTCAAGGAATAAGACTTATACATAAATGTGTTTCCACAAAAATGCTTATGTCCACCATTGGTTATGTAATCTAAACTCTCATTCCAATCATTGAAACATTATTCGTCAAAACAATTTCCAAAGTGATTGAAACATATCATGACTTTCGTCACTAGGTAAAGATAAACTTGGTCGAAGCGAAAAGCTTACCAACACATATTTCGAGATGTAGATAGGAGAGGTACACTCGCTCGAAATACCAACTGTGTATAATCAAAGTCTATATATAGCATACGACTTTTTGTCTCAAGAAGTAGGAGATAGAATAGATAGACTTTTGAGTGATAGATAAGTTCAAGTCTTCACATACCTTTTTGTCGAGAAGTTCCACCGGTTCCTTGAGAGTTCTTCTTCTTGTATGATGAATCGCCATGAAGTCCTTGATCTCAACTACACTTTCTATCCTAGTCCGAGACTTAGCTGTAGTAAACTAGAAATCAAGACTTATAGTTTTGATCACTAACATTGACAAACATGCTTGAGATAGCAACCATGCGAGTTCGACCGAGCAATGCTCTAATAAATCTCCCCCTTTGTCAATTTTAGTGACAAAACTATCAATACACATGGAATACAAAAAAGATAATGAAACTTTAGTAGCTCCTATTCCACATGTATAATCTTCAACGTTCCTCGAAATCTTCGTCATTTCCAAGTACTCAAATGATCCCAAAGGTTGTAAGTTTAGCATCACCGTTGTTGAATACATGTAGCTATAACAATGAGAAAACATAATTCTCGATCATTGTTATACAATGTCATAGTATTATTATACAGTGTCAAAGTTCATTTGTATCACAACTTCAACAATAATACTATGGTGATATGTATCACTCCCCCTTAGTCAATACTCCATCTCACATGGAAACCACCCCCCTTACACAATGATATGAAAACCATATGTATTTGTAGTATGAACTACATATTAATTCTCCCCCTTTTTGTCAATAAAATTGGCAAAGGTACAAGAACGGGATCATAATCAAATTTCCGTAAAAAATATTTCATGACTAAAAGAAAAAATACATACCAACTAATTTAGATGCAATCATAAAGCCGAATCTAAATGCATTCATCAAGGAGTTTAAAGATACAAGATAACCCCTCTAAAATTCCAAAGCCGCACACCCCTCAAGATATGACCATTAAGACAAGTTCAAAAGAACTCTCCCCCATTTGATGTCATTCCCGAGAGAACAACAACGAGCGACCTTAATTTCAAAATAAAAGAAGGATTTCCATTGGACACCAAAACCATAAGAATGATTTTTATATCCAAAAACTCAATCAAATTAATCACAAGTAAACCCATGAATAATTTAATCAGAATACGCAACCAAATTAAACACAAAAGGTGATCAATTTAATTGATTATGCTCAATATAAGTAAACTTACGGAGCTACGACTAAGTTTAACCATAAGGAATGATTAGCTTAACCGTTCATATACTCAACACAAGAAAAACTTATGGAGTAATAACTAAATAACCAAACAAGATGATTAATTTAGTTCATAGTGCTCGACATATAGTACCTCACGGAGCAACAACAAAGCCAATCAAAAATAATCAACTTGGTTATTTAGTGCTCAACATAAGACACATTACGGAGCCCCAGAGTATTACATAAATTATGGATCAGCAAAGATCAATACTTCGGAATACACAAGGATTCATTCTATCTTCCATCAATATTCGCATAGCGACATTCAATGGACATAATCCTTGCAAACAAAAGATTTTAACCTATCTTCCGTCAAAGTTTGACAATATAGGCTTAACTTTTGTAATTGTCAAAGTACATTCATTCTTTAACCAATATACGAATATCGATCATAAACGACTTTACTTTTGACAAGGTATGGGACAAACCTAGTTCACGGACGTAAACACCAATATCCCATAACAAGTTGCAATATAACAAATCATAAAGATTAAATACTGCAAAAACATCATTCTCCAAATAATTTTAGAAATTTTTAAACCAAAACCTAAAAAAGAACAAGAAGATGAAAACATAATAGCTATGTGTAGTCACAATCATTGTTATTCAAGCACTAGTTATTCTTCCAACTAAACCGAAAAGAAGACATACTATGCAACAAAAATAACCTCAGTTTTCCTTGATGATCTCATACCTTTGGAATGGTCCATCGAAATAGGAATCACTGATATCCTTGATCTTGTTGACTGTAGAGACACCATGTTCATGAGTTAGAACGTTAGTTTTTGGATCAACAATGCGAGCAAAATGTCGAGCCTTAGCGCAGTCAAGAATAACTTTCTTCTGATTCCTGATCAAGATATTCTGAGTACCAAGGATCTTTGCATGTCCATCAATAAGCTGGTTTATCTGCAGTTGAAGGTTAGCAAGTTCGTTCTTTACTTCACTCTGAACGAGAATTAAATCCTTGACAGATTCTCCAATCCAATAGTTTTACTCTTTCCTTTCAGCATCTTCTTTAGAATAAACTCTTGACCAGAATCACTTCCTTTGAGGTCATCCTCTACAATAGGGTTAACTTCTTCTTTGGGAACAGTTTCCATCGAGTTCCTTTCTGAAGAATAATGAGCGCATACATAAGATATATATATGTACACGTGTACACCCTAGATAGAAACCCTAGAGTTCCTTGAGGAGATATGGACGCTCGTGGACAAAGCCAGTGCAAAAATAAATGGACCCAACCAGGAACACTGCACACTGTGTTGTTTTCAAAAAGTCTCCATCCCCAAGAGATCACAGTGATGAAAGAAAGAAATACTAGAAACTTACATAAGATATCAACATACAAACTGATGAAAGTCATCTAAATACTTGAGCATCTATCAAACATCATCCTTGTATCTCTCAAGTTAGATACAAGAATGGAACTTTATGCTACTAGGTAGCAGAGGGAGACATAGTCTCACCATAGGTTCTGAGAGAATAGTTGTGATTTCCACCAGGATATCTGATCTCAGCATTTCTTGTCTTCCCTTGGCAATTTCCAAATTTAGGGAAATATTTCACATCCCTCCCTGGAAGCACAGGAGAAGAACCTTTCTGATTACAAAGTCTAAGACCTCTAGAGATTGGTTCTAGGGGATTTCCCGAAATGGGTCTCCATACTCTAGACTTAGATTTACCAGAGTTGCTCTTATAAGCACAGGACATGCTTTTATTAGTAGCACAAGAATTTATACCACTGGAATACACCAAAGTCCTGTAATGATTTCTAGGAAAGAGATAATTTTTATAAGATGCCTGGTTTCCTGTGAGCAAGAGGTTCACTGCATTAGTCGTTTGACTATTTACTCCATTGACAGTGGAAAGAAGCAAATTGTGAAGTTTAGAAATTTGTTTCTTCCTGGCAAAACAACGGATAACATAGTGATTTCCTTTTCCACAGAAAGTACAGGTTCGTGGAGAAGACGCAGCAGTTGGCATCTGTTTTAATTTTTCATCCTTGTGAGAAGATTGTAAGTTATGTAAACTTTTCTCGACACAATCTTCTTTTGGAGGATATTTCTTCACGTACTGTATGTCAAGAGGAACAGTTGGAACAAATTTTTTTTCTCCTTAAGACAGAGTTTTCCTTTTCCAAGGTCATACACTGTTCATGGGCTAGTGAGAGTGATGCTTCTAGCTTCTCTTTCTCAACACGAAATCTGTCAAGATCAGACGAATGCGTCTTGATCAAACGTTTTTCTCTAATTGAGCCTTCTTTGATAATCTTTTCAAGATCACAATCTTTTCACGCTGTAGATTATTTTCTTGAAGAAGTGTCTCAATATCCTTAGAGAATGACTCTATGATGTTATAGATTACACGTTATCGATCAATAGACTTTTCAAATTCATCGATGAGTTGATCATGATTCTGAAGATCAACAAACTCAGTAGAATTTTTTGAAATTCTGGTGAGCTCCATTTCAACATTTGCCATTGTGTCCAATGTCTCATTGGAGGAAGAGTGGTCAACACAAGATGAGACAGTCTTCTTACCTCGGGATTCGGAAGAATCAACTAAGGAATAATCCTTTGAGGTATTTCCGAGACACTTGGCATAGTTGAAAGCTTTAGGAGGCATTTTGGTATGCGTAAGAGATTCTGTCCTCAGACTCAGATTGCTACAAACACAGACTTGTAAGATCTTGAAGGTGTTTGCCTGCTCTGATACCAATTGAAAAAGCGGGGGTCTAACAACACCACCCAATATTTCGCTTAGAAATCTGTATGGACTAACTCCGAAATAATTTCTAGAGAATCAACTAGACAGTCAGACTCAATCTAGGTAAAAGTATCTCAAGGAGTTAATATCTCTCTTGTTTTGATTTACTCAAGCTAATAGAAATCAGCCAGTCCTAATCAAATACAAGGAATAACTCTAATGGTACCAAAGACCAATATCCGAGGATCAATCAATGACAATCAACAACCAAAGGTTGGATTACTCTAATTGATGATCAAACGCACAACCTGTATTATTTCAATTATAAAGATAAAACAATATAATGCAGAAATTGAAATAACACAGACACCAGAAATTTTATTAATGAGGAAACCTCAAATGCAGAAAAACCCTGGGACCTAGTCCGGAATGAACACACATTGTATTAAGCCGCTACATACACTAGCCTACTCCAAGCTAACTTCAGACTGGAATGTAGTTGAACCCCAATCAGTCTCCCACTGATCCAAGGTACAGTTGTACTCCCTACGCCTCTGATCCCAGCAGGATACTGCGCATTTGATTCCCTTAGCTGATCTCACCCACAACTAAGAGTTGCTATGACCCAAAGTCGAAGACTTGATGACAAATAAATCTGTCTCACACAGACGATTCTATCGAAGGATTAATCTGTCTCCCACAGATAAACCCTAAAAGGTTTTGTTCCGTATTTTGATAGTAATCAAGGTGAACATGAACCAATTGATAATACGGTCTTATATTCCCGAAGAACAGCCTAGCGTTATCAATCACCTCAGTACAATCTTAATCGTATGGTAGCGAAACAAGATGTTGCGGAATCACAAACGATGAGAGGAAGATGTTTGTGATTACTTTTTATATCTTGCCTATCAGAGATATCAATATCAAGCCAATAAATATGATTGTACTCGTACAATAGAAGATGCAAGATCAGATCACACAACTACGATAAAGTAGTATCGGTCTGGCTTCACAATCCCGATGAAGTCTTTAAGTCGTTAACCTGGTTTTAGAAGAAGAAAACCAAAGGTTAAAGGAGAACCGACTCTAGCACGCAAACTAGTATCACACGTAAGGTGTTGGGATTAGTTTTGCGTTGATGCTAGATGTCCCCTTATATAGTCTTTCAAACCAGGGTTTGCCATTAAGTTATCTTGGTAACAAAGCAATCAATATCCACCATTAGATGAAAACCTGATTTAGATTCAAGCTAATATTTATGAACCGTTAGATCGAAAACTTAACATGTTACACACAATTGAAATGCACGCTTCTAGGTTTGTTAACCGTACCCAGACGTATGCACTTGTTGGTTCAATAATAGTTAACCAAAAGGTTATCCATATGAGCATTTCATATCAACCATGTTCTTCTTCACCATAATTAGTTCACATGACTCAAATGAACTAGGTAGAGAGGTTGTTCAATTGCAAGGAATTCTTATATAACTACACAAGAAACAATTGAAGCAAAGATGATTTGATTCACACGAATCGGTTCATGAACTTTTATAGCCACGATTTGCAAACTGCATTCTTAGTCTTTTTAAGTTTAAGTTCAGAAATCATCTTCAGATATATAACCTTCTTAAGTTCGCAGACTTGGTTCGCGGACTTAAGTTACCGGGCAGAGTTTACAAACTCCAGCAGAAATTCTCGGGATGAGAACTTCGCCGGTTCGTGGACTGGGTTCGCGGACTGAGTTCGCAGACTTAGCTTCACGCACTAGTTTGTCAACTCCAGCAGAAATTCTCGGGTTTGAGAAATTCGGCAGTTCGCGGACTTGGCTCACGCCATTCTTCCGGTTCTCTTGATCAACAAAGTTCGCAAACTTTGGTTCAAGGAATATGACTTATACATAAATGTGTTTCCACAATAATGCTTATGTCCACCGTTGGTTATGTAATCTAAACTCTCATTCCAATCATTGAAACATTCTTCGTCAAAGAAATTTTCAAAGTGATTGAAACATATCATGACTTTCGTCACTAGGTAAAGATAAACTTGGTCGAAGCGAAAAGCTTACCAACACATATTTCGAGATATAGATAGGCGAGGTATACTCGGCTCGAAATACCAACTGTGTATAATCAAAGTCTATATATAGCATACGAATTTTGTCTCAAGAAGTAGGAGATAGAATAGATAGACTTTTGAGTGATAGATAAGTTCAAGTCTTCACATACCTTTTTGTTGAGAAGTTCCACCGGTTCCTTGAGTAGTTATTCTTCTTGTATGATGAATCTCCATGAAGTCCTTGAGCTCAACTACACTTTCTATCCTAGTCCGAGACTTAGCTATAGTAGACTAGAAATCAAGACTTATAGTTTTGATCACTAACATTGACAAACATGCTTGAGATACCAACGCATGCGAGTTCGACCGAGCAATGCTCTAACACAGTCCTGCAGAGGATTGGAACAATTACAGTTTGTAATACTGTTTTAATGATTCTTGTCTATCCGTCTTAGACAAAAATCATTGATCTTCAAGAGGGTTGTGATAAGTTATTTCTGTCATTGTTTTATCCTAGAACTGTTTTGTTTTCAAACGGATTTTATTCTTAAGACTCGTTCTTAGGATAATCATTTAGGGTTTTGGTCAAAGGTTATTTTGGATATTTATCCCTTATCCTCAGTTCCTCTTTAAATGAACTTTTTTTCCTTTGCATAAACATTTCATCTATCTCTTCCATCATGTCCTTTTCAAGTCTTTCAAGCAAGGAAAGTGATGTTTGGATTGTTCTCTTTCCATCTAAGAAGATACAGTTTGATTCTTCTGATAATGCGATGAGCCCTGATCTTCATGGCTATTCTATGGACGGGAACGTCTCTGTTTCTCATTTTGATAAGCTCTCTTTAACCATGAATTTCATTTTGGAACAAGTTCGTGCCCTAAAAATTGAACTTGAAACTTCTTCCAAGAAACTTGAAGAAAAGATGGATCATCTGGAGTCGAGAATTGATCTGATCGAAGATGAGCTTGATGAATACAAAGAATATGAGAAGAGTATTCAAAGTAAGTGAAATGATTTATAGGAGTTTATTTACCTAGTAAATCTTCTATTTTCTTTTTGTTAGAAGAATAACTAGAGTTTGGAATAGCCATTATTGTGATTACACATAGCTATGTCCAGCGTTTTCATCTTCATGTTTTTAGATTTATTGGTTTAAACTCTAAATTTGTTTGGAAGATGATTTTTGCAGTATTAATCTTTATGGTTTTATATATTGCAAATTTTTTATGGGATTTGTGTGTTTACGTACGTGAACTATGATTGTCCCATACCTTGTCAAAAGTAAAGTCTTTCGTATGTCGATATGCATGTATTGATAAAAGAATGAATAGACCTTTGACAAATACAAAAGTTAAGCCTATTATGTCAATTATTGATGGAAGATAGGTTAAAATCTTTTTTTTGCAAGGATTGTGTCTATTGAATGTCTTTATGAGAATAGTGATGGAAAATAGAATGAATCCTTGTGTATTCCGCAGTATTGATCTTCCCTGATCCATATTTTATATATTACTGTGAGGCTCCGTAAAGTGTCTTATGTTGAGCATTGAACGACCAAGTTGATTATTTTTATGATTAGCTATGTTGTTGTTCCGTGAGGTACTTTATGTCGAGCATATTCAACTAAATTAGTCATCTTGTTTGGTTATTTAGTTATTGCTCCGTAAGTTTTCTTATGTTGAGCATGACCAATTAAATTGATTACTTTTGTGATTAGTTTGGTTGTGTATTTCGATTAGATTAATTATGGGTTCTCTTTTGATTAATCTAATTGTATGTTTTTAAGTCTCCATAAGTTCACTTATGTTGAGCATTTGTCAATTAAATTAATCATGGGTTCTCTTGTCGTTAGTTTAATTGAATATTTTTGGATTCAAATTCATACTTGTATGTGATTTGTTATGTCCAAAGAAATCCTTCTTTTCTTTCGAAATTAAGGTCGCTCGTGTTGTTCTTTCGGGAATGACATGGGGGAGAGTTCTTAATTCAACTTGTGCTTAATTGCCAAATCTTTTTGGGGAGCGGTTGTGGAATATTATAGGGGTTATATTGTATCTTTACAAACTCCTTGATGAATGCATTTAGCTTCGGATTTATGATTGCATCTAAATAAGATGATATATTTTTGCTTTCTTTTGGTCAAGAAATGTCTCTTTCGGAAATTTCATTAGGATCCCGTTCTTGTACCTTTGCCAACTTTATTGACAAAAAGGGGGGGAATTAATATATAGTTCACACTACAAATACATATGGTTTTCAGATCATTATGTAAGGGGGAGTGGTTTCCATGTGAGATGGAGTATTGACTAAGGGGGAGTGATACATATCACCATAGTATTGTTGTTGAAGTTGTGATACAATTGAACTTTGACGATGTGTAATGATACTATGACACTGTATAACAATGATCGAGAACTCTTGTTTTCTCGTTGTTATAGCTATGGATTTTCAACAACGATGATGATGAACTTACAACCTTTGGTATCATTGGAGTACTTGGAAGTGACGAAGATTTCAAGTAATATTGAAGATTAGGCGTATGGAATAGGAGCTACAAAAATTTATTTATTTATTTTTTGTATTCCATATGTATTGATAGTTTTGTCACTAAAATTGACAAAGGGGAAGATTGTTAGAGCATTGCTCGGTCGAACTCGCATGCGTTGCTATCTCAAGCATGTTTGTCAATGTTAGTGATCAAAACTATAAGTCTTGATTTCTAGTCTACTATAGCTAAGGTCTCGGACTAGGATAGAAAGTGTAGTTGAGCTCAAGAACTCCATGGCAATCATCATACAAGACGAAGGACTACTCAAGGAAGCGGAGGATCTTCATCGCCTAAAAGGTATGTGGAGACTTGAACTTATCTATCACTCAAAAGTCTATTTATCTCCTATCTTGAGACAAAAGTCGTTTTGCTATATAGACTTAGATTATACACATTTGTTGTTTCGAGCCGAGTTTATCTCGCCTATCTATTTCTCGAAATATGTGTTGGTAAGATTTCGCTTTAACCAAGTTCATCTTTACCTAGTGACGAAAGTCATGACAAGTTTCAATCACTTTGGAAATTGCTTACTTTGACGAAAAATAGTTTGTGAATAACAACTATAGAATATCAACGTCCTCTAAGAATGTTCCAATAATTGAAATGAGAGTTTAGATTATATAACCATTGGAGGATATAAGCATTGGTGTGGAAACACATATATGTATAAGTCCTTATTCCTTGAACCGAAGTTTGAGAACTTTGTTGATCAAGAGAACCGACATGGTGGCGTGAGCCAAGTCCGCGAACTCAGTCCGCGAACAGGCGGAAGTTCTTGTCCCGAGAATTTCCGCTGGAGTTTGTGAACTCCGTCCGGGAACTTAAATCCGCGAACTTGAGTAGGTTATATCTAAAAACGATGTTTGTGAACTTATTCTTATATAAACTAAGGAATGCAAATAGAAAACCATGGCTATATATTTCATGAACTTATTCATGTGAATCAAATCGTTTTTGCTTCGATTGTGTCTTGTGTAGTTACATAAGATTTCCTTGCAATTGAACAACTCTCTAACTAATTCATTTGATTCACTTGAACTAGTTATGGTGAAGAAGAATATGGTTGATATGAAAGTGATCATATGGCTAACCATTTGGTTGACTATTGTTGAACCAACAAATGTACAAGTTTGGGTACGGTTACATAAGCCTAAAAACGTGCATTTAATTTGTGTGTAACAAACTAGTTTTCGATCTAACGGTTGAAAGATATTAGCTTGAATCTAAATCGGGTTTTCATATAATGGTGAATATTGAATGCTTTGTTACCAAGCTAACATTGATTGCAAACCATGATTTGAAAGACTATATAAGGGAGAACTCTAGCAACTGGGAAACCTAATCCCCACACCTTCTGTGTGATAATAATTGTGCTAAGCTAGAGTCGATTCTCCTTTAACCTTTGGTTTCTTCTTCTAAACCAGGTTAACGACTTAAAGACTTCATTGGGATTGTGAAGCCAGACCGATACTACTTTCTCGTAGTTGTGTAATTTGATCTTTTTGTTTCTATCGTACGAGTACATTGTAATAATTGGTGAGATTGATATCTCCGATAGGCAAGATATACAAGAAATCACAAACGCTTCGTCTCATCGTTTGTGATTCCACAATATCTTTTTTCGCTGCGTCGAGTAGGATTATAGTGAGGTGATTGATCATACTAGGTTGTTCTTCGGGAATATAAGTCTGGTTTATCAATTGGTTCATGTTCACCTTGATTTATCAAAATACGGAACAAAACTCGTAGGTATATTCGTGGGAGGCGGATTTATCTATTACCGTAGACTTTTCTGTGTGATACAGATTTGTTTATTAAAGTCTTCGACTTTGGATCGTAGAAACTCTTAGTTGTGGGTGAGATCAACTAAGGTAATCAAGTACGTAGCATCCTGCTGGGATCAGAGACGTAGGAGCACAACTGTACCTTGGATCAGTGTGAGATTGATTGGGGTTCAACTACAGTCCAGACCGAAGTTAATTTGGAGTAGGCTAGTGTCTGTAGAGGCTTAATACAGTGTGTGTTCAATCTGGACTAGGTCCCGGGGTTTTTCTGCATTTGATGTTTCCTCGTTAACAAAATTCTGGTGTCTGTGTTATTTCTTTTCCGCGTTATATTTTGTTATATAATTGAAACATCACAGGTTGTGCGTTGTTCAATCAATTAGAATATCCGACCTTTTGGTTGTTGATTTAAATTAATTGACACTTGGATATTGGTCTTTGGTACCATCCAAGTTATCTCTCTAGTATTTGATAAAGACTCGCAGATTTCTATGTGCTTGAGTATATATCAAATCGAGAGATTGAGATATAAACTCTTTGATATAATTTTTATCTAGATTGAGTCTGACTGTCTAGTTCATTCTCTAGAAAGTATATTTGAGTCTGTACATACAGATTGCTAAGCGAAATATTTGGTGTGGTTGTTGTACCCCCACTTTTTCATTTATCTTGTGTTTTCGATTGATTTGAGTGACTAACGGTTGTTGAACTTTGATTGCACCTAGTTTGTTTATGCTTGAGAATCTTCTCTTCTGATATAAGATTTACTCAAAATAGATCGAAGTTTCGACAAGGATCTTTAGACTGTTGTTAGTGCTAAAGACGATCTTGTGATAATCCATTGTTAACAGACTCCGTTCTGTGCGTGATTGATCACAAGAGATTCAAGTTGTTGTGTGCACGTGTTTATTGAAGATCTAAGAAGATTTGAAGACAAAGAAGATATTGAAGATTTCTGATTTGGGGTTCATAATCTTTGGTGTGCACAATACTTGTTTCGGTATAAGAGGATCCAACTATAATCGGTTTATCCTTGTGGTAGATTGGATTGATTAGTTGTGTGGATCGGCATCAATACAATTCTTTGTGATTAAAAGTATTGATTGAAAAGTCTTAACAATAACTTCGGTAGTTGAAAATAAGATAGATCTAAGAACCTGACAAAGGAGTTTATTGAGATAAACAGAAGAGCCTTTGTCGAACTCACATCACTTGGTTGAAGAGAGTTGATACCAAAAAAATTTGTTGTTCCTTTACTGTTTGGAATACGAACCAAAGGAATTGTTTCAAGTACGTGACTTATTCATAAGTTGGAGGCGTGGGAATACAGACGGAACTATGTGAACTATAGGTTTAGTTATTTGGTCTCCACTATACAAAGTTAGGTTTAATTTTGTGTAGCGGCTTAATCTTGAGAGTATTCAATTATGGACAAGGTCCCGGGGTTTTTCTGCATTTGCGGTTTCCTCGTTAACAAAATCTTGCTATGTCATTTACTTTATATTTCAGCATTATAATTGTTTTATTATAATTAAAGTAAATCACACAAAAGTTAATTCCTATTTACTTGATAAGTAATCCTATTGTGTTTGGTTAAGTCTGAAACTTTTTATGAAGTAAACATACGTCGTTGTTGTATTGTCTCAATCTCGTATCCATATACGATCACAGGAAGTGTGAACCGATTAGTTGTATTGTCTCGACTAAGTCCATAGACAATCACTTTCGGAGAAAGGACTTATAGGTAGGAAAAGTTTTAGCTTGAGGTATATTTGGGTTCCCTCGCCTTTTCAGTAATGATCCGTCCCTTCCACCGATATTGTCTCCACTTAACCACTGCGGTTATCCGGCGTGTGGGGTTTTCCACGGGCATCGCGGCGGTTATCCAACAACAACTTCCCAGAAGGTCACCCATCCCTGGATTACTCCCGCCCGAGTACGCTTAACTGCAGAGTTTTATGCCAACTCTGGAGCCAATTATGCTGAAAAGGCCTCGGTGCTAGGAAAGGACAAACCATTACATATATTCCTTCGGTGAACCTTACCTGCCGAATCGGCGTATTACAATACCACAACCTTAAATTGGAGCAGTTCTCGGCTCTGGGATATATCCAAGCCCAGATCTCCGACGTTCCCTTCCCCTCATGAGACAAGCACCTGGAACAACCCCGTCCAGCGTACCTTCCCCCACTCGGTAGGTGAACCACCGTCAGCTCTGATACCATTTTTAATGACCCGTCCCTCCACCGATATTGTACTCACTTAGTCACTGCGGTTATCCGGCAATGTGAGACTTTCAATGGGCATCGCTGGGGTCATCAGACACCTCTGCGGTCATCCGACACAATTTCCCAGGAGGTCACCCATCCCTGGATTACTCCCGCCCGAGCACGCTTAATTGCAGAGTTTTCTGCCAACTCTGAAGCCAATTGTGCCGAAAAGGTCTCCGTATAATATAGACGTTCCTTGCCTCTTATGAGACCAGTATCTGACATAACATCCCATCATACTCTCCTACCCGAGCACAAGCGACCCGCCCCTAGTTGTATCCCAACTGACACTGATATTGTTCTCACTTACCCACTGCGGTTATCCAGCAGTGTGGGATTTTTAACGGCACTACTGCAGTCATGCAGTAGCAGCTTCCCGAGAGGTCACCCATCCTGTGACTACTCCCGGCCGAGCACGCTTAACTGAGAATTTTTTCCCACAACTCAGTCAAGTGAACCCATCAGGCCTCAGTGTTAGGAAAGGACGATCCATTACTTATACTCCATTCGGCAAACCACTATCGAATATCGGGGCATTACACTAACAGTGGAGGCGGAATAAACGAAGAGAATAAAAGAAAAGAAAAGAAAAGAAAAGAAAAGAAAAGAAAAGAAAAAGTTAGGGTTAATAGATGTTTCTTCTATTAGATCACGACCGTATGCTAAATAGGTTTATTATAACCGTTGGATCTAATGTAAATATTAGGAAAGTGAAGGGTATGTTAGTAAACTCTTCTAACAATTACATTCTTACCATTTATTTTAATTATTTATTAATTCGTCAACGAAAATCAAGGTATAACTGAGTCAACGCGGATCAACATCTTTTCCAAGTACCAAACGCCAAGTTGGACAAATGTTAGACCAAACTCAAAAGTTGGACAAAACCTGAGTACCAAAAACAAAATAACCCCTATAAAACTGTATTATTGGTATTCAACTCTAAAGCGAGCTCCGTTTACTTTTGGAAGATAAAATAAGAATCATTACATAACAAATTGAATAGTAGAAAAGTGATAGATTGAGTGTGAATCTTCGCTTCTTTGACTCTTCCTTCTTTCTCAAAAACATCTTCCTCTTCTTTTTATTTAAGAAAAAAATTAGATTTCGTTGAAACACCCACAAAATTATAAAAGACTACCCATCATGTTGGTTGCCACTATTCCGGTAGTAGAAGCTAAAATATAGTTATTCCCCAACAAGACTTCGTCCTCAAACACATTACAAGATAAAATATTTTAAATTAAATTTTTTCTATCTAAAGAAATAACAAAAAAAGAAATAGGTTGGAATGATATTTTCGTTGTTGCTTCGTTCCCTTGCTTGTTTTTTCCAAGGTATCCGCAACTTGGTTACCCTATTTATGATTAATAGATAAACCCAAAAAAATTTGCACATGTCATTTAGATCTTTAAGGATTCATATATAATAGCTTGGTTCTTCCATTAGGCTGAATTTGATTTCCTTGAGCAAACTCAATGATCATTTTTCAATCTCCTTCAATCCAAAATCGTTAATGTTCATGTCTTGTGCCCATTTCGTAGCTTTCAACTGATTAAAAGCTTCTAGCTCTTCAGGGCTGACCGCATAGAAGATCTTCTGATCTAGCTCTGCATCAAAGCGAGCCATATCCTGCACTTGTTTTTGTATGAATCCAAGAAGCATCAAAATTTAATTTAATCTGAATTATTGGTGGAGTTTTCCACTCCTAGTTTGCATTAGAAACGTTAACATCAAAATCTATTACAAAACCACCATAAGATCTCTAAACAGAACCATTTGAGTTTTCCAATAAAGGTTCTGACCAAAATTGTAATTGTATTTGAACTGCTAAAGAAATTTTCCAACTAGTATTGGATTTAAGTATCCTTGTTTCCAGATTAACCAACACTTCGACGCTCGATCCAAATATCATTATTACTTCGACTAGTAAAATGATATATCACAATTCATCAAGGCTCAACGTCTTTCCAATATTGTGTCCCAGCAGACACTTTTTGATCAATACATGAGTCTCAGAGCATACCACATTCTTTCATTATGCTCGACTCATCAAGGCTAAGACTCGTCGCCTAGTCAAGTCAACAACTGACTAATTAAATACACGTCTGCCATGCAGACTCCACATTCTTGAGACATCAATCACGTCACATGGGGGATAATCACTAGGGTTTTGGTATGGAGGCCTACGACACGTGTGTACACCCGCGATGAGAAATGTGAGTAATTTATAAAATCGGTTGAAGAGGTTAGAAAAGTAATGGATGGACAATCAACCAAGTCTCCATACGACATGGAACTGGTTACCCACGATTTCCCACTCTTTCACTCCAGCAACCGTCATACTTACTGGGATCAATGTGTCTACAAATCTTGCAATATAAATAAGTTTCTGAATCCATGATTGAAGAACCAACAGTAAATCACACAACATTTTCGATCAACAGGAAATTATCTCTCAATCGATCAGAACTTATCTGAACTCAACAGTTCATCAACTTGCAGAAATATCCAACACCATCCACAATCGATCATCATTGATCTTACACACTTCTCAGCTTCCCTCCTCCAGATCGACCCTCATCCTTATTTGTGACCGAATTAACTCTGGAACGACCATTGTCTTGGTTTAGGCCGGAGTCCTACAGATTGATCTCTCGAACTCAAAGCGCTCCCGTGCAATGCATCTATTAGAAAAAGGTTTAAGAAATTTGCTCGGTCAAGGAGTCCCTGTCCGCACGATCGTCTCTTCACTCTCCTAAAAAACCAGTAAATTGTTTTGCCCCATCAACACTAATTATGACAATATCCGGGTCTAAAATATTATTTACAAAATTGATTCTGTTCAGAGAGAGATTGATTCCCAAAAAGCTCAATTCAAGATACTTGAAGCTCATCCTCAAATGACGATAAAGCCTGAGACACATGGATAGTCCCAAATGGTCTCTGAACTGATCGTTAAATTAAACCAAATTTCAATTTCTTAACGTTGTTGAGACACACCCGATATCAGCTTCATGCGACAAAACGATACTTTATAGAGTTACCCCTTAAAGGGATATTGGAAGGAAAATTGACAATAAGTCCAATTTTACGACTCGAAATTGCATACGAATCGATGGGTGTTTATTCAGTTCTGGTTAATCAGGTACCCTCATTACTTCCACTAATGCTAATTTAAT
This sequence comes from Papaver somniferum, assembly GCF_003573695.1. NCBI lineage: Eukaryota > Viridiplantae > Streptophyta > Magnoliopsida > Ranunculales > Papaveraceae > Papaver > Papaver somniferum. The sequence goes on along the minus strand of NC_039358.1, from coordinate 168,905,047 downwards.
ATATTAACGTACTCCTAGTCCTACAATTGTCACAATTAATATAAACTTAGGATTGCTTTGTCTAATCTTTCTCCTGCAATTAATCAAGTCATCTTTTTTTCTAAGTAAGTTTTAAATAAACAAAATAAAACAACATTTTGAATAAAAATACAAGTTAAATGAGATCGGGATCCCTAATTTTATTTCTTAATAAAATATTAGCCATAACATATGCTTTTAAACTTCTTAATTCGGATATAAGGTAACCTATCTAAAGGTCATAGGAGTCCATTATGCTGAACGACAATTCTCGATCGAGGACTTGGTATTGTTGTTATTTAGATCATTGCTCGGTAGAACTCGCAAACGTTGTTATCTCAAGCTTGTTTGTCAAGTTTAGTTGCCAAAACTATAAGTCTTGATTTCTAGTCTACTTATAGTTAAGTCTCGGATTAGGATAGTAAGTGTAGTTGATCTTTAGACTCCACGGCGTTCATCGAATGAAGACGAAGAACTACTCAAGGGAACTTGTGGAACTTCACCAACAAAAGGTGAAAATGCGGGGGTACAAAAACCTCACCCAATATTTCGATTAGCAATCTGTATGGACTAACTCTAATATACTTTTAAGAGAATCAACTAGACAGTCAGACTCAATCTTAATAAAAAGTATATCAAGGAGTTAATATCTCTATCTCTCGATTTGATCTTTACTCAAGCAATCTGCGAGTATTTATCAAATACTAGAGATATAAACTTGGATGGTACCAAAGACCAATATCCAAGGATCAATCAATTTCCAATCAACAACCAAAGGTTGGATTTCACAATTGTTCGATACAACACACAACCTGTGATATTTCAATTATACAACAAAAATATAATGCGGAATAGGAATAACACATACACCAGAAGTTTGTTAGCGAGGAAACCGCAAATGCAGAAAAACCCTGGGACCTAGTCCAGATTAAACACCACACTGTATCAAGCCGCTACAAATACTAGCCTACTACAAACTAACTTCGGTCTGGACTGTAGTTGAAACCCAATCAATCTCACACCGATTCAAGGTACAGTTGCGCTCCTTACGTCTCTGATCCCAGCAGGATACTACGCACTTGATTCCCTTAGCTGATCTCACCCACAACTAAGAGTTGCTACGACCCAAAGTCGAAGACTTTAATAAACAAATATGTATCATACAGAAAAGTCTATGATAGATAAATCTGTCTCCCACAGACAAACCTATGAGTTTTTGTTCCGTCTTTTGGTAAATAAAGGTGAACATGAACTAATTGATAACCCGGACTTATATTCCCGAAGAACAACCTAGTATTATTAATCACCTCACAATAATTTAAATCGTATGGTAGCGAAACTAGATATTATGGAATCACAAACGATGAGACAAAGATGTTTGTGATTTCTTTTTATCTTTCCCTATCGGAGATATAATCTCAAGTCAATTATTCAATTGAACTAATACAATAGAAAATGGCAAGATCAGATCGCTCAACTACAAGAGAAGTATTTTCGTCTGGCTTCACAATCCCAATGAAGTCTTTCAGTCGTTAACCTACAGGGTCTCGAGAAGAAACCTAAGGTTAAAGGAGAATCGACTCTACCAAAACCAACTAGTATCACACAGGAGGTGTGGAGATTAGTTTTTCCAGTTGCTAGATGTCTCCTTTATATAGTTTTCAGATCAGGGTTTGCAATCCAAGTTACATTGGTAACAAAGCATTCAATATTCACCGTTAGATGAAAAACCTGATTTAACCAAGATAATATCTTTCAACCGTTAGATCGAAACTCAGCTTGTCACACACAAATGAAATGTATTTCATTTAGGTTTGAGTAACCGTACCTAAACGTGCACACTTAGTTGGTTCACAAATAGTTAACCAATGGTTAGTCATATGAGCACTTTCATATTAACCGTATTTATCTTCTTCACATAACTAGTTCAAATGACTCATAAGAACTAGTTGAAGAGTTGTTCAATTGCTTAGGTCTTTATTCATAGACACAGTTGACACAAAATCGGTTTGATCCATTTGAATCAATTCATGAACAATATACCCATGGTTTGCAAATATTGCATTGCTTATAAATTATTGTTTTAAGTTCATGAACTACCGATTTGAGAAATAACCAGCTTGGGTACGCGTACGGGTATGCGTACCTTAGCTACCAGATTTGAGTTTACAAACTCAGCAGAAATTTTCGGTTCGAAAACTTCTGTGGGTACGCGTACGGGTATGCGTACCTAAGGTGACTGGTTTACTACTTTGCAAAGTAAAAACTCAACAGAAATTCTCGGTTGAAAACTTCCGATGGTACGCGTACCCAACCTGTCTCCTTCACCAATACCGTATGCACCCATATGCACACACTTGGTTTCCGGAACATGGATTTATACACTAATGTGTGAACACACTATATATGCTTATATCCATAGTTGGTAATCTCAACTCTACATTTCAATCATTGAAACATTCTTCTATAATGTTATAACAATCGTTATTCGCGACTATCGTCATCAAAGCTATTTTCAAGATTGAAACGTCATCATGACTTTTGTCACGGGTAAAGATGAATGTGGTTAAAGCAAAAGCTTACCAACACATATTTCGAGAAAAAGATAGGCGAGTAATCTCGGCTCGAAATAACAAATGTGTATGTATGAAAACTATCATACTTATACGACTTTGTCTCAAGAGTAGGAGATAGAGTAGACTTTTGAGTGATAGATAAGTTCAAGTCTTCAAATACCTTTTTGGTCGGATGAAGTTCCACTGGTTCCTCGAGTAGTTCTTCGTCTTCATAAGATGATCGCCATGGAGTCTGGAGCTCAACTACACTTAACTATCCTAGACCGAGACTTAGTCATAAGTAAACTAGAAATCAAGACATATAGTTCTGATCAATAATATTGACAAACATGCTTGAGATAGCAACGCATGCGAGTTCGATCGAGCAATGCTTTAACAAAAGGTATGTGGAGACTTGAACTTATCTATCACTCAAAAGTCTATCTACTCTATCTCCAATTTGAGACAAAAGTCGTGTCGCTATACAGAATTCGATTATACACATTTGCTATTTCGAGTCGAGTTTATCTCGCTTATCTATTTCTCGAAATATGTGTTGGTAAGCTTTCGCTTTGGCCAAGTTCATCTTTACTCGTGACGAAAGTCATGTTGATTATTTCATTAACTTGAAAATCGCTTTGATGAAAATAGTTTGTGGATAACCACTATTTTAACATCCTCTAAGAAAGGTTCAATGATTGAAATGAGAGTTTAGAGTAAGTAACCATGTTTGGATATAAACATAGTTTGTTCTCACATTTGTGTAAAAGTCCAAAACCGGGAACCTAAAGTATGCGCACCCGTATGCGTACCGGCGGTTGTTGGAAATTCGGGTAAGTATGCGTACCCATACGCATACTGGCGGAAGTTTCACGTCCGTAAATTTCTGATGGAGTTTGGAAGTAAAAAAAAACTCAATCCAGTCACTTAAGTATGCCTACCCGTTTGCATACCTAAGCAGGTTACTTTCTAAAATCGGTTAGTTCATGAACTAAAACATTTATATAATAAGGAATGCAATCTTTGAAAACCGTGTCTATAATGTTCATGAATTGATTCGAGTGAATCAAAATCGATTTTGCTTCAATTGTGTCTTCTATACTTCTATGAGATCTAAGAAATTTCAAAACTCTCTAACTAGTTTCATTTGAGTCATTTAAACTAGTTATGGTGAAGATGAATAAGGTTAATATGAAAGTGCTCATATGGATAAACATTGGTTAACTATTGTTGAACCGACGTAGTGTACACGTTTAGGTACGGTTAATCAAACCTAAATTAAGGTGCATTTCATTTGTGTATAACAAGCTAAGTTCGATCTAACGGTTGAAAGATATTAGCTGGAATCTAATCAGGTTTTCATCTAACGGTGAATATTGAATGCTTTGTTACCAAGGTAACTTAGATTGAAAACCCTGATTTGAAATCTATATAAAGGAGAACTCTAGCAACTGGGAAACCTAATCCCCACACCTCCTGTGTGATACCAGTTGCATAAGCTAGAGTTGATTCTCCTTTAACCTTAGTTTTTTCACGAAACCCTGTAGGTTAATGACTTGAAGACTTCATTGGGATTGTGAAGCCAAACCCAACTATTTTCTCTGTAGTTGCATAATCTGATCTTGTTGTTTTCTATCGTGATTGACTATAATCGTAAGATTAGCTTGAGATTTATATCTCCGATATGAAAGATATAAAAGTAGTCACAAACATCTTCGTATCATCGTTTGTGATTCCAAAATATCTTGTTTCGTTAATCGATTAAGATTATTGTGAGGTGATTGATAATACTAGGCTGTTCTTCAGGAATATATGTCCGGGTTATCAATTGGTTCCTGTTCACCTTGATTTATCAAAAGATGGAAAAAAACTCGTAGGTTTATCTGTGGAAGATATATTTATCTATTTAATAGACTCTTCTACGTGGTACAAATTTGTTTATCAAGTCTTCTACTTTGGGCCGTAGCAACTCTTAGTTGTGGGTGAGATCAGCTAAGGGAATCAAGTGCGTAGTATACTGCTGGGATCAGAGACGTAAGAAACGCGACTGTACCTTGATCAGTGTGAGATTGATTAGGGATCAACTACATTCCAGACCGAAGTTAGCTTTGTAATAGGCTAGTGTCTGTAGCGGCTTAATACAGTGTGGTGTTCAAATCTGGACTAGGTCCCAGGGTTTTTCTGCATTTGCGTTTTCCTCATTAACAAAATTCTGGTGTATGTGTTATTTCTTTTCCGCATTATATTTTGTTATATAATTGAAATATCATAGGTTGTACGTTGAATCGATCAATTGGTAAATCCAACCTTTGGTTGTTGATTGAAATTGATTGATCCTTGAACATTGGTCTTTGGTACCGTTAAAGTTATTTCTATTATATTCAATCAGGCTCACAAATTCTTATTTGTTTAATTGCGGAATGAATTGAGAGATTGAGATATAACTCCTTGATATACTTTTTATTAAGATTGAGTCTGACTGTCTAGTTGATTCTCTTGAAAGTATATTGGAGTTATTCCATACAAATTGCTAAGCGAAATATTGGGTGAGGTTGTTAGACCACGCTTTTTCAATTGGTATCAGAGCAGGCAAATACGTTTAAGACCCCATAAGTTTGTGTTTGTAGCAATCTGATTATGTGGACAAAATTTCATCTCTTGCATTTATGCATACCAAAATGTCTTCCAAAGCTTTTAATTATGCCAAATGTCTTGGAATTGCCTCAAAGTATAACTCCTTAGCTGATTCTTATGAATCCTGATGTAGAAAGGTTGTTTTATCAGATTCTGATAACATTCTCTCAAATGAGACATTTGACATTTTGTCAGAAGCTGAAATGGAACTCACTAGAATCTCAAAAAAATCTATCGAGTCTATTGATTTTCAAAATCATGCTCAGCTCATTGATGAATTTGAAAAGTCTCTTGGTCGAGAACGGGATCTCTATAATATCGTTGAGTCCTTCTCCAACAATATCGAAAAATTAATTCAAGAAACTACCCTACAGCGTGAAAAGATTAGTGTTCTTGAGAATATTGTTAAAGAAGACTCAATTAGAGAAAAACGTTTGACCGAGACGCATTCATATGATCTATACAGACTTCGTGTTGAAAAACAAAAACTAGGTGCATCCCTTATTCTAGCCCAGGAACAATGCAAATCTTTGAAAAAGGGAAACTCTGTTTTAATGAGAAATTCTTCTATACCGATCACTAATTCTCAGACAGAATTACAGTACATGAAGAAATGTTCTCCAAAGGAAGTTCCTGCTAAGAAGTGTTTATATAATTTGAAGTCTTCTAATAGGGCAATGAATTTAAAATAGGTTTTTCCCAATGTTTGTCTTCCACAAACCTGTTCTTTCTGTGGGAAAAAAAATCATTATGGTCAACATTGTTTTGCTAGAAAGAAACAGATCTCTAATCTTCAAAATCTTCTTCTTTTTACTATAAACAAAGTTGTTAGAGCATAGCTTGGTTGAACCCACCAAGTGTTGGCATGTCAAGTTTGGTTGTCATATTTTAGTGAATCAAAACTCATTTTAAGAGTCGCTTGATTATGTACTAGAGTCAACTTCGTATAGGTTAGCTTGAAAGTATTAGGATATGAGACATTACAAGTATTGCGAAGATTTGAAGAAGTGAAGAAGTAAGAAGCTACAACGACAACATCATCCTTCCACTTGAGGTTAGTGATATTTGACTTGAACTGTTTCATTCCCTAACATATCTTTCAAATCGTGCATATTGAAAACAAAACTGCGAAGCATGAACTCTCTAGATAGACATAGTATTAAGGAATACAATATGAAGCTTATTGCTTAACCATTAAACTTTGTAGATAAGACATCGACATAATCGTTTAAACGCGATTGTGATTATGTATGGGTATGAGGTGAGGATTTCATCCTAGGAAACAATGTTTTACATGTGTTTTAAGGAAGTAAGTTCATAAACTTGTTTATGGATCGAAAAGGAAATCGCCAGGAGTTATTGGTATTGTTATTCATTGCATATCTTGTGAACAACCAATATGTGTGATTTAGTATAACCGCTCATGACTTGTTTGTTTTCTTGGTAAAAATATTCACAAAGGCCTAACTTATGTATTGGTATGACTTTTATTAGTGAACCTGAGATGGTATGATCGAGTTTGTAATTTGTGTATGACCGAATCTGGGTAAAGGGGAACCGATCCTAGTAAGTGGTGCAACACATCACAAAGGGGAATCGATCATTGTATGAGGTGCAACAAGTTTGTAGCATAAAGGGGAATCGATCCTATGGACATGTGCAACACGTTCTTAGGCAAAGGGGAACCGATCCTATGGACATGTGAAACACATATAAGTTAGATACCATATATATGTGGGGAACCGATCCTAGTACCTAGTCAACCGAATTTTGGAAAGCTAGTGTGACTATACATAGTACTCACATGGAGGTAGAACCGAAACTTATTTTGGTTGAAACGTTAAACCCATGATTTGTGATTGAGTGTTCTTGATCAATCACATAGTTCTTGAAAGTCAGATGAACCAATTTTAAACTTGTTTGGAAGTGTAGCAAATCGGTATCAAGGTTGTAAGTATGAAAGAGGACTTACAAAGTAAGGATGTCGACATACTTTGAACACGTACAATAATGTTTATCTTTTATTGTTCAAAGTTATTCCTTAATAGCTAAAGGAAGAAAATCCCAAAATCGAAATATAAATAAGTTAAGAATCTTTTATTTAAGGTTGTTAATTTTATTTTACGAAAATAAAAATTAGTAATGTGCATTTACTAGTTAAAGATTTTCCAAAGAGATTTTCGGTCATTATTTTGGACAGAGCATTTCCAGGAATTATGAAAACCGAATTTGGAATATATTCCATATCTTGAGAATATTTTCGGTTTTGGAAATTCCTTGGTGTCCAAACTTCCTTGTCTATAAATACTTGAAGTTTTCATTTCTAGCAAACTAATCCTTCGTGACAACAAACTTCCTTGGTTGTGTTGTTACTCGTGTAGCCGCCTATTCGAAGAGGAGAGTAACCTAATTAGGCGAAATCTCTTACGACCGCTCAGTTTAAAGTCTTCTTTGGGATTGAGAAGCTCTATTAGTACCCTTGGTGAGAAACTAGATAAATGCGGTTTATCTTTTGTTTTCGATTGATTTGATTGACTAACGGTGGTTGGACTTTGATTCCACCTAGTTTTTTTATGCTAAAGAATCTTCTCTTGTTATATAAGATTCACTCAAACTAGATCGAAGTTTCGACAGGGATCTTTAGACTGTTTTTAGTTCTAAAGACGATCTTGTGATAATCCATTGTTTACATACTCTGTTCTGTGCGTGATTGATCACAAGAGATTCAAGTTGTTGTGTGCAGGTGTTTATTGAAGATCTAAGAAGATTTGAAGACAAATAAGATATTGAAGATTTCTGATTTGGGGTTCATAATCTTTGGTGTGCACAATACTTGTTTCGGTATAAGAAGATCCAACTATAATCGGTTTATCCTTGTGGTAGATTGGATTGATTAGTTGTGTCGATCGACATCAATACAACTCTTTGTGATTAAAAGTATTGATTGCAAAATCTTAACAATTACCTTTGGTGGTTGAGAATAAGATAGATCTAAGAACCTGACGAAGGAGTTTATTTGAGATAAACAAAAGAGCCTTTGTCGAACTCACATCACTTGGTTGAAGAGAGTTAATACTAAACAGATTTGTTGTTCCTTTACTGTTTGGAATACGATCCAAAGGAATTTTTCCAAGTACGTGACTTATTCCATAAGTTGGAGGCGTGGGAATACATACGGAACTAGGTGAACTATAGGTTTAGTTGCTTGGTCTCAACTATACGAAGTTAGGTTTAATTTTGTGTAACGGCTTAATCCTGAGAGTATTCAATTCTGGACAAGGTCCGGGGTTTTTTTGCATTTGCGGTTTCCTCGTTAACAAAATTTTGTTGTGTCATTTACTTTTATTTTCCGCATTATAATTGTTTTACTATAATTAAAGTAAATTACACAAACATTAATTCATATTTACTTTATAAGCAATCCTATTGTGTTTGGTTAAGGTCCGAACCTTTTTATCAAGTAAACATACTTCGTTGTTGTATATTGTCTCGATATCGTATCCATAGACGATCACATGAAGTGTGAACCGATTAGTTGCATTATCTCGACTCAGTCCATAGACAATCACTTTCGGAGAAAGGACTTATAGGTAGGAAAAGTTTTAGCTTGAGGTATATTTGGGTACCCTCGCCTTTTCAATTGGTATCTGAGCAGGCAAACACGAAAAGATCTAACAATCTGTGTTTGGTGCGATCCAACCTATAAGAAATTGAATCTATGTCTGATTCAGTTAACGTTATGCAAGAGTATGACTACTCAAAGGTTGAAGATGTTACTACTTTGTTGACTCTTGATCCAGGAGTTGCGAAAACATTTGTGTCCATCTCTGATGGAAAAGAAGATGATGATAAAGAGTTGGTAAAACTCCTAAAGCCTATAAAATCTTTGTCTTCTAAAGTTGTGTTATTAAAGACAGAGAGAAATCTTCTTAAACAGGAGATCAAAGATAAAGAAATTCAACTGAATTGTCTAACCAAAGAGAATATGGATCTCACTATCAAACTAGAAGCTCTTGGTAAATCTCTTACATTAGATAAAGAGACACGTCCTATGATTCTGACTAATGATGTTGTTGTGATTTCTTATGATAATGAGGAAACTAAAAGTCCTTTCTCGAATTTTACAGACTGTGATAAAATCGGTTTAATCACACCTGAAACAGATCAAGATGATCGCAGTTTGCCTAACTACATCAAGTTAGAAGAGGATGAGAAATCAACTTCTAGATCTACTGATGATCAAACGAAATCTTGTCCAAAGGAAACTTTGAACCGATTCCGTGATGGTGATCTTAAGGAATACAATTTTCAGTCACTTGACAGGAAACTTATACTTCTTCAACATACGGTAGTAAATTTTTTGAAGGAAGTTTCTTGTCTTAAAAAACTGAAAGATCATTTCTCGGTAGAAAGACAGATCATACCGCTACTCGATAAGATCAACTCAAAAGAGTCAGAGGAAAGAGTTGATAATCGCTTCTGGAAAAAGGTTCCTCCACACCCATATCGAAACAATTCTAGTTTTGATGAAGAACGACTCCAGAAGAAATGAAAAGAGAGAATCTCTACCAAAAGAAACAATCAGGAATTTACGATAATTGTTTCAAATAATCATACTAATGTGGATCATAAGGAAGTTTTTGGAATGAGAAAATCTTATGAAAATCTCATTGAAAGAATTAAGAGAGATCTATCTATCTCTGAGAATTCTCATATTAGTACAGTTTCTCCACATGATCATATTTCTAGAGTTAGAAAAGATCATCGTCTTGGGAGAAAATATTTTGGGTAGAAATTCCCTAAGAGAAACATGAACTATGTTTCTGATAATCACTGTAAGCTAGAAAAAGCTTACTCCGATGCAACCTAGTTGTATCAAAATTGTGCACTCTCATCTTTTTTCGTGCTCTTAGTTATGGATGAGGAAGGCACAATAAATCTGGAGCACATTTGTTTGTGTAGTTGTTTATCAGAAAAGTTGTGAAACTTTATGGATAGTTGTGAATCCATGGTTGTCTAAAAATGTTCATGTTTATCATGATAGGTTATATTTGGAATTTTCGAATTTCAATAAACCTTCCAACTTGAGAAGTTCAGACAAAGAAAAGGAAATATATTGTTTAATATTTTCGGTTTTTCTCTGATATCTTTCGGTCCGGAAGTTGTCTCTTTTTAAAGGGAAACTATCTCTTGTCTGTATTCTGATACCCTGTTCAATCCTTATATATATGAGCAAGCATGCCTCCAATAACTCGCAGTATCTCAAAGGATAATAAGGAGGAAGCTCAAAAGGTTAAAGATTTTCAAGGAATCAATACAGAGAGGAAGAAGAAAATCATATCAAAAATCATGTCTGATTATGATTCTGATAGTTCAGTTGGATAACAAGATGAGTCATGTCTACTGGCTTACAAAAAACAAGATCCAACCAAAACCAAGTGGATTCGTTCTGATAGTATGTCTCAATATATCCAAGGTTCTGAAGAACTGGAAACCAATCTTGTTATGACTGTTCGACATCAAGATTGGGTAAAAGAAAGATTGACCGAACAAGAGGAGTTCTTGCTGAACTTAAGGTTCTAATTGAAGAGCTTGAAAAACAAGAAGTGGTTGCTGAAAAGTCTCTTGAGACATGCTTCAAAAGTTTGAACACTGAAGAACCTCAGTAAACAACAAGAACACCACTAGAGATTAAGTTATATGCTGTAATACTTAATCAAGAAAATAGACATCAATTTTTGATTTCTTTCAATGATTGTATTAGGTCTACTATGAATAAAACTATTATGAACAAAATTATTTTATTTATAATTTTTCTTGTGATGGTTTTTGATTTACATAGCCTGTTCTTGAATGCTTTAATACTGCTATGGATGTTTATGGGATGTTTGATTTTGGTTTTATCACCTTGATATTTGATCTCATTATGTTATGAACCCTTATGGTTTGAGTGACTTTTTGATTTTGCAGGATTAAGTTCTAGCCCATGTTGGTAGGCTTTATCAAAGAATCATGAGGGGTTCTGATATAAACAATATGTGAAAAAGACACAATATGTTGAATCGGTTTTGGCTTAGCATAAAAGCATATGTGTTTCAACGGTTTTCAACTTTTTGCTTGCAATTGTTAAAATCGATTTTCAACCTTTCTCTGGTAAAGGTTGGTTGTTGTTATTCTTTTGTTTTGCATAAGGATGACAACATGATGATATTTCGATATCAATTCTCCCTGGAAGAAGATGCAAACATATTGGAGAAGTGGATGCGAAATTTGAGGTAACAATCTTGTTAGTTAATTGTTTTCCTGTTTAAGAAAAGCCTGATTTTTATTTCTTATATTTATTGCTTTTGCTTAACAAAATTTCGGTACAATTTATGTTTTATTCCATTATGTGTGTATGGATGTGTGTGTGATTCAATTGGTTCCGGTTAAGAAAAACTATTGTTATCTTGCTTTATTGTGTGGTATCAATTGTTTAGGCTTACAAAATTTCGGTGCAATTGCGGTGCTATAATGTCTATGTTGTTTCAATTGCTTCCGGTTGAGGTGAATAATTATGCAAGTTGATTTATTTGGTTTGTTTGAATTATATATGGCTTAACGAAAGAAAAATTTTATGGGATGGATTGTTTAGTCCAATTCGATTCCGGATAAGAGAAACTAAGTTTATCTTAGTTAGACTTATCAAAGAGGAGGTTTCGGTTATTCAAGTCTAATCGAATTCCTTCACAAGAAATACTAGTTAACTAACCTAGTACTTGTCTTGTATAAAATTGAAAGGTCTAAGTTATATGGATAATTAGAACCTGATGAGAAAAATAGAGTTATCTTTATTTTGATCTTATCGAACGAAGCGGTTGTATTTGTACAATCGGTTTATCAAAGGAACTAAGGTGCTTAGTTGTTTTTGGTTTGCTAAACTATTTGGGAAAATTGTTTCGGACAATTGTTTCCTTGGTAACATATCAAAATAAAACTACTTGTAGTTTCGGTTTTGATATTGGTTATCATAAATGGTGTGTGGAACCCTCGTGTTTAACTTTATAGGTTGCAACTGTATTTTGAGATTTGTAAGATTCTTTTCGGTTTGTCCTTTATTTTTTCGTTTCTTTGTCATTTTGTGACAAAAAGGGAGAGAAATATATGGAGTAAACAAGTGATACTGGCATTGATCTTATATTGATTGGTATCACTAGGGAACGGACAATTGTGCTTAAACGAGTATCTAACGAAAGAATGAAAGCATAGACTAAGGGGGAGTAGCATATCATATTAATTGGTATAACAAAGACGTGCGGATTGATAAAATCTACCTACCTCACCTTTAGAGGGAGTATTGTCTTTTTTATTATAATGTCAACAACAACATTTAAGGATTGAATGTATACAGGTTATTGTGTTGTTGAATTCGGGAATCAAGCGTATGTGTAATGAATTCTTGTAATTTGTTTATCCATATGATTGTAAGAGTTTTATCACTAAAATTGACAAAGGGGGAGATTGTTAGAGCATAGCTCGGTTGAACCCACCAAGCGTTGCTATGTCAAGTTTGCTTGTCATATTTTAGTGAATCAAAACTCATTTTAAGAGTCGCTTGATTATGTACTAGAGTCAACTTCGTATAGGTTAGCTTGAAAGTATTAGGATATGAGACATTACAAGTATTGCGAAGACTTGAAGCAGTGAAAAAGTAAGAATATACAAAGACAACATCATCCTTCCACTTGAGGTTAGTGATATTTGACTTGAACTGTTTCATTCCCTAACGTATCTTTCAAGTCGTGCATATTGAAAACAAAACTGCGAATCATGAACACTCTAGATAGACATAGTATTAAGGAATACAATATGAAGTTATTACTTAACCATTAAACTTTGTAGATAAGACATCGACATAATCGTTTAAATGCTATTGTGATTATGTATGGGTATGAGGTGAGGATTTCATCCTAGGAAACAATGTTTTACATGTGTTTTAAGGAAGTAAGTTCACAAACTTGTTCATGAATCGAAAAGGAAATCGCCTGGCGTTATTGGTATTGTTATTCATTGCATATCTTGTGAACAACCAATATGTGTGATTTAGTATAAACGCTCATGACTTGTTTGTGTTCTTGGTAAAACTATTCACAAAGGCCTGACTTATGTATTGGTATCACTTTTATTAGTGAAACCGATCTTAAGTAATCACCTGAGATGGTACGATCGAGTTTGTGATTTGTGTATGACCGAATCTGGGTAAAGGGGAACCGATCCTAGTAAGAGGTGCAACACATCACAAAGGGGAATCGATCCTTGTATGAGGTGCAACAAGTTTGTAGCAGAAAGGGGAACCGATCCTATGGACATGTGCAACACATATAAGTTAGATACCATATATATGTGGGGAACCGATCCTAGTACCTAGTCAAACGAATTTTGGAAAGCTAGTGTGACTATGCACAGTACTCACATGGACGTAAAACCGAAACTTGTTTTGGTAGAACCGTTAAACCCATGATTTGTGATTGAGTGTTCTTGATCAATCACATAGTTCTTGAAAGTCATATGAACCAATTTTAAACTTGTTTGGAAGTCTGGAAAATCGGTTTCAAGGTTGTAAGTATGAAAGGGGACTTACAAAGTAAGGATGTCGACATACTTTGAACACGTACAATAATGTTTATCTTTTATTGTTCAAAGTTATTCCTTAATAGCTAAAGGAAGAAAATCCCAGGATCGAAATATAAATAAGTTAAGAATCTTTTAAGGTTGTTAATTTTATTTTAGGAAAATAAGAATTAGTAATGTGGATTTACTAGTTAAAATTTCCAAAAAGATTTTCGGTCATTATTTTGGGCATAGCATTTCCAGGAATTATGAAAACCGAATTTGGAATATATTGCGTATCTTGAGAATATTTTCGTTTTTGGAAATTTCTTGGTGTCCAAACATCCTTGTCTATAAATACTTGAAGTTTGCATTTCTAGAAAACTAAACCTTGGTGACAACAAACCCCTCGGTTGTGTTGTTACTGGTGTAGCCGCCTATTCGGAGATGAGAGCAACCTAATTAGGCGAAATCTCTTACGCCGCTCTGTTTAAAGTATTCTTTGGGATTGAGAAGCTCTATTAGTATCGTTGGTGGAAAACTAGATAATTGCAGTTTATCTTTTGTTTTCGATTGATTTGATTAACTAACGGTGGTTGAACTTTGATTCCACCTAGTTTATTTATGCTTGAGAATCTTCTCTTCTGATATAAGATTCACTCAAACTAGATCGAAGTTTCGACAGGGATCTTTAGACTGTTTTTAGTTCTAAAGACGATCCTGTGATAATCCATTGTTAACAGACTCCGTTCTTTGCGTGATTGATCACAAGAGATTCAAGTTGTTGTGTGCATGTGTTTATTGAAGATCTAAGAAGATTTGAAGAAAAATAAGATATTTAAGATTTCTGATTTGGGGTTCATAATCTTTGGTGTGCACAATACTTGTTTCAGTATAAGAGGATCCAACTATAATCGGTTTATCCTTGTGGTAGATTGGATTTATTAGTTCTGTAGATCGGCATCAATACAATTCTTTGTGATTAAAAGTATTGATTGTAAAATCTTAACAATTACCTTTGGTCTTTGAGAATAAGATAGATCTAAGAACCTGACGAAGGAGTTTATTTGAGATAAACAGAAGAGCCTTTGTCGAACTCATATCACTTGGTTGAAGAGAGTTAATACCAAACAGATTTGTTGTTCCTTTACTGTTTGGAATACGATCCAAAGGAATTGTTCCAAGTACGTGACTTATTCATAAGTTGGAAGCGTGGGAATACAGACGGAACTGGGTGAACTATAGGTTTAGTTGCTTGGTCTCAACTATACGAAGTTAGGTTTAATTTTGTGTAGCGGCTTAATTCTGAGAGTATTCAATTCTGGACAAGGTCCCGGGGTTTTTCTACATTTGCGGTTTCCTCGTTAATAAGATCTTACTGTGTCATTTACTTTTATTTTCCGCATTATAATTGTTTTATTATAATTAATGTAAATTACACAAACGTTAATTCTATTTACTTGATGAGCAATCCTATTGTGTTTGGTTAAGTCCGAACCTTTTTATCAAGTAAACATACTTCGTTGTTGTATTGTCTCGATCTCGTATCCATAGACGATCACATGAAGTGTAAACCGATTAGTTGCATTGTCTCGACTCAGTCCATAGACAATCACTTTCGGAGAAAGGAATTATAGGTAAGAAAAGTTTTAGCTTGAGGTATATTTGGGTACCCTCGCCTTTTCAAAAGTCAATTGCCTGACAACATCTACAATGAATTTTACTCCTACAGAAAGCTAAATCTCTCATTAAAGAGACTTCAATGGTCACTCATCTCGAAATCTCTACAGGGATCGTGTTTCTTCTCATGGTGCGAATACTTGCACCACAAAAATACATGTTCCCAGTGTTTATGAGAATAAAGTTGTTAGATCCAAGTCTAGAAGATGGAGACCTCTCTCCTCTAATCCTATAGAACCAATTTCTAGAGGTCCTAAACTTAATCCTCAGAAAAGTCCCTCTGATGATATTCCTAAAGAGGCTTTGTCGAGTTTTTCTGGAATAAGAAATAGTCGAAGGAAGGGAAGAAATACTTGATCTAAACTCAAAAATGGTTTTTTCAACTCATCTCTCAACAGTCATGGTGGGATTACATCTCACTTCGCCACCTAATTCTAGGTAACTTCATCCATGTATCTAGCTTGAGAGTTGCAAGGATGATGATTGAGAGATACTCAAGCCTACTGTTGGATACCATTTGTATTGTGTTTGATTGTACTATTATTTTTTTTCTGGAGGATGAGTCATTTCTTGCCTCCATGTATCCAATATATCTCTTTTGTTTGCTCTGATTAAATCCTTTAGTTATCGAGCCATAATGATAAGAGATATTTGCGAACAAAGAGTATTTTCTCCTTTTGGATCTCTTCTGATCCATTAGACTCCCACCTCTGGTCCATGAACGTCCGTGTATTCCTTGGGATTTTAGGATTTCCACAACAAGAGTGTCCCTTCTCTTGTTTGAAAAAAATAATATATATATATATATATAGTGTTTTTCCTTCCCTAATAATAATTAAAAAAAGGGGGGGGTATGGAAAACTCTGCAAGACCTCAAGAAGTGGTGAATCTTGAGATGGAAGAAGACTCTAAAGGATGTGATTCTGTTCAAGAACTTGTCTTGAAAAAGATGATTGAAAGGAAAGAGTACAACTCCTGGATTAAAGAATCTGTCAAGGATTTATTTTTATTTTTCAGAATGACTCTAGGGTCGAGTTTGCAAATCTTCAACTGCAAATAAATCATCTTATTGATGGACATGCCAAAATCCTTGATAATCAAAACACCTTGATCAGGAATCAGAAGAAGCTCATCATGGACTGTGTCAAAGCTAGGCATCTTGCCCACATTGTTGATCGAAAAGTTAATGTTCTCACTCATGAACATGTGGTCTCTACGGTCAAAAGAATCAAGGATATCAATGATACCTCTTATGATGGACCCTTTCAAAGGTATGATGCTATCAAAGAAACTTGATTCTTATATTGTCTAGGAAAATTCTTATGATAATTTATTCTTGTGTTTTTAAGAAGGATAACTAGGGTTTGGAATAACAATTATTGTGAGTACACATAGCTATGTCCAACGGTTTTCATCTTGCAATGTTTTTAGATTTATTTATTTAAATTCTAAAGTTTTTTTTGGAAGATGATTTTGCAGTATTGATCTTTATGGTTTTATATATTGCAACTTGTTATGGGATATGTGTGTTTGCGTCCGTGAACTAACATGGTCAAAAGTTAAGTCTTTCATATGTCATTATGCAAGTATTGATAAAAGATTGAATGAACTTTTGACAAACAAAAGTTAAGCCTATTATGTCATTATGCAAATATTGATGGAAGATAGGATGAACTTTTGTTTACAAAGATTAAGTCTATTATATGTCATTGTGCAAATAGTGATGAAACATAGAATGAATCTTTGTTTATTCCACAGTATTGATCTTCCATGATCCATATCTTTATGTAAATACTGTGCGGCTCCGTAAGTTCTCTTATGTGAGCATTTCCGATTAAATTTATCATGGGTTCTCTTGTGGTTAATTTAATTGAGATTTTTGGATACAAATTCATGTTTCATATGATTTGTTAATGTCCAAAGAAATCCTTCTTTTCTTGTGAAAGTAAGGTCGCTCTTCTTGTTCTTTCGGGAATGACATTTAATGGGGGAGAGTTCTTTTTTGAACTTGTGCTTAATTGCCAAATCTTTGTGGGGAGTGCGGTTGTGGAATATTATAGGGGTTATCTTGTATCTTTATAAACTCCTTGATGAATGCATTTAGTTTCGGCTATATGATTGCATTTAAAAAGTTGATATGTGCTTTTCTTTTGGTCATGAAGTGTCTCTATGGAAATTTCATTAGGATCCCACTAATTTCCGTACCTTTGCCAATTTTATTGACAAAAAGGGGGATAATTAATGTGTAGTTCACACTACAAATACATATGGTTTTCGGATCATTATGTAAGGGGGAGTGGTTTTCATGTGAGATGAAGAAGTATTGACTAATGAGGAGTTATACATATCACCATAGTATTGTTGTCAAGGTTGTGATACTATTGAACTTTAATGATGTGTAATAATACCATGACACTGTATAACAATGATTGAGAGCTATTGTTTTCTCATTTTTATAGCTACAGATCTTCAACAACGATGATGCTGAGTTGAACAACTTTAGAATCATTTGAGTACTTCGATTAATGTTGAAGAACTAAGGAGATCAAACATTTAGATGAGAAGCTACAAAGTTTATTTATTTTGTATTCCATATGTATTCATAGTTTTGTCAGTAAAATTGACAAAGGGGGAGACTGTTAGTGTTACAGCATTGCTCGGTCGAACTCGCATGCGTTGCTATGTCAAGCATGTTTGTCAATGTTAGTAATCAAAACTATAAGTCATGATTTCTTGTCTACTATAGCTAAGTCTCGGACTAGGATAGAAAATGTAGTTGAGATCAAGAACTCCATGGAAATCATCGTACAAGACGAAGGACTACTCAAGGAACTGGTGGATCTTCATCGACGAAAAGGTATGTGGAGACTTGAACTTATCTATCACTCAAAAGTCTATCTACTCTATCTCCTATTTTGATACAAAAGTCGTTTTGCTATATAAACTTTGATTATACACATTTTCTATTTCGATCCGAGTTTATCTCGCCTATCTATTTCTCTAAATATGTGTTGGTAAGCTTTTGCCTTGGCCAAGTTCATCTTTACCTAGTGACGAAAGTCATGACACGTTTCAATCACCTTGAGAATTGCTTACTTTGATGAAATGTCCTCTAAGAATGTTTCAATGGTTGAAATGAGAGTTTAGATTAAATAACCAATGATGGATATAAGCATTGTGTGGCAACACATATATGTATAAGTCCTTTTTCCTTGAACCGAAGTTTGCGAACTTTGTTGATCAAGAGAACCGGAACAAGAGCCGTGAACTCAGTCCGCGAACCCAGTCCGCGAACTGGCTGAAGTTCTCGACCCGAGAAAAGCTGTTGGAGTTTGAGAACTCCTTCCGGGAACTGAAGTCCGCAAACTAAGTCTGCGAACTTAAGATGGTTATATCTAAAGACAATTGCTTGTGAACTTATTTATATTAACTAAGGAATGCTAAATGCAAACTGTGGCTGTATAGTTCATGAACCGATTCGAGTGAATCAAATTGTTTTTGCTTCGATTGTGTCTTGTGTAGTTACATAAGATTTCCTTGCAATTGAACAACTCTTTAACTAGTTCATTTGAGTCATTTGAACTAGTTATGGTGAAGAAGAACATGGTTGATATGAAAGTGCTCATATGGCTAACCATTGGTTAACTATTGTTGAACCAACAAATGTTCATGTTTGGGTACGGTTACATAAACCCAAAATAGTACATTTCCTTTGTGTATAACAAGCTAAGTTTTCGAACCAATGGTTGAAAGATATTAGCTTGAATCTAATCAGGTTTTCATCTAACGGTGAATATTGAATGTTTTGTTACCAAGCTAACATTGATTGTAATCCCTGATTTGAAAGACTATATAAGGGAGAACTCTAGCAACTGGGAAACCTAATCCCCACACCTCCTGTGTGATACTAGTTGTATTAGCTAGAGTTGATTCTCCTTTAACCTTAGGTTTCTTCTTGTAAACCAAGTTAACGACTTAAAGGCTTCATTGGGATTGCTAAGCCAGACCGATACTACTTTCTCATAGTTGTGTGATCTGATCTTGCTGATTCTATCGTTTTGAGTACAATCGTAACGATTGGATTGAGATTTATATCTCCGATAGGCAATATACAAAAATAGTCACAAACATCTTCGTCTCATCGTTTGTGATTCCACAATATCTTCTTTCGCCGCGTCGATTAAGATTATTGTGAGGTGATTGATAATACTAGGCTGTTCTTCGGGAATATAAGTCTGGTTTATCAATTGGTTCATGTTCACCTTGATTTATCAAAATACGGAACAAAACTTGTAGGTATTTCTGTGGGAGACAGATTTATCTATTCTGTGGACTTTTCTGTGTGATACAGATTTGTTTATTAAAGTCTTCCACTTTGGGTCGTAGCAACTTGTGGGTGAGATCAGCTAAGGGAATCAAGTGTGTAGTATCCTGCTGGGATCAGAGACGTATGGAGCGCAACTGTACCTTGAATCAGTGTGAGATTGATTGGGGTTCAATTACAGTCCAGACCGAAGTTAGTTTGTAGTCTGCTAGTGTCTGTAGCGGCTTAATACAGTGTGGTGTTCAATCTGGACTAGGTCCTGGGTTTTTTCTCCATTTACGGTTTCCTCGTTAACAAAATTTCCGGTGTCAGTGTTATTTTTATTCCACATTATATTTTGTTATATAATTGAAATATCACAGGTTGTGCGTTGTATCGATCAATTGTGAAATCCAACCTTGGTTGTTGATTGGAAATTGATTGATCCTTGGATATTGGTCTTTGTTACCATACAAGTTTATTATCCTTGTATTTGATAAAGACTCGCAAATTATTATTTGCTTGAGTAAAGATCAAATCAAGCGAGAGAGATATTAACTCCTCAATATACTTTTCTCTAGATTGAGTCTGACTGTCTAGTTGATTCTCTAGAAAGTATATTGGAGTTTGTCCATACAGACTGCTAAGCGAAATATTGGGTGTGGTTTTTGTACCCCACCTTTTCCATTGGTATCAGAGCAGGCAAACACGTTCAAGACCTTACAAGTCCGTGTTTGTAGCGATCTGACTCTATGGACAAGATTACTATCTCTGATAAACGCGTCACCAGAAATAAAAGTTCTGTCTCGTCTATTCTATTAAAGAGAAAGATTCTTCAATCTCAAATATAGACGAACCCTGTGTTCAAACTAGACACACAGGATCCGACATGTGTTATTCTGATTACCCTTCAAAAGAGTCTATCTCTCTTAATGAACGGGAAACAGCTGAAGAGAGTGATTTGTTTCTAAATCTTGTTTGAATCCAAGCTGATAAATTTAATCGGTTAAAACATCATGTCGATGTTCTACTTGGTGTTGCAAGGGACTGCAAGTTCAAAGAAAATACTGAAGATCATTCTTCACGTATATCTCTTGAGGCAAGCCTCAAAAAGGATGCTTTGGAAATTGAACATCGCTTGAGTAAACTCTCCATTCAAGGATGCTCTAAGCAGTCTAATATACCAAGTACTTCTGTTACGACTGAAAAATGTTTCAGATCCAGAAGAAAAATTGGAATCCCTTCCTATCAGCAAAGATGTGTTAGTCTCCCCCTCTAATCAAGGAAGTTCCACATCACATGGAAGGAAGAAATCTCCTAACGAGACTGTTAAGACTGTACTATCTAATCATTCTTGTGATCAGAAAGTATGTCTCTTCTGTGAGACAAAGAGTTCTGTTAAACAAGGGGGAAACTCTAGGTTGAATAAAAAATCTGTGGTTCATCTTCAACACACCTTAGACTTAATTCTCAAAGGTGTAACTGACATTCATATGTCTAAACCAATTGGTTTTCGTACGTTCCCTGTGCATGCTACCAGGAAAGTCAGTTCAATGAGTTCCTCAAATGCTCCGATGCAACAGAAGTCTTAACAAAAAACATTTAAGGAAAGAACAAGTCTCTCCTATCGCTAAAAGAGAAGATAATGTTGTCCTTGATGTGAATAAGATTCCAGGAGCAAGAAGCAAAAATGATGACATGAGAAATATCCTGAAGGAGATGATTAAAAGGAATAAAGAAACTATCAACAGGTTGTCAATTCCTTCAAGGCAGAAATCCTCTGGTAAGGACTCAAACTATGTCTCGTTTTTTTATGACAGTAAGTTTTATGATAATTTCTCACATAAAAAAGAATCCTTTTCTAGACTCGGAAGAAAAAAGATATTCGACCATAAACACAATTCTTTTAATGAGCTCAGAGCTCATACTTGTGCTAATTAATCACAAGGATTAAAGAACTTACTCATAAAAATCCTGGTGAGTAAATTGTGTCAATAATCAGGTATATTGTTAGCATACTACTTCTGTTTAGTGAAGTTATTTTCTTATCGTCTATAGCTAAACTACTGTCTGCAGAAAAGGTTGCTTAAGTATTTATTGTCGTTTTTTGTTGATCGTTTTTTTTAAATGAAGTCTTCATTGGAACAATGCTTCATGCTACTCTTGTGCTCTAAATTACTCCTACGTTGGAATGGAATTTATTGATCCATTTTCGAATTTTCATGTAGCAAAAAGATTTTTGTCTTAAGCTTTTCCTTGGGTCGGGTTGTGTTCGTACGGGTACCCCTGTTACTATTACGAATCAATTCTTAGAAACCCTAAAGGTCACCTTCCCTAAGAAACCATATAAAATACCAAACCTCTGAGACACGTTTGCATACTCTGAGTTATTTTGGTTTATCAAGAATGTCGTCCTCTTCACAAGCTTGTGGTTTTGCTAAAGGCTTTCTTGATAAAGGTATTGGTTTTAAGTCCGAATGGAGGAAGAAAAGAACCCTTGTAGATGAAGATCATCCTAATGCCTCATGTTACTATGCCTATACTCATGAGAATGTTGAGAAGGAGGATATGATCTCTGCTGAAGTGGTTCATGATTTTCTTAAATATTTTAAGGAATCAAAGTTGCAGCTCGTTGATACTCTGAAAAGTCTTGATGTGTTAAAAACTGAATTTAAAAAGGTTACCTCTAACCTTGGTCTCATAAAATCTCACATCAATGATCTTCTCAAAGAGAATCTCTTCTCTGAAGATGCAATGAATGCTGTCAATCGCAAGCTCGAAGACCCCAAGATTCGTGATGTTCCTGAACCGTCTAATTGACCTTAGTTCGTGTACGGGATAACACTGGAGTCTTCTTTTTGTTTCTTAGCTTGTGATTTTTTTGTTATTTCCTAGTAAATCTTCTATTTTCCTGTTTTTTTAGAAGATAACTAGAGTTTGGAATAGCCATTATTGTGACTACACATAGCTATGTTCAACGTTTTTCATCTTCATGTTTTTAGATTTATTGGTTTAAATTCTAAAATTGTTTGGAAGATGATTTTTGCAGTATTATTCTTTATGGTTTTATATATTGCAATTTTTTATGGGATATGTGTGTTTGCGTCCGTGAACTGTGATTGTCCCATACCTTGTCGAAAGTTAAGTCCTTTATATGTCGATATGCATGTGTTGATAAAAGAAGGAATGAACTTTTGACAAATATAAAAGTTAAGCCTATTATGTAAATTATTGATGGAAGATAGGTTAAAATCTTTTGTTTACAAGGATTATGTCTATTGTATGTCATTGTGTAAATGGTGATGGAAAATAAAATGAATCCTTGCTTATTCCACGGTATAAGGTCGACCTATGATCCACAATTTTTGTGTACATACTGTGTTGTTCCATAAGGTGTCTTATGTTGAGCACAATCGACTGAGTTATTCTTAGCTTAGTTGTTGCTCCGTGAAGTACTTTATGTTGAGCATGTTCGACTAAATTAATCATTTTCGTTTGGTTATTGAGTTGTTGCTCCGTAAGTTCTCTTATGTCGAGCATGACCAATTAAATTGATTACTATTGTGATTAATCTAATTGTATATTTTTGAGTCTCCATAAGTTCACTTATGTTGAGCATTTCCGATTAAATTAATCACGGGTTCTCTTGTGGTTAATTTAATTGAATATTTTGGATTCAAATTTATACTTGTATGTGATTTGTTATGTCCAAAGAAATCATTCTTTTCTTTTGAAATTAAGGTCGCTCTTGTTGTTCCTTTGGGAATGACATATCATGGGGGAGAGTTCTTAATTGAACTGGTGCTTAATTGCCAAATCTTTGTGGGGAGTGCGGCTGTGGAATATTATAGGGGTTATCTTGTATCTTTATAAAACTCCTTGGTGAATGCATTTAGCTTCGGCTTTATGATTGCATCTAAACAAGTTGATATATGCTTTCTTTTTGTCATGAAATGTCTCTTTTGGAAATTTCATTAGGATCCCGTTTTCGTACCTTTGCCAATTTTATTGACAAAAAGGGGGAGAATTAATATGTACTTCACACTACAAATACATATGGTTTTCGGATCATTATGTAAGGGGGAGTGGTTTCTATGTGAGATGGAGTATTGACTAAGGGGGAGTGATACATATCACCATAGTATTGTTGTCGAAGTTGTGATACAATTGAAGTTTGATACTATATAATGATACTATGACACTGTATAACAATGATTGAGAACTCTTGTTTTCTCGTTGTTATAGCTACAGATTTTCAACAACGATGATGTTGAACTTACAACCTTTGGGATCATTGGAATACTTGGAAGTGACGAAGATTTCGAGTAATGTTGAAGATTAGGCATGTGGAATAGGAGCTACAAAAGTTAATTCACTTATTTTTGTATTCCATATGTATTGATAGTTTTGTCACTAAAATTGACAAAGGGGGAGATTGTTAGAGCATTGCTCGGTCGAACTCGCATGCGTTGCTATCTCAAGCATGTTTGTCAATATTAGTGATCAAAACTATAAGTCTTGATTTCTAGTGTACTATAGCTAAGTCTCAGACTAAGATAGAAAGTTTAGTTGAGCTCAAGAACTCCATGGAAATCATCACACAAGATGAAGGACTACTCAAGGAACTGGTGGATCTTCATCGACTAAAAGGTATATGGAGACTTGAACTTATCTATCACTCAAAAGTCTATCTACGTTATCTCCTATTTTGAGACAAAAGTCGTTTTGCTATATAGAATTTGATTATACACATTTGTTATTTCGAGCCGAGTTTATCTCGCCTATCTATTTCTCGAAATATGTGTTGGTAAGATTTTGCTTTGGCCAAGTTCATCTTTACCTAGTGACGAAAGTCATGACACGTTTTAATCACCTTGAAAACTGCTTACTTTGAGGAAATGTCCTCTAAGAATATTTCAATGATTGAAATGAGAGTTTAGATTAAATAACCAGTGATGGATATAAGCATTGTGTGGCAACACATATATGTATAAGTCCTTTTTCCTTGAACCGTAGTTTGCGAACTTTGTTGATCAAGAGAACCGGAACAAGAGCCGTGAACTCAGTCCGCGAACCCAGTCCGCAAACTGGCGGAAGTTCTCGACCCAAGAAAATCTGATGGAGTTTGAGAAATCCTTCCGGGAACTTAAGTCCGCAAACTAAGTCTGCGAACTTAAGCTGGTTATATCTAAAGACGATTATTTGTGAACTCATTTATCTTAACTAAGGAATGCTAAATGCAAACCGTGGCTATATAGTTCATGAACCGATTCGAGTGAATCAAATCGTTTTTGCTTCGATTGTGTCTTGTGTAGTTACATAAGATTTCGTTGCAATTGAACAACTCTCTAACTAGTTCATTTGAGTCATTTGAACTAGTTAAGGTGAAGAAGAACATGGTTGATATGAAAGTGCTCATATGGCTAACCATTGGTTAACTATTGTTGAACCAACAAATGTTCATGTTTGGGTACGGTTACATAA
This sequence comes from Papaver somniferum, assembly GCF_003573695.1. Classification (NCBI taxonomy): domain Eukaryota; kingdom Viridiplantae; phylum Streptophyta; class Magnoliopsida; order Ranunculales; family Papaveraceae; genus Papaver; species Papaver somniferum. The sequence goes on along the minus strand of NC_039358.1, from coordinate 168,879,784 downwards.
ACCCAAAATAGTACATTTCATTTGTGTATAACAAGCTAAGTTTTTGATCCAACGGTTGAAAGATATTATCTTGAATCTAATCAGGTTTTCATCTAACGATGAATATTGAATGCTTTGTTACCAAACTAACATTGATTGCAAACCCTGATTTGAAAGACTATATAAAGGAGAACTCTAGCAACTAGGAAACCTAATCCCCACACCTCCTGTGTGATACTAGTTGTATTAGCTAGAGTCGGTTCTCCTTTAACCTTAGGTTTCTTCTTGTAAACCAGATTAACGACTTAAAGACTTCATTGGAATTGTGAAGCCAGACCGATACTACTTTCTCGTAGTTGTGTGATCTGATCTTGCTGATTCTATCGTTTTGAGTACAATCGTAACGATTGGCTTGAGATTTATATCTCCGATAGGCAAGATAGAAAAGTAGTCACAAACATCTTCGTCTCATCGTTTATGATTCCACAATATCTTCTTTCGCCGCGTCGATTAAGATTATTGTGAGGTGATTGATAATACTAGGCTGTTCTTCGGGAATATAAGTCCGGTTTACCAATTGGTTCATGTTCACCTTGATTTATCAAAAGACGGAACAAAACTCGTAGGTATATTCGTGGGAGACGGATTTATCTATTACCATAGACTTTTCTGTGTGATACAGATTTTTTTATTAAAGTCTTTGACTTTGGGTCGTAGTTACTCTTAGTTGTGGGTGAGATCAGCTAAGGGAGTCAATTGCGTAGTATCCTGCTGGGATCAGAGACGTAAGAAGCGCAATTGTACCTTGAATCTGTGTGAGATTTATTGGCGTTCAACTACAGTCCAGACCGAAGTTAGCTAGGAGTAGGCTAGTTGATTGTGGGTGAAAATTGTTTCTGCGTTTTTTGGTAAATTTGGGTGTGTGGGGATGAGAAACGAATCTAAACCCTAAAGAAATGCACTGCACGGGAATGCTTTCTGATTCGAGAGATCAGTCTGTACAATTCTGGCCTAAACCAAGAAATGGTCGTTCCAGACTTGCTTCGGTCACAAAGTGAAGGAGATGGGTTTGATCTTAGGGTGGGAAGCGAAGAAGGTGTTGAGAGTGTTAAGGTGTTGGATGTTTATGACTTGTATCAGAAAGATGAACTGGCTTGCAAAAAATGTAAGCAATCAGCTCTGAGTGTTTGAATACGTTATATCAACACTTGGTTTCTGTCTATTTTGGAAATAGGGAGGAGAACCTATTTATACAAGCCATTGAGCATAACCCTCGTCTCTCGTGGGAAGTGGAGGAAGTGGAGTGATGGAATAGTGGGGTCGTGTTAGTGTCACACGATCAGTCCTTGCCCACTTCTCCCATCACCACTAACCGTTCATGTCTTTCTGACACGTTCTTGTGATGGCGCGTTGCACGCTGCACTCTGTAAACCCCCAGACCAATACCCCAGTAAGTATCCCCCAGTTTGTGACATGCCTGATGTCTCGAATGTGTGGGTCGTGGGACCCACATGAAGTAGTATGTGGTGCTAGGTTAAATAACTAAGTTATTTAAAAAGCCGATGTTTATAAAATATCATGTATATTCTATGCATACACTGCATCGAATATATTAAATATGCATGAAGCATCGCTGTTTTAAAGCTTAACGGAGTAAGTCACGGATTTAAGTGTCTTAAAACATCATCACGTCCAGCCATCCTCGAGTGATCGTTTGGAAGCCTCATGGGCGAGCCATCTCATGGCCAATCACTTCATGTGGAAGAGTGGTGGATGGTGATCACAGAGACGCTTCATTGGTCGTCTAACTCTTAACCTAGGTTGTCCGACCAAGCTAGCGAAGTTGGACAGACGAGATGGCTTAAAACCCTCATCCGCGACCGTTGATGGAATATTAGGTTTTAAAGAGGTGCGCAAGCATCACTCTTTGGCTTGATCGAACTCAAGCATGGGAGCCAATTTTGGTGGGACCAATCGGTCCTGCATGGAGGTGGCCCATCAGTGTACATGTCCATGTTGGCTCGTCTCGCGAAGATGCGATTTAGGCCACTCAATTTGACCGTCAAAGGAGAGTGGTTGAGATCGGTTTTCGACAGAAATCTGTTGCCGCAAAGGAACTGAAAACCGCGCGACATACCTACTTTGGGCGCGCGTTTCAAGGCGTTCGACCATGATTGTCCTAGGTAGATCGGTCATGTGTGTGGATGGTCCCACAGTGATCATGTTGACATGCTTGGGACCTTTTAAGTCTATATCTACACCCTCCATCCAAGCTTGCGAAGATGGACGCTCGTGATCGATTAACGACACATGTAACATGCCGCAAACCCTAATTAGGGTTGTGGATCGGTCGTGCGCATGCAACTTCAACCAAACGGTTTGGCAAGCTATGCTCCTCCCTTGGGGAGGCCGATCATGCGGGGTCCACATTGGACCGACGGTGAACGTGTCCGTACCTTCCTCGTGGTCCTAGGTGTGATCTAAGCCATCCAACCATGCTTGCGAAGTTGGATGGTCGTGATCAATTTAAGACACTAGTAGACTTCCACGGCTTTTAAAGCACCGCGCCAGCCATGTTTTGAGAAATCGTTTATTGCTCCATGGCTTGGTCGTGAGAGAACCGATCAGGTAGGTGAAAAGTGGGCCCGCCAATGTGCATGCCAACGCTTCTCCGATCAATCGCGGGACGATTCAAGCCGTACAACTTGGCTTGCGAAGTTGGACGGTCGCGACTTCTTTGAGACTGTTTTTGACAGTCTTGTGCATACTAGCCACTCCATACCAGCTCGACCACCCTTTTTCAGGGCTGGCGTTTGGTGGCTATTTGGGGGCATAGCATGTGTTCGACCGTCCAGTAGATAAACGGGCCCGCTGGTGGTCATTGCGGTGATAGCCTGCTTCTGCTGAGGATCGTCTAGGCTGGTTAAATCATGCGGCCAACCTGCGTGGTCTTGATCGTTTCTGAGACTGACATGGGAAGTCCAGATTTCCCTTAGGAAATATGCTCAATCGGGCTAGTATAACACACCGAGAGATGTAGCCTGTACGGGTATTTCGTGCATGCCTCACGATTGACACTTGGAGATTCGTGTTACTCTGCTAAGAGAAACACACAGTCGTCATGGCGCACCAATAATGAGAGTTCTGCGGGAACAACACAGGAAATACAAGGCTAATCATGCATTAATTAATAATGCTATAAATCCACAGAATATCGGGATTGTTGCTACATGCTCCGTTATGGGTGTATTTAATTCACAGAATACTGGGATTGTTGTCACATGCTCCATTCTAGGTGAATTAGTAAAGTGAAGAAGTATTCATCACTCGGATAGCTTTATCCTCTGCAGGATGTCAGTGTATTAAGTTCGTATTTTACAATTTTAGCCTTGAATAAAAATCCACCATCAACATTAAGTCCCCTGCCTAGCGCATAATGGTTACACTATTGTGGGGTAGGCATGAGATGGTGACATATACAACGTAAAAAGAAAATACAAAGGAAGTTTACCTGGAGGGACTCTGGTCGGCCGTGTTGGCAATCGTCCATGTGAGTACGCCAGGTGTGACCACGACCTTGGTGTGACCGGTTTCCTACTTCGAGTATTTGAGCCAAGAAGGGAATAAAACTTGTATGCTCCTCTTCCCATAGAAAACCGTGCATTTAACCATGGACGAATATGGACCCCACCATGTATATGCTTCGACCAAACGTCACCCTGTTTGATAGGCATGTGGGCCCGCCTATTTCGCTCAACCGTGGGACTCATCATGCGCATGTTTGATCGAACGTGGGGCTTGTTGTGCCTGCTTCGGTTAAACGTGGGTCCACTGCGCTCCTGCTTCGGTCGAACGTGGGACCCGATGTGAGCATGCTTGCTTCGAACATGGGCAGTTGTGCATGCTTCGATCAAACACGGGTCCACCGTGTACATGTTTCAAACGTCGTCCATGTCATGTGCCTGCTTTGCCCATACGGTTGATGTGCTTGCTCGAGTGTCATCCTTGCTACTTCGACCAAACACTGACCCTGCTATCTTGACCAAACACCGGCCTTGCTGCCTTGACCAAACACCGGCCTTGCTGCCTGCTTCGCTCGAACGTGGGACCCACCGCGTGCTTGCTTTGCTCAACAATGAACCTTGTGTGCTCAAATGTGAATGTGGGTCCTGCAGAGAGCGTTGAAGTGTTGAAGCGACTTCTTCTGGGGAGAGAGCTGAAACGCCTTCTTCTGGAGAGAGCTGGAACGCCTTCTTCTGGAGAGAGCTGAAACGCCTTCTTCTAGAGAGAGCGCATTGAAGCAGCTTCTCCTGGAGGGAGCGTTGAAGCGGCTTCTTATGGAGAGAGAGCATTGAAGCGGCTTCTGCTTTAGTTTGGTTTCCCCTTGCGAATTACATGCTTCTTGATTGACCATCTCTCTTGTGCTGAAGAAGTTCTTGACTGACGGCGAAGGAATTTCATGCTGAGCCTCAGTCCCAAGCGTGGCCTACGTGGCTCTATCTTGTATGCCCGATGGGTCTACCATAATAAAGGTATCGCCATCCAGCCTTCGTACTAGTAATCATATTACTTCTCCATGGGTAAAAATATGCAAAAGTTTTTAGATTACCTTTTGTACGTAGTGGTCGTTGATATGGTGAAGCTCTGGATGGTATCAATCGACGAGCAGCAACGGTTCTTGGCAGCAGCTGTGATCAGAAGAGACTGGCAGGGAGAGGCGTGGTGGCAACTTGCACAAACTTGGCACCCTTCATACAATGGTAGAGATCGTCCCGTTATTAGAGGGAGAAGCTGGAACCGATGGCTTTCTTGATGTTTCTTCATGGAATATAGAAGAGGGAGACAGTCCCCTGCACACGAGTATCGACTGAGCTTTTGACTTGATAGATGTTGTCATGCTAGGTTCATGAGGCCGTCTTTACATCTGCTCACTTGAGTATATCCTCGTCTTTGGACATCTTGGAATCATAATGATAGCGTGCTTGTATCTCTCTAAATTCACCATCTTTGAGATGGGCAGTGCTAAGAAGTTCCCAGTCATACTCCTTTGCCATTATCATCTTTGGATCGTGTCTTCGAGAGTAGGGAAGTTCCTTCATGCGAATGACCTAACTAATAGGTTCTGCAAATATGATGAAGCTCTTGACATGGAGGATCTGTATGTACCTCTTAAGTCCCAAGTGCAATCTCCTTTGGTAACACAACTACTTCTTCCACGGGAGACAAATTCTGAAAGCGTCTCTCATTAATGTAGTTACCGTCGATCCAGATATGGAATATCTCGGACGTTGTTTCATCATTTTGGCAGTCGTGCATGTGGTACTAGAGTTGAAGTTGGCAATTTTGGACGCGCAGGATTTTGTATCTCAGTGGCTTTCCTCTTGCTGGTTCTTTCTAGCAGGGTAGATGTTGTTGTAGATGAGCGTTCAACAGCTTCACGAAGTCCAGAGGATGACTGATGAGTGCCAAATATTGTATATATTTATCCCTTTTTGTTGGCATTTAACTCATCTTTTGTGCAGTAATTCTACATTTTATCCCATATTCTGTATTTTCATTGTTTTCAAGAATAAATATTTTTCTTACTTAATTTTGCATTTTTAGGTAATAAATAAAGTCTGGATAACTTGCGGAGCGGAAAAGAGCTGAAGAGTGGTGAAAAGCCGGAAGAAATTACGCAAGGAAGCCGCAAAGAATGGAGCGCACGTCCAAAAAGCTAGGAATGGGCTCAAGAAGGAAGAATTGTTCTTGAAGAAGATATGGGCTTGGCATACCCAACGCCCAAAACCCTTACCCAAACCCATTTTCTATATCCATACCCGCCTCCATTCTCAACCGTTAGATCGGATCCATCTCATCATCCAATGGTCGATCCTTCGTAGATCATCAAAATCTGAAGTCTCTGCAAAACACCATAGTACCTAAATTCCAAGCCTTCAGATTAGATCACATTTAGATCCTACGGTCGCTTCTTTGCCTGCGCATCAAATAGCGATACTTCCGCTAAACACTACAGCACCTAACCTCGATCTTCGTTGTAAACTTCGTTGTATCAAGACATCCGACGGTCGCTACCAGACTCTTCAGGGGTAGCCATCCGATTCACCTACCAGCTTCGCATCCAGTGACTCAGATTCGCCAACATCGAATCTTGATATCCCGCCTAACACCCAAGTATCGAACACCTATACCCTTCAGCCAAACGCACCTTACCCAAATTCTCATCTTCCTCCTTCGAGCAGTCGAGCTCTGCTCCTGCCAACTCCACCACCATCACCCTGACACAACCACCACTTCCACCAATTGCCAACAAACATCATCATCATCACTCACAAATCCCTCTAACGTGCCCATCATTTCCTATTCACTGATTTCCCCTAGTCTAGGGTTTTGAAAATTAGGGAAAAAGAATTGATGGACATGGAAGAGAAATTAGGTGAAGCTAGAGACAAACTGACACATGGGAATGGAGTAGGAGAACAAGAGGAAGGATGGGTCAGTGTGGATTGAAGAGAAATCGCATCAAAGAAGGTAAAATCCGAAACCCTAATTTCTCTGCCAAATTAGGTATTTGGGAAATTGTCCCCAATTTTCAATTGAAAAAAGCATGGAGAAGAACAGAGATGATAGGGGTATGGTTGAATTAAATGAATTAGGTGAGAAACCCTAATTATGTACTGTTTGATTTTGGGGATTTTTGGGAAAGAACCCTAATTTTGTAATTTGGGGGAAAACCCAAATTGGGTCTGTGGGTATAAATAGAAGGGACTGGTGTGATGTAAAGGCTTATGCCTGGGTTAGCCAGTGTGTCACCCAAGAGCACTGGAATAGCCAGTGTCTCAAGGGTTAGTGTTTAATTTTCAACTATTTTTATGTTTATTCCATTACTCTTATTCAGTTTCAATTCAGTTGTTGTTTTTGTGTTTCAATTCAGTTCATGTTTTTGTTTTATGTCTTCTGTGTTTGTTTATGTTCAGTTCAATGCTCTGTTTAGTAATTGTTTTGTTGTTGTTGTTGTTATGTGAGTTCTCATGTGTATGTGTATAGCTAGGCTGAGATGATGCCTTAAGTCACTGTTAGTGGTGGAATGCTAGGTTATAATTCATGTACATTGTTTTGATTGAGCAATGGGAGAAATTAGTGCTCATAGCAAGCTTATTCTCTTTCCATTCCATTTGTATGCTTAGGATCATAAGTTGACCTTAGCTGTCACTTAGTTCCATTAGGAATTCAACCTAGAATTACATTGTCTGGCTAGGTCACAAGGTGGATTCATAACCTAGTTGTGATGTTTACTGTTTTGTGTGAATGTTAGGCTAAAGCCTTTGAAGCATTGGATTGATTGAGCAGTGGGGAGAAACTAGTGCTCACTAGTGACTGTGAGCAAACTGGTTCTCTCCCCACTCTAGTTGTATGCCTAGGCTCTCAATTTGTTTTTTTTATAACTGTTTTTGTGCCTTGTTCTCCCACTGCCCTTGGCTAACAGCCTTGGTTTATTTGGTTTTGTTTCCTGTTAACTGCCACTGTTACCATTTTGTTTCATTGCTGCTCCCTTGCCTTAGGCTAACTGCCTTTGTGCCTCATTGCCACTGATTTTTGCTTCTTTCCCATGATCATTGTTAGTTTGTTTCACTACCATCTTCATTGTCATTGTAAATGCCATCCTTGGTCCTGTGTGATTTTGTTTCCTGTCTGCCTTTGCTTCTGCTGCCTTGTTCTCCCCCTTCTGCTGCTGCTGTGCCACTACTTGCTGCTGCTGAAGTCTTTTGCACTGCTACTGCTGAAGCCCAGTTTCATCACAAAAGCCCACTGTGGACTTAATCAAAGCCCAGGTGAAACATTAAAGCCCAATTCACAGTTCACTACACTGATCCCAAGCCCAAATTTAGAAACCTAAGGCCTAGTTCACTGCCAGGCTTAAAAAACCCAAGCCCAAGTTCACAGTTCATCATTCAAAGGCCCAAGGCCTAAAGCACTTCATCATTACAAACAAACCCATTACGCCCAATTTACTCAAAGGGTATTCAAAGCCCAACAGTTCCAAAGGGTATTCATAACCCATTGGTACCACAACCCTTTGATACCTAAAGCCCAATAGCAATTTAGAGCCCAAATAGCTAGAAACTACAAAACACCCCCAGTCTCTGTGGATCGACCCGTACTTGCACGAGCTACAACCGACGACCGTGCACTTGCGGTATTACTGTAGGCCCTTTTTATTGCGCTTAATTTTACACATCTCGAGGCCCAACCAAGTTTTTGGCGCCGTTGCCGGGGATTGGTGCTGTGTTTTTCTTGTAGTTTTATTAGCTATTTTTGCATCTCACTGCATAGCATTTGCATCTGCATCTGCTTCACTTCATTTGCTGTTGGACCTGCTGTTCTGAACCTGTTTTTCCTCTGCTGGGACGCCACCAAGGAAAAGAACCAAAGCCCAACTGGGTTTTTGCAACAATATCAGAGCAGCTGGGCTGTGCTTAAAAGGTAACCATTTAAGAGAACCCGAATTGTGGGCTTCCAATTTTTAATTGTGGGCTTGTAATAATTAACCCAATTTTTGGGCTTTTTATTTTCTGTTGGGTTTGTAATTAATTTTTGTGGGCTTGTTTGTTTAATTTGTGGGCTTGTTTAAATTCTTTCATTGGACTGGTATTTTGGACTCTGGGTTTAAACCCAGCTGAGCTTGTAACCGATTGTGGGCTTGTTTCCACTCAAGAGTGGACCTCGAAACCAAAGTTTTAAAACAAACGTCGGGCCTTAACCAACTGGGCCAAATTAAACTTTCAAAATTAAAACTTAGTGTTTCGTGGGCCGCAGCCTTCCTCCCATTCCATTAGAGGACCAACAGTGGGCTTGCTCCCAATTTCAAAAACCAAAAATTTCTCCCATAAAAACCAAAGTTTTCCAAATGTTTCCCTAAAAACCAAAATTTTTCTTTTTCCCATCAAAGCCAAATGTCTCCCGACAAAACCAAATTTTTCCCAAAAAGTCCAATCCCATTAAAAACCAAATTTTCTTGTAGATAATGTGTTAGTTAAATTCCTTTTGTATATATTTTGTGCTCATCCATTGTGACTCCGAATATGTTGGAGTTTTGCCTTGGATAACGGAGTTTTAATTCTGCTTTCGCCGAAATCGGGTATTCTCTCTCCTTTTACTCTACTCAGCATGTCCCTTTCCATATGTTGCATTCTAATTCTTTCCATATTTTTAAACATTGAGGACAATGTTTAGTTTAGGTTTGGGGGTATAGAGTAGATACCACGATAATATGCTATAATTGAAATCAAACTCCATCTTTTTGAAAAAATTGAAAAATCAAAAAAAAATTTAAAAAAAAAAAAAAAATCATCATAAAAATGGAGCTCATTTACCTTGAAATGTTGACTCTTGTGCAAATATGTATTATTAGGAGTCTTAGTCTAGATATTTAGGCACCCTGATTCTAGCACAATTCACATAGTGATAAGAAATTTGCACGCGCACGATCTACCAATACATGTATGGCCTCGATCTTCAAGGTGTTTGATAGGAAGTTACGATTGCCAATCACTTTAGAATACTGAACGAAACTTGACTAGCTTGTTCTTTGGTTGGTTGGGATAGAAGGTGGAGGTTACATTAAGAAAGACAACCATCGAATTTAACTGGGTGCATCAAAAAGGGCTACCTCTTGCAAAGTGTCATGTAATCTTTTGTTTCCTTTTGTATATGTATCAAAAGTGTTTCCTGTCAAAAAAAAAAAAAAAAAAAAAAAAAAAAAAAAAAAAAATATCAAAAAAAAAAAAAAAAAAAAATCAAGTATTTATCAATTCCATCTCTCTTGTTCCAAAAATAAAAGAGAGTAGTCAATGTAAATAAGAGTCATGTAAAGAGTCATTTTGTTGTTTCATTGTAATAAGCAAGGAAGGGTGTATGCCATTGATGTACAACGCGAGTAATTGTGAAATACCTCCAACTCATTCACAATTCTCGTAAAGTCCGGACAGCTAGCTAGATTTCGACCTTGGTTCTTAGCCTGAGAAACTATCTCTTGGTGAAGTAGTCATAACTTCAGATCTTTCTTTACACATGTGTAGATACACTTTACACTCTTATCACATGTCTTTTTTGTTATCAGTGCTAGGATTGTGCCTTTGATAGCTAGATTGACATCTCCATTTTGCTGTGAGCTTAAACTGACTTGCACATGTCACATTTGATGGAATCTGAGCTTATATTTTGACCTAGAACTTTGTAGGTACGTTCTAAGCAAACCTTCACGAGACTTCAACTCGTCCACTAGGGACACTTAGTGGTTTAAAAGGCTTAGTGCATACTAAATGCATTCGAGAGACCAGCGACAGTGGTATAGGTAGGATTTCCTTAGTTTTGTTTTACTTGAGGACAAGTAAAATTCAGGTTTGGGGGTATTTGATGAGTGCCAAAATATGTATATATTTATCCCTTTTTGTTGGCATTTAACTCATCTTTTGTGCAGTAATTCTACATTTTATCCCATATTCTGTATTTTCATTGTTTTCAAGAATAAATATTTTTCTTACTTAATTTTGCATTTTTAGGTAATAAATAAAGTCTGGATAACTTGCGGAGCGGAAAAGAGCTGAAGAGTGGTGAAAAGCCGGAAGAAATTACGCAAGGAAGCCGCAAAGAATGGAGCGCACGTCCAAAAAGCTAGGAATGGGCTCAAGAAGGAAGAATTGTTCTTGAAGAAGATATGGGCTTGGCATACCCAAGGCCCAAAACCCTTACCCAAACCCATTTTCTATATCCATACCCGCCTCCATTCTCAACCGTTAGATCGGATCCATCTCATCATCCAATGGTCGATCCTTCGTAGAGCATCAAAATCTGAAGTCTCTGCAAAACACCATAGTACCTAAATTCCAAGCCTTCAGATTAGATCACATTTAGATCCTACGGTCGCTTCTTTGCCTGCGCATCAAATAGCGATACTTCCGCTAAACACTACAGCACCTAACCTCGATCTTCGCCGTTAACTTCGTTGTATCAAGACATCCGACGGTCGCTACCAGACTCTTCAGGGGTAGCCATCCGATTCACCTACCAGCTTCGCATCCAGTGACTCAGATTCGCCAATCGAATCTTGATATCCCGCCTAACACCCAAGTATCGAACACCTATACCCTTCAGCCAAACGCACCTTACCCAAATTCTCATCTTCCTCCTTCGAGCAGTCGAGCTCTGCTCCTGCCAACTCCACCACCATCACCCTGCCACAACCACCACTTCCACCAACTGCCAACAAACATCATCATCATCACTCACAAATCCCTCTAACGTGCCCATCATTTCCTATTCACTGATTTCCCCTAGTCTAGGGTTTTGAAAATTAGGGAAAAAGAATTGATGGACATGGAAGAGAAATTAGGTGAAGCTAGAGACAAACTGACACATGGGAATGGAGTAGGAGAACAAGAGGAAGGATGGGTCAGTGTGGATTGAAGAGAAATCGCATCAAAGAAGGTAAAATCCGAAACCCTAATTTCTCTGCCAAATTAGGTATTTGGGAAATTGTCCCCAATTTTCAATTGAAAAAAGCATGGAGAAGAACAGAGATGATAGGGGTATGGTTGAATTAAATGAATTAGGTGAGAAACCCTAATTATGTACTGTTTGATTTTGGGGATTTTTGGGAAAGAACCCTAATTTTGTAATTTGGGGGAAAACCCAAATTGGGTCTGTGGGTATAAATAGAAGGGACTGGTGTGATGTAAAGGCTTATGCCTGGGTTAGCCAGTGTGTCACCCAAGAGCACTGGAATAGCCAGTGTCTCAAGGGTTAGTGTTTAATTTTCAACTATTTTTATGTTTATTCCATTACTCTTATTCAGTTTCAATTCAGTTGCTGTTTTTGTGTTTCAATTCAGTTCATGTTTTTGTTTTATGTCTTCTGTGTTTGTTTATGTTCAGTTCAATGCTCTGTTTAGTAATTGTTTTGTTGTTGTTGCTGTTATGTGAGTCTCATGTGTATGTGTATAGCTAGGCTGAGATGATGCCTTAAGTCACTGTTAGAGGTGGAATGTAGGTTATAATTCTTGTAAATTGAGCTTTGAGAAATGGAGAATTTAGTGCTCATTAGCAAGCTTCTCTCTTCCATTCCATTTGTATGCCCTGGAACATAAGTTGACCTTACTGTCACTTAGTCCATTAGGAATTCATAGAATTACATCTGGCTAGGTCACAAGGTGGATTCATAACCTAGTTGTGATGTTTACTGTTTTGTGTGAATGTTAGGCTAAAGCCTTTGAAGCATTGGATTGATTGAGCAGTGGGGAGAAACTAGTGCTCACTAGTGACTGTGAGCAAACTGGTTCTCTCCCCACTCTAGTTGTATGCCTAGGCTCTCAATTTGTTTTTTTTTTATAACTGTTTTGTGCCTTGTTCTCCCACTGCCCTTGGCTAACAGCCTTGGTTTATTTGGTTTTGTTTCCTGTTAACTGCCACTGTTACCATTTTGTTTCATTGTTGCTCCCTTGCCTTAGGCTAACTGCCTTTGTGCCTCATTTCCACTGATTTTTGCTTCTTTCCCATGATCATTGTTAGTTTGTTTCACTACCATCTTCATTGTCATTGTAAATGCCATCCTTGGCCCTGTGTGATTTTGTTTCATGTCTGCCTTTGCTTCTGCTGCCTTGTTCTCCCCCTTCTGCTGC